>NC_059162.1:108532879-108835909 GCF_019923935.1 Bubalus bubalis | reverse complement strand
CAACACTGTCTTTATATTCCACTCTTCTAGCTTCCTGGGAAAATTGCCTAAAGTTTCTCACTCCGAAGAAAATACCTGCATATCCAACTCCCAATTTATGTTACTACATTATTCTCACCCCAGGGAAGGAGGGAGTATTTTTAGCCCACACGTAATGGTAAAGGTTTTCTTGAGCTCCCACCTCCAGAGATAGGTTTCTTTGGAGGATGGAGCTGTGAGAGACGGTCTCTGTTCACATCTATGCATTCTTTGGTTCCTCATTTGGGTGCCTGTCATGTAGCCCCCAATCCGTCCTGGGCCTAAGGAGTTGAGCACCTGGTGGTCTGTGGCCAGCGGGGGGCAGCAGAGGGCAGCAGAGTGTGAACCAGAAGGGGCAGGCGGAGGGCAGGTGGCTCTGCAGCTGTTGGGCAAAGGGGCCGCGGATAGGAAGGTCTGGTCACGGAGTCCGCCCTGCTGAGTCTCTAGGCCACATTGTCTGGAGTGGTCTGGAGTAGATAGTAAAGATGTGGGAACTGTCTTCAGAAGGCCGGTGGAGAGAACCTGCCATCTGCCACAGTGTCATCGGATGCTGGTTGCACGTGATAGAGACTCAGTGGGAACAGGTTAAGGCAAAAAGAGGACTTTATCATACGGCAGCTCCCCAGACCTGGCTTTCAGGCACAGTTGCAACTAGGAACTCAAAAGCCATCAGGACCATCCCCTTCCTCTGTTGATCCTCTCTTGTGCGTTGGCTTTATTCTTTTTTATTTTTCAGTTCTCCTACAGATTGATCCTTCTAGGGACTGGAAGAACCATGGCACCAGCAACTCCTGCCTTGTGGTTTATGCCCTTCTGTGTGGTTGGGGGGTCGGGGAGAGGTCAAGGAGGGGTGGGGTGGAGTCCTCTGATTGGCAGCAAGGACTGCCTGGTATGGGGGAAGGAGTGTTCTCCAGATAAAGGGCTTTCTCTTGGGGAGGGGTAGATGGGAGCTGAGCAGACCCAACATGCACCTACCACTGGTGGTGTGTGTGTGTGTGACACTTCCCCGTCTGACACACAGGCACCAACCACTTTCTCAGATTCACGAGTTAACCTTCAGGACTCGGGTTAGCAGCTCTCATCCCCTCTGCTCCTTCCTAAATGAAAAGATAGATGTCCCAGGAGGATGGCAGCTATTTCCCCACCTAAAATTCTCCTCTTCCTGGCTCCTTGGTGAAGATTCACTCAGGTGGGCTTGATGAAGGGGTCATCATGAGTAGTTCTGAGCTGGAGGGCAGGAGAGGAGAGGAGGGATCTGACTACCTCAGTGAGGTCTCAGTTAAGATCAGCAAATAAAGGATCATTTCAGGTCTTCTACCCAAGATGCCTGGCTAACAGTGGTTCTCTCTGTGTCTGGCGTTTCTTGCTAGCCCTGAAAGCTAAGCAGGGGGTGCCTGGTGCTGTGATAAATGTCAGTATTAAAGCCTTATTAGTGGTGTCTTCTGACCTGTGGGGCCATCCAGTGAAGCATAGATGACAGGGTCTCATGGAGGCTTTAGGAGACCAGAACAGCATCCTTGAGTCCCATGGAGGAGGAAGCAACAAGGATGGAGGCAGCCACCACACATGCCTGGCACAGGTGCTGCTGCGGATCCTGTGGTGGGGTGGGGGTGGGCAGACAGGACTGGGCAGTTTTCACCCAGATTCCTTACTGGTGTAAAGTATCTACCTGCACTGTCTTGTTTGACCCTGATGGTCTTTGGTCCCATTTTACAGCTGAGAAGACTGAGGGTGAGAAAGAGAAAGTGACTTGTTTAATTCCTAAAGTTAGTGGGTAGAGCTTGAACTGGGGCCCAGGGCTACTGATGCCCAGAGGGTGGGGCGGAGGCAGCTGACGAGACACAGTCACCTACCTCCGGGGATGGAGGCCCACCCACAGGGCAGCAGGCAGCACCAGACCTAAGCCCACAGGCTGCACAAGGGGAATTCTGTAAAGGGAGTCATTGGGTGGCCTTACTGATAACACACTGCTGCTGAAGGCTGTTGGAGCAAATGGGTATGTGTTGACCTTTCCTGTGGAAGATGGGATTCCACTTTCTGGAAACTTCTGCAGGCCCAGACCTCTCTTGAGCTACCAGTTTGCATATGCATATAGGACAGCCCCATTTGGAGCTCACAGCCATCTCAACTCCCTAGATCTCCATCCCCAAACTGCTCCTTCTCCAGGGCCCCCCATTGCAGTGACTAGGACCATCTTACCTGAATCACTTCGGGTCAGACATCTAAGCATCACCTTCAACTTGACTCTCTGTCCTCCCCACATCTGATCCACACTCAAGTCCCCCGGACTCCTCTTCCTTGTTCGGTTGCTCAGTCGTGTCCGACTCGGCGACCCCATGGACTGCAGCACACCAGGCTTCCCTGTCCTCTTCCTTAATGTCATTCAAGTATGTCCTGGCACAGCTGCCATCCCATGCCAGGTAACCCAGACCCTGGGGGCTGGAATAGCTCCCCCAAGCTCACTTCCTCTGGGGAGGTGGGGAGCCTCTGCTTGCCAGCACTGCAAGTGAAGCATGACGGGAGAGGCATCCATTGAGGGAGGGGACGGCAGACTTGGCGTCCTCTGGGGAGGAGAAGCAGGCATGGAACAGAACTGTTGACAGACTCCAGGCTGCTATATCGGGAAGATTTGACAACACACACAAGGAGAGAGTGAGGGCGCGTTGACGGCTGGTGAGAGGCGTGGGGGCTGGCTGGGGACGTGCCGCCACCACCCACGCAGGAGGAAGTTGGGAACAGATTGCACGGGACCGGTGCCAGCCTCCTGAGGAGCTGTCTGCTCCCTCTCCCCTGGTGCTGGTACCTGCTGAGCAACTGGGGAGGGGGTTGGCCAGGAACACGGGCTGTAGAGGGTGTGTCCTGAGATGGGAGCCTAGCTTTGCTCAGAGGGCCTCTCTGCTTTGGGTTTTTGGCTCTCTCACTCCACTCCATTCCATCCCATCCCAAACAATCCAATCCTAATATCACTTGACACCTTTGTATTCCCGGCCTGTCTCCTCTCTATTCCATTCTCATCACCTTTCCTATTTCCAAATCCTCCACCATCTTATCCCATCCCTTACTCATCAGCACAGGGTGTTTCTTCAAGTTTTGTTTGTTTTTCTCTCAAAGTGGAGGAGACGACAAGAGAATGAGTTTAATTTGTTTATGATGGAGGGGGGATGCTTGAGGCAATCATCACATTCAGCCCCCCAGGTTGACATGGAATCAACTGGTTAATAACTCAAGAGTTGGGCACATAGTCCCAGAGAATGTGGCTTGGAAACAGCCACGACTGCCCCCTGCCCAGGCCCCTTCTCCAAGCCCACCCTCCAGGCACAGGCACAACTGGACTATCACAGGTGCTTCTTCTTGGGGTGCCCCAGGGGTGGGTATACGTTCCTTATTCCTTCTCCCCAACTCCCACCAGATGAATCATTCCCGAAGGAGCCAACAGGCTGTATAAGTTCAGCGGCCCTGGGGACATGGTAGGATTGCACTTCTTGGCCCCTCACAGTTGAGCCAGACCTGCCTGTGAAAGCAGAAATGTAAATGATTTTTAATTATCAGCCTGCTCTCCCCTCTGCCCTGGCCCAGGTGAAATAGAACAGTGATCAGACTCCCACATCACTGATGAGATCTTACAAGGAAATAAGAAAATGAGAAATAACCTCCTTTTGGAGTGCCTGATGTGAGCACTCAATTCATTGAACACATGCTGGTGGGCTGGGGAGGATGGAACCTGTCTTTAATTCCTCTAATTATTGAGAGGCTGCTCTGCACTGCCCCTTCCTCTGACTCCCACCCAATCTCCTGGAGTCCTCTGAAACAAACTGAATCTATTGTCCCTCTTAAGCCAGGGGAGGGGAGCATGGGGGAAGACGATGCCCCCATCTTCTCTTTCCCCACAGTCAGGAACACTGGAGGTTATGTCTATAAAGGACCCAGCAAATGGTAGGGTTGAATCCATGCCCCCCACCCCAACCTCCTCCCTGGGCTTCCTTTCTTTCCTTGCCTCAGCTCCCTACCTCATTCTTGCATACCCCCACCGGGATTGGGGATGGTTCTCACCCTTTGCCTGGGTTGGCTGGAATCTGGGCAATGATTCCCTCTCCAGGAAACTGCTGGTGTGGGCGTGTGTGTTTAAAACTCAGGGGAAGTCAGCAAGGTGGGTAGATTTGCAGAACCAGTGGCATTTCAGGCTAGGGAGGATGAAGAACTCAAATGGGCCAATTCACCCTTTCCACAGATGGGCAAGCTGAGGCTTGCAGAAGGACAGGCAAGGGCATCTGTGCTGTAAAGGGAATTAGGGCCGCTCAGCACTGAGACCATGTCTCTAGGTTCCTCTAATTCTTCTGGAGGCCTTGAATGTCCAACTAAAGCCGTGGCTCAGTCTTGCTGCCTCAGAAGTCACTGCTGCCTTTTGGGTTGGGGAGTGTAGCTAATATTGGATTTCTTTCCCTTGAAGCTTTTAGCTACTGGGGTGAAGCTGGGAGCTTCCAGCCAATGACATGGTCTTGCCAGGGTCTGCCAGGCATTGCACCATCTGGGTCTGGATGCTAGGCTGAGCCAGACAGCAGGTTCCCAGCCTTTGCTGCATATTAGAGTCCCTGGAGGGTCCAACAAAAGAAAGGTGCTCAGCCCACTGGGCTCTGGGAAGCCCTCTCTACAGGTGGTTTGAGGCTCCGTGGGGAGATCACAAACTCCCTGTCAGAGTAAGGCTTGGGGAATGGGTTTTCTGGAGCAGAGCAGGCTGGGAGTGTGACTTGTTACAGCTGTATTTCCATGGGAACAGGATCAGGGCAGGGACGGGAAACACGTGTCCCATGGCCCTGCTGGTCCTTCCCTGGTGCATGGTTCCAGTCACATCCCACTGACCTGTCGGAGGAGCCTCGCCCTGTGGCTGATTCTAATGACGCCGAGGGCCCTGCCATCTCCATTTGCCTTGAATTCCTAACTATCACTGCCTCCGGTATGGTCGTTAGTCACTCAACATTAATATCTCCCGTATCCGTCACCGCAGCGATGACGATCCTAGACTTGCCTGCCATCTCACCGGCCGAGGGATGTGAAGTGGGTCCCCGGGGCCTGGCCGCCCTGCCCTGAGTGGGTGGGGGAGAAAGGGGGACAGGCCAGCTTGTTAGATCTAATTACCTGGCTGCAGGCAGTGGGCCTGAGTTTGGCCCACCGCGTAATCCTCTGCCTGCCTTTCCGCCATAACGAGCCTGCCCGCCACCAGCTGCCGCGCGGCTAGATGGGACTGAGTTTAATTGCTACCCAAAATGTCAGCCCTTTCAAACCCACAGTATTTCATCACTTACCTTTAAAGAAGAGGGGGAAAAAATCAATTTGGACCGTGAGTTTCGGCAGCAAAGCCTGCAGAAAGGACTGCCCAGTTCTTCAGGGGAGCTGTTCTTTTCATTAAAATAGCTATTTTTAAAACTCTCTCCCTCTCCCTCTCTCTCTTTAACACGAGATGAAAAATCCCAGCTACAAGAAGGAACCCTTTTATGAGGGAATAATAATATAAAAAAGGAGTTTAAAAAAGCCCACTTCTAAAATGGATCCTTTCTCTCTCTCTCTCTCTCTTTTTTTTTTTTTAACCTCTCAAAGGTTAAAAAAAGAAAAGAAAAGGGTTTTATTCTCAAAGCGTTTTTTTACTGTTATGATCTCACTTCACCCTCACAGCAGCTTGGGGTGTTGGGGGAGGGCAGTTTTGTCATTGTCCCCATTTTATGGATGAAGGAAAGCCCCAGAGGCTGCAGACTCTGCTGGGGGTGCGGTTACACGTCTATTCGGGAAACAGGAAGGAGGAAACCCTTTTCTTTCCCCAGACTGGTCTCTTCCTATGGGTCCATGCATCCTATCCCCGTATCCACCTGCAATACATCCTCCCCAATACAAGCTATTTACCTACTAGTCAGAAAGTAAAAGTAGGCAGAAGTTAACAAAAAAACCCAGCGTCCCATTAGGGCTGAACACTCATTTAATGCGCTTCCTGAGATCACAGCCATCCTTTCTTCCCTAGGGAGAATTCCTCCCCCTTTCCTTTAGAAGAAAGGAATGTAATTCTTTTGGAGATTACATTCCCTGGAAACTGGTTTCTTGAGCTCCAGCCTGAAGAAGTGTTTCAAAGTCTGCAGACTAATTAACCCCATTGTTCAGAATTAATCACCTCAGGAATATTTGGAGTCAACAAGAGTTGTATCAATTGGGCTCTTAATAAACCTAATGAAACAACTCAACATAAAGGCATATGAAATAGACTTTTAAAACATTAGCATAAACCACCAGCCTCCCCCGAGCCCTCGGCAGCACAATCAATCTTAATTGACACTTTATTAGCACCAGGAATTGCTATCAATTTGGCGAATTCTCCCAAGTTGCCTACTGAAACGACAAAGTTATCTTTAAAAAAAAAAAAAAAAGGAAAAAGAGAGACAAGAAAGGACTTGGAGTTTTGGGTGAAGAAAGACAGAGGAGAAATTAAATCAGAGTCCTGTAATGGAAATGACAGTGAAAAGTGAAAAAAGTGAAAGTGTTAGTCGTTCAGTCACGTTGCTCTCTTTGTGACCCCATGGACTGTAGCCCGCTAGGCTCCTCTGTCCATCATGGGATTCTCCAGGCAAGAATACTGGAGTGGGTTGCCATTCCCTTCTCCAGGGGATCTTCCTGACCCAGGGATCGATCCCAGGTCTCCTGTATTGCAGGCAGATGCTTTAACCTCTGAGTCAGACAGTGGCAGTGTCAAAAAGCACCCTCCCCACTCCCTGGAGTCCAGTGGAGCAGGGATCTCAGCCATCATGTCCTTCAGCATTGAAGAACTGCTCCTGACATGCAGTTCCAACTGTCTGTCCTAACTGGGTTGACCAGCAGAGGCGTCACTGCAGTGTCTGGGGTGGAGAGTCAGGCCTGGAAATGGGAGTCAAGAAGTGCTTGGAGTCCTTCTCGAGTTTTTACTTATGATGAAACATTTGCTTTCCAAGGCTGAGAACTGTTTCAAATTCTCTCATCATTTCTAATAATTCTGCCCAGAATTTGAGGTAAATGTTGGAGGGTCCCCAGATTCTCCCTAGCAGTCTCAAATCAACCATGAGCCAGGAGATAAAGTCCCCTGAGGTTTTATTTCAAGGGCTTCACACAGTTTGTCTGTCCTGGGTGTCTGTGACCACTTTGACATCATTGCCCTCCCTCCTCTTTGTCTCCTTCCTCTTTCTGTAATTCCAGGGGACACAGTTTGGGGGCTCATCCCAGCTGGGCGAGGTGGCCCCACACTTTCTGGAGTGGCTTTTGCTTACTGAGAGCAGCCAGAGAGGAAGATGTCTTGGGAAGAACTGTGGTGTCACAGAGAGGGCGTGGATAGCTGCAGAATGTCCAGCCCATGGGCAGAGAGTTGGAGAAATACAGGAGAAGCAGCTCAAGCTTGATTTGAGACTGACAGGGGAGTCTGGTGGCTCCTGTTATATGCCCCCAACTTGGATTAGAGCTCTCCATTGTGCAGCTATTAATGCATAGTAGACTCTGTGGCCAGACTGCCTGGGTTTGAATCTTGGCTCTGCTATGTCTTAGCTATGTGACTTGGTGTGCCTCGGTTTTCTCCTCTGTAAAATGAGATCGTAATAGTGGCTCCTGAGAGGGTTGTAATGAGGATTGAATAAATAAGGGTAAATTTCTTTGAACTGCGCCTGCCACAAAATAAACACTATATAAGTGCTTTGCTCTTACTATAGAAAAGGAAACTGGAAGAAACCAATAGTTAACACTTATTGATCATTTGCTGTGTGGTATCATGAAAGCCAGAGGATGAGATGGCTGGATGGCATCACCAACTCAATGGACGTGAGTTTGAGTGAACTCCAGGAGTTGGTGATGGACAGGGAGGCCTGGTGTGCTACGATTCATGGGGTTGCAAAGAGTCAGACACGACTGAGCAACTGAACTGAACTGACTGATCATGAAAGCCTAGGATAGAAAAAATTGTGAGAGAGATGAGTCAATAGGCTCAGATACTCCCAGTTAAGAAGAGACTGTCCCAGGGTCTCCCATGGAGTCATTGGTGACTGTTAGATCTAGACCTGTGGGATCTGATGCCAGAGTGAGCTTAAGACCAGGCACAGGTCTAAGTACTTCACATACATTATCTCATTTTATCATCACAGAATCTTAGAAGGTTGGTACAATATTAAATATTTACCCTCATTTTATATGAAGGAAATGAGACACAGAAAGGTTAAGCCCAAGATCATACAGAGAGTAAGTGATAGAACTAGGATGAAAGCTCAGACAGCCTGGCTCCAACTTCTGTAACCCCAATCAGTAAGCCATGCACTGGTTGTGACTTGGTGCTTTAACTCTGGGAGAACATCAAAGAGCACAACCACAATTGTTTCTCTAGAAATCATCCCAGAGCTCAAACTTGGGAGCAGAGGACCCCTGGTCTTTCTATGAAGGCCATTCAGGTTGTCCTTCTAGAGTAAATGAACTCAAGGAAATCTTTCTACAAAGCATCCCATCAATGTTGGTCAAGCAAATGATAGCCAGCCCTTAGATTCCTTTAGATCACTGCAGTGGGTGTGCAGAAGACTTCTGGAGTGTCATTGCGATTTCCCTCAAGTACACTCCCTTGCTTTGCTCAGGTCAAATGAACTTTCCCTAATGACACTCTTAGCAGGACCTTGCAAACTTTTGCCTCACTTATTTTTCCTGGAGTATTTAGTGTCTAAGAGAGCTGGGGTGTAGTGTTGTATTCTGCCAGTAGATGTCACCATATGCAATTCTCTACCTTGCTGCTGCTGCTGCTGCTGCTAAGTCGCTTCAGTTGTGCGGACTCTGTGCGACCCCAAAGACGGCAGCCCACCAGGCTCCTCTGTCCCTGGGATTCTCCAGGCAAGAACACTGGAGTGGGTTGCCATTTCCTTCTCCAATGCATGAAAGTGAAAAGTGAAAGTGAAGTTGCTCAGTCCTGTCTGACTCTTAGCGACCCCATGGACTATAGCCTACCAGGCTCCTCTGCGCATGGGATTTTCCAGGCAAGAGTACTGGAGTGGGGTGCCATTGCCTTCTCTGTCTCTACTCTGAGATTTCCTTAAATCTAGAATTTGAGTTCTGTAAAATAGTAAGTCTTTTTCTTAACACACGCTCAGTGATGGAGCATACAAGAAGAGGAAGCATTTCATGGATAAAGACAGTAACTCACTCTGGATATGATCAATCTAAGGATATTTAGTCTATCTGAGCAGGGATATGTTTGCCCAGTTGGATTACCCAGAGAGTTTTTAAAAATGAGACATGATCAATATCACTTTAATTACCTCTGAATTTTTCTCAAGGCTCATTCTCTAGCCTCTACCCCCATAAAAACCCTACTCTTATGAAATTTCTCTTTGTCATTTTCTTGCTTTCTTGCTTTAAAGATGATCTCTAAACAATATACCCCTAAAGTGTATATATATATATATATATATATATATATATACACACATATATGTGTGTGTGTGTGTTATTTGCTCAGTTGTGTCTAACTCCACGTGGCACTATTGTACAATTGAATGGTCTTTTCAAAATGCAAGCCTTATCAATCAATGTAATACATCATATTAACAGAATAAAGAGGAAAAGCTAAAAGATCATCTCAATAGAAACAGAAAAAGCATTTGACAAAATCCAACACCCTTTCATTATATAAAAAGATCAACTAACTAGGAATAGAAGAGACCTTTCTTAACCTGATAAAGAGTATCTATTAAAAGCCCACAGCGAACTTCATACTCAATGTTGAAGGGCTGTATATTTTCTCTCTAAAATCAGAAGCAAGACAAGGGTGTCTGCTCTTACTACTTCTATTCAACATTGTGTAGAAGTTCTAGCCAGGGCAATTAGGCAAGGAAATGAAAAAATGAAATAAAAGGCATTTGGATTAGAGAATAGTAAAACCATCTCTATTTGCAGATGACATGATACTGTATGTAGAAAACCCTGAATAATCCAGAGAAAAAGTATTAGAGCAAATAAATGGATTCAGCAAAGTTGAATGATATAGAATCAACATAAAAATCAGTTGTATTTCTATGTAGTAGCAATGAGCAATCTGAAAACGAGATTAAGAAAGTGATTTGGTTTACAATAGCATCAAAAAGTAGTTTGTAGTAAATTTAACCAAAGAAATGCAAGAATTGTACACTAAAACCTAAATAAATGAAATGTAATTCATTGATTGGAAAACATAATATTGTTAAAATGACATTACAAACTCATCTACAGGTTCAATGCAGTTCCTATTTAAATTTCAACTGCCTTCCATCTCTTTCTCTCCTCTTCCTCCATCCTTCTTTCCTTTCTTTTTTTCCAGAAATGTATAAACTTATGCTAAAACTCTAATGGAAACGCAAGGGACCCCAAATAGCCTAAAACAATCTTGTAAAAAAAGAACAAAATTGGAGGACTCACAGCTCCTAATTTCAAAACTTACTGCAAAGATATAGTAGTCAAAATGTTGTGGTACTGGCATAAGGATAGACATATAGACTGACGGGATAGAATTGAAAGTCTGGATATATTTCCATAGATCTATTATTTTTGACAAGGGTGTCCAGATCATTCAAGGGGAAAGAATAGTATTTTTAATAAATGGTGCTGGGACAACTGGTAATCAACATATGAAAGGATCAATTCAGACCCCTCTATCACACAATTAAAAAAAAAGAATTAAAAATGAACCAAAGACCTAATTATAAGAATTAAAACTATAAAACTCTTAGAAGGATACAAAGGTGTAAATCTTAGTAATCTTGGTTTCTTAAATATGACACCAAAAGTAACAAGCAACAAAAGAAAAAATAGGTAAATTCAGTTCAGTTCAGTCGCTCAGTCGTGTCCGACTCTTTGCGGCCCCATGAATCGCAGCACACCAGGCCTCCCTGTCCATCACCATCTCCTGGAGTTCACTCAAACTCACGTCCATCAAATCGGTGATGCCATCCAGCCATCTCATCCTCTGTCATCCCCTTCTCCTCCTGCCCCCAATCCCTCCCAGCATCAGAGTCTTTTCCAATGAGTCAACTCTTTGCATGAGGTGGCCAAAGTACTGGAGTTTCAGTTTCAGCATCATTCCTTCCAAAGAACACCCAGGGCTGATCTCCTTCAGAATGGACTGGTTGGATCTCCTTGCTGTCCAAGGGACTCTCAAGAGTCTTCTCCAACACCACAGTTCAAAAGCATCAATTCTTCGGCGCTCAGCTTTCTTCACAGTCCAACTCTCACATCCATAGATGACCACAGGAAAAACCATAGCCTTGACTAGATGGGCCTTTGTTGGCGAAGTAATGTCTCTGCTTTTGAATATGCTATCTAGGTTGGTCATAACTTTCCTTCTAAGGAGTAAACGTCTTTTAATTTCATGGCTGCAGTCACCATCTGCAGTGATTTTGGAGCCCCCCAAAATAAAGTCTGACACTATTTCCACTGTTTGCCCATCTATTTCCCATGAAGTGATGGGACCAGATGCCATGATCTTAGTTTTCTGAATGTTGAGCTTTAAGCCAACTTTTTCACTCTCCTCTTTCACTTTCATCAAGAGGCTCTTTAGTTCTTCTTCACTTTCTGCCATAAAAGTGGTGTCATCTGCATATCTGAGGTTATTGATATTTCTCCCGGCAATCTTGATTCCAGCTTGTGCTTCTTCCAGCCCAGCATTTCTCATGATGCACTCTGCATATAAGTTCAGTCTGTTGTTCCATGTCCAGTTCTAACTGTTGCTTCCTGACCTGCGTTTCTCAAGAGGCAGGTCAAGTGGTCTGGTATTCCCATCTCTTTCAGAAATTTCCACAGTTTATTGTGATCCATACAGTCAAAAGCTTTGGCATAGTCAATAAAGCAGAAATAGATGTTTTTCTGGAAATCTCTTGCTTTTTTGATGATCCAGGGGATGTTGGCAATTTGATCTCTGGTTCCTCTGCCTTTTCTAAAACCAGCTTGAACATCTGGAAGTTCACGGTTCACATATATTAGACTTCAACAAAATTAAAACATTTGAGCAGCAAAGGACACTGTCAGGAGAGAGAATATACAACTTACAGAATACAAGAAGATGTTTGCAAATCATATATCTGATAAAGGCCTAGCATTCAGAATATATGAAGAACTCTTACAACTCAATAACAAAATGACAAACAATCCAGTTTGAAAATGGGCAAAGGATTTGCGTAGACATTTCAGGTAAAATAATCGCCAATAATTATATGAAAAGATGCTCAGCATCATTAGTCGTTAGGGAAATGAAAATTAAAAGCACAATGAAATAACTCTTATATATAATATATATATTATAGGGGGGCTATAAAAGCCAAAATGGAAAATAACAAGTGTTGGCAAGGATGTGGAGATATTGGAACCCTTGTGCATTGCTGATGGGAATATGAAAATGGTGTGGCCACTGTGAAAATAGTTTGGCAATTACTCACAAAGGTAAAAAGAGCTGCCATATGACCCAGTAATTCCATTACTAGGTATAGACCCAAGGGAATTGAGAACATGTTTCCATGAAAACTTGTACAAAAGTGTTCAAAGCAGCAAGACTCATAGTAGACAAAAAGTGGAGACGACCCAGCGTCCATCACCTGATGAGTGGATCAACAAAATGGGATCTATCCACACAGTGGGTCACTCTCTGGCCATTAATAAAAAGCACTGATCATGCTGCAACACGGATTAACTTTGAAATTAAGTGGAAGAGGCCAGACAAAAAAGGCTACAGGTAGTCTGTTTCCACTGATGTGCAATGCCCAGAGTAGGTAAATTCATAGAGACAGAAAGCAGATTAGTGGTTGTCAGAGGACAAGGGGAAGGGGGGAAATTAGGAGTGACTGCTAACAAGTACAGGGATTCTTTATGGGACGATGGATGTGTTCTGGAATCAGATGTGTGTGTGTGTGTGTGTGTGTGTGTGTGCACGCGTGCTTAGTCGCGCAGTCGTGTCTGACTCTTGGCGAACCCATGGACTGTAGCCAGCCAGGCTCCCTTGTCCATGGGATTTTTCAGGCAAGAATACTGGAGTGAATTGCCGTGTCTTCCTCCAGGGGATCTTCCTGAACTCACTAAACACCACTGAATTATGCATCTCAAAATGGTGAGCTTTATGTTACATGCGTTTTACCACAACAAAAAAATTGCAAAGAAAAATACAAACCTGATCATGTTAATTCCCAGCTTAAAATCCCTTTACAGGTTTCCTATCACTCCTGAGGCCTGTCTGAGCTGCTCACTGCCATTTCTTCGATCTCATTTTGGGACTCTTGGCCTTTTTGCCTTTAGATTCCAGTCCTCTTTCCCTCTGTCCCCTAAGGGGATGTGCCAAGTTTCCCACCTCCCACAGGGCCTTTGTACAGACTGTTCCTTTGGCTTAAAAACCTCTTGTTTCACCCTCTGCATCTCTCATGGAACCTCCCATGATCTTCCACACCATGTCAAGGCTCATATAGTCCTTGTTCTTTTCCTTCTGAGCTTTCCCCCCTGTTTGTGAGTTTGTGTACACACACACACATCCAGAGTTTATTTGACTAATGTCTCCCTTCCCCATCAGAAGATTTCCCTGATTGACCCCAGGTCCTTGGCACGGTGGCCAGCACACAGCTTCTGTATTAAGCCCCGGATGGTCCCCTCTACTGTGGATTCTCGGGCTTAACTGTACCAGCCTCTTGTTGTTCTTGGCAGCTCCACCTCGTTCCTCTAGCCCAGGGGTTCTCGATCCTGGCTGCCCACTTGAATTACTCAGGGGAATTATTTTTTAAGGAACCTGGTTCAGGCTCCAGCCAAACAATTGAATAAGAATTTCTGGGGGTGGAATCTGGGCAGAGGTGGTTTAAAAACTGCCAATGTGTTTCCCAATGTGTAGCCAGGTTGAGAAAGGCTGCTACAGTCTCACTTCCCTCCTTGCTCAGCTCAACCCAGCCTGCACTGATCTGGGGATCTGCGAGGTGTCCAGTCCTGGGTGAGTCCTTGGAAAACCCGGAGACCTAAGACACCGCTCCTGGGGACAGCACACCCCTCTTTTGAGCTTTCCTAGGGGCTCCCAGTTACTGCCAAGAGACCAAGTAAAGCAGAGAAAGTAGCAAACCATCTCTGAACTCAAGTCGTTGCTGGGGACTCCTCTGGATATGGCTGCGAGGTCTTCCCCAATCCCCACCCAGCTCCTTGATCTTGCCTCACTTTTGCTCATGGCTGGGGTTTTTCCCAGTCTTTTGTAGCAGTCCTGCTTGGGTAGGACAGAAAACCCCTGTGGGAGGCTTCAGATGTACAAAGTCTGGGTTAATGAACATTTGTAAGTCTAGACTGGTTCTTCCTTGGCAGGCTTCCATCTCAGGCAGAAACCCCTCGTGGATGGCTCCGAGTCTCCTGGGTCCCAAGTGGGAGGGACTTGAGGTAAGAAGGGGTTGAAATCAGTTTGGGGAGGGGAAGGGGGATTTGTATTGAAGCCTAGAAAGCGGGCAACTTTAACTTAGGTTGCATATCCCAGATCAAATCAACCAGCAAACATTTTATTAAGATGACTTTATTTATAATTTATGCAACACTGAGAAAACATCATGTGCTCATATTTAAGAACACTGTTGTTATTGTTTTTTTTTTTTTTTTGCAGTAGCTCTGGAGGTAGGAGCTGGCGAAGATGTCAATGGGGCCAAAGCTATCCCTTGGCACTGCTTCTGAAGGGAGTTTTCTGATCTTTCTGGAAAATGCTCTGTTTGACGATCCTTTGAGGTTAAATGAGAGGAAAACTCATGTCCTTTAAAGTAAGGGCCTGGCTTTGGCACATGAAGATAACAGCAAAGGGTTTTGACCTCAGTTTCCACTTTGCTATTGACTTCCTATGGGCCCTAAGGAAACTTTGTCCTCAGTTTCTTCTTCTATAAAATAGGAATAATAACAGACCCTACCTCAAAGAGGGCTTTGAGGAGACTCAATGAGATAATACGTGCAAAGCACTTAGCACAATGCCTGATACAGAATAAACTCTCAAGAAATGTTTTTACAGTCGGACATGTGGGCTATACATGGACATGTACATCTGTGCTCACGTGTGTCTGAGAGCCAGGCATTGTATTTCTAAATCTATTTCTCCTGTACCATATCATCTAATACATATATAATCTCATGAATAATTGAAGTAAAATTAGGCATTAATATTTAAAACATGCTCCACATTGCTGATGTTTTACACTGTGGAGTTGGTTGAAATGATTTTTTGGTCTGTAAAGCAACCTGATGGCAAACATTTAATCAACGTACTCAGGTGCTTGTTTTGCATGTTTATTCCAATGCCCACCTCCCTAAGTGGCAGTTTTTGATGAACCTGGACCATTATGAGGTCACAGGACCACAGGCCTGGGTCTCTGAACATGCTTAGGCTTCCCAGTGCTGATGGGGGCGTGGCCAAGTCTCTGGGATGATGGAAGAGAGCGCTGGCAGAGGAGGGGGGATGATGGGAGCTTTGCAGCCAGGGGAACCTGGGTTTCCATCCCTGCTCTGCCATTCCAAGCCACGTGGAGGGGACTGGAGATTAGCCCCATGCATAGCCCCTGCCTAGCTCCTGGCAATCCCCCACAAATGGTAGCAGTCATTAGCTTTGCCCAGTTAGCAGCATTAGGGAGCAAACTTTCCAAACATCACAAGGAAATAATAGCAGCTTCCTTACCACGCACAGAGGACCCCTCTCTCCCAGCTCTGAGGACTTGAGGGTCCAGAGGGAAACACCGCAGGCGATGATAGCAGAGAAGGGCCCCCTTGGGGCTCCTCACTCTGGTCCTGCTCCCGGAGCCTCGCCCTTCCAGGATGGGGATGGGCACTATACCAGTCCTGCCATTGTGGCTCTACTCCTTGTCTTCTTCAACAGAACAGAGGCAGGCTATTTTCCAAAAGAGCTCAGCTCAGTGCAAAGGGAAATGATCATGAAGATCCTCCTACAGAGGACACAAACCTCATCGTGGACACAGAATGGCAGAGGGACCCAAGCACGGACTCTGGGACTGGACCACTTGGCAGGCTCCTAAGCTCTCTGGACCTCAGCTTCCTCATCTGTAATAATCATACCCCTCATCTGGGGTAATCACAGTAGCTTTCCTCAGATGGCTGCTGTGAGGTTAGAATGGTGCCTGGCATGTATGAAGTGTTTGCGTGTGTGCATACATAGTCTCTCAGTTGTGTCCGACTCTTTGCAACCCCATGACTTGTAGCCTGTAAGTCTCCTCTGTCCACGGGATTTTCCAGGCAAGAATATTTGAGTGGGTTGCCATTTCCTTCTCCAGGAGATTTTCCCAACCCAGGGATTGAACTTGCATCTCCTGTGTCTCCTGCATTGCAGACAGATTCTTACATGCTGAGCTATCAGGGAAACGATTGTTAGTTATAATTATGACAAAGCCTGAGTCCTCATGGAAGCAGTGCCAAGGGGTTCTGGGCTCCCAATCTCCTCCTCCAAACCCCCATGAGAGAATGGGTGTTTCAGAGGGAAGGGACGATGGCTTGTTCATCTTTTTAAAAAATTTCACCTCATTTTATTTATTTATTTTTTGGCTGTGTAGCATGCAGGATCTTAGTTCCCAACCAGGGCTTGAACCTGTGGCCCCTGCAGTGGAAAGTACAGAGCCCTGACCACTGGACCAACAAGGAAGTCCAACTTGTTCATCTTTGAATTCCAAGTGCCCATCACCACCTGGCACACTGCAGGTGCCCAATAAATAAGTGATGTTAGGCCACTAAATGATCCTATGGCATTGGGATTGTGAGTTCCACTTTACAGAGAAGGAACATGGGACTCCCAGAGGAGAAGGGACTTGCTAAGCCACATGGGGTGGCCAGTGAAAAACCTGGGTTTGACTCCAAGTCTTTTTCTCTTTGCTGTCGACCAGGAGCGTGACCCAGGCTTTCCCAACTGGGTGGCCAGCTCTACTCAGTCCTGAAGCATCTACCCTCTTGCTCCCACCCGGGGAAAGGGCCTTGAGTGGACCCCTACTCTGGGGCCCAGTGTGACAGCTCCATACACCCTCAAAGTGCAGCATCAGGGCAGGGAGCTAGAATATCAGGGAGAGAGGATGGGAGAACACCCTCCCACAGTGTGTGGAGGCAGCCAATAGATGGGGAGAAGGCAGAGATGATAAGATGCAGGCACGGGCCTCAGCGGGGGCGGTGGGGGAGGAATATTCCTGGCCCTCCCAGCATGACTCTAGTGTGCCTTCCATGGTGTGTGGTGGCAGAGCAGGATGGGGGATAGCTGACAGGTGGTCCAGAGGTCCTGTGTAGAAGCCTGGGAAGCTGGGGGGGCGGGGATAGTGAGCAAAGCCTGCTGGCCTATTACTGGGCTGATCAGAAGAAGGGTGGAGGGTGCTTCCTACACGGGGGTGGCCTCTCTCAGAGGTCCCTGACACAGCCAGTGCATCCTGGTGATGATGACACCCTCACTGTCTTCTGTACCCAGAGACCTGTGCTTCAGGTGGGGCAGTGGGTGTCCCTGAAGGCTGCGCTTTGTCTCCTGGAAAGAACCTGGTGGCCTCCACTGGCAGCTCTGACTGTAAATACGGGCACTGCCACTTAAAGAGACAGACTGCTATAGGGAGGGGAGCCTGGCCTGGGAGCTCCATCACCGAACAACTGTGAGAGAAGAAGGGTCCCATCTTCTCTCTGGGCTCCAGTCTTCCCATCTGTATAGTGGGGAGATTGCATTTGATGACCTCTGAGGTCGCTCCTTGCTCTGATGGTGACTGTAACCAGCAGACAACTAATCAATATTTGTTGAGTAAATGAGGGAGTCAGTGTGGTTCCACGTTGATGACAGGATCTAGGCAGATGACTTTTGAAAGACAAGCGAGGCTGTTTTTTTTAAACATTTTATTGAAGTAGAGTTGATTTACAATGCTATATAAAGTGTACAGGAAAGTGATTCTGTTATATATATATATGTGTGTGTGTGTGTGTATATATATATATATATATATATATATATATTCCTTTACAGATTCTTTTCCATTATAGGTTATTACAAGATGTTGAATACAGTTCCCTGTGCTATACAATAAGACCTTGTTTGCTTATTAGGGCTTCCCTGGTGGCTCAGATGATAAGGAATCTGCCTGCAATGCAGGAGACCAGGGTTTGATCCTTGGGTTGGGAACATCCCCTGGAGAAGGGAATGGCAACCCACTCCGGTATTCTTGCCTGGAGAATCTCATGGACGGAGGAGCCTGGTGGGCTCCAGTCCATGGAGTCACACAGAGTCGGAAAGGCTTAGTGACTAAGCACAGTGAGTGAAGTGAAAGTCGCTCAGTTGCGTCTGACTCTTTGTGACCCATGGAATTCTCCAGGCCAGCATACTGGAGTGGGTAGCCTTTCCCTTCTCCAAGGGATCTTCCTGACCCAGGGATTGAACTGTGGTCTCCTGCATTGCAGGCGGATTCTTTACCAACTGAGCTATCAGGGAAGCCATATATAGTAGTGTGTATCTGTTAATCACAAACTCCTAACTTATCCCTCCTTCACTTCCCCCTTTGGTAACCACAAGTTTGCTTTCTATGTCTCTGAGTCTATTTTCGTTTATAAATAAGTTCATCTGTATGATTTTTTAGATTCACCATGAAAGTGATATCTGTGATATTTGTTTTTCTCTAACTTATTTCACTTAGTGTGATAATCTCTAGG
Organism: Bubalus bubalis; assembly: GCF_019923935.1. NCBI lineage: Eukaryota > Metazoa > Chordata > Mammalia > Artiodactyla > Bovidae > Bubalus > Bubalus bubalis. The sequence continues at coordinate 108,817,231 of NC_059162.1, read as the reverse complement.
TCCACCCATATTGCTGCAAATGGCATGATTTAATTCTCTTTTGTGACTGAGTAATATTCCATATATATATATATAAATATATATATATAACTTTTTAAAATCTATCATATGAGGCTGTTTCAGCCTGCAGAGTTAACAAAAAGTTGAACATTCATGGGCTGTTTACTCTGTGCCTGACATTGTACTGAGCGCTTCCCATTTGTTTCCTGATTAAATCTTCGTGACCACTCAATGATACAGGTGCTGTTATTGTTCCCATCTCACAGATGAGAAAATTGAGGCACAGAGGATTGCTCTGCCCCACAGACAGAATGGTGATATTACTCAGAACTCTTTCAGCTGCGTGGGGCAGAAATGCAACTCATAGCCTTGAGGATAAAAGAGAAGGTATTGTTTCCATATCTGTAAAGTCCAGGATGACCTGACCCAAGAGCCCAAATCACAGTTTCAGGAATTCTCCTTTCTCCTGATCACTTCAACATGACCAGTGTCATGGGGAATGCCCACTCCAAGAAGAAAAATAGTGTAGATGTTAAAGGCTCCATTTCTGAAGTCTGAGTACCTGGGTCAAGCTCTAGCCTGGCTGTGTGACCCTGGACAAATGGGTCAGCCTGTTTGGCTCAGTTTCCTTGTGTGTGAAATGGGGATAAGAGCTGTACTTACCTTGTGGGGTTGTTGGCAGCTTAGATGAGTAGCAAGTGCTAGGAAATGGACTTGACCTTCAGTGTGTATGCACTGCTGCTGCTACCTTTAAAAGTTCCCAGTGGGGAGAGAGCCTCCCTACCCTGCAGTCTGAAAAAGGCCCATGTTTGACTAATATCAGACTGACTTGGGTCCTGTGCTGTCTGCTAAACCAACGCCTGTGGCCAGGGAAGGGAATATGCTAATTAGGCCTGATCACATGCCCACCCTGGAGCACAGAGACGGCCAGTCCTCCCAGCACCATGGACCAAGTGTGGTGATGGTTGACCTGCCAGAGGAAAGTCACAGAGTGTCACCGGAGAGGTGTGCATGCTGAATGGGCACGAACTGAAAGGTGACCATGGACACGAACCCAGGTATTAATAGTTCACCTCCCAAGAATGCAAGCATGGATTCTTTATAAAGATAATTTCAGACATATATATTTCAATAAAAATTAAGAAAGAAAAGTAGTTTTCCATTTATTTAAAAAATTAACTTATACACAGAAAAATTAACTTTAAAATTTTCTGTTCAATTCTGTGCATTTTAATGCCAGCATGGGTTCTTGGAACCACGGCCATAAACAGGGTACAGAACGATTCCAACACCACCGAGAATTCCGTCATGCTGACCTATTGTAATCAGTCCCTCTCCTACCCCAGACCCATGGTAACCACAAATCTGTTCTCCAGCCTTACAGTTTTGCCTTTTCCAGAAGGTTCTATAAATATAACCATTGGCCTGTCGTCTTCTGAGATTGCCTTCTTTCACTGAATATAATGCATTTGAGATGCACCTGTGATGTTTTGTGAATCAATAGTTGGTTCCTGTTTATTACTGAGTAATATTCCATAGCTGGGTTATAACATGTTTTGTTTATCTATTTACCTGTTAAAGGCCATTTGCATTGTTTCCAGTTTTTGGTAATCATGAATAGTGCTGCTATAAACATCTGTTCACAGGTTTTTGTGTGAACATAAGTTTTTATTTCTTTGTAAATAAATACTTAAAACTAAGTTTGCTGAGTCATATGATGAACTTTACAAGAAACTGCCAGACTGTTCTCTGGGGTAGCTGTGCCACTTTGCGTTTCTACTAACAATGTGGAAAATTCCGGTTCCTCCATAGCCTTCCCAGCACTTGGCGGTTGCCAGTATTTTCTACTCTTGCCTTTCTAACAGATGTGCAGCCCAAGCATGGAGTCTTAACTGAAAATTTTAGTACATGGTGTTTGCACGTGTGTTAGTTGCTCAGTCGTGTCCAGCTGTATGCGACCCTTTGCACTGTAGCCCACCAGGCTCCTCTGTGCATGGAATTCTCCAGGCAAGAAGACTGGAGTGGGTTGCCATTCCCTTCTCCAGGGGATATTTTTGACCCAGGGATTGAACCTGGTCCTCCTGCACTGCAGGTGGAATCTTTACCGTTTAAACCAAAATGGTGCTTAGTGGCTGCAAAAGTCAGAAAAAGGCTTGCTGTAGTGAGCAGGACCCTAGAACAGTGGTCAAAGTGGGGGTTGGGGTGGGGGGTTCCTGTGAGTGTTGGAGGGGACTGTTTTAAGACAAGCTGGTGGTGGACCTGGGAGAGCGGAAGGGCTGTCAGGGCTGTGAAGGACTTCAGATGTCACCCTGGGTTATCGTCCACCGTGCCTGTGAGGAGACCCAGGTCTGGATGCAGAGGAAGGAACTTGCCCAGTGACAGGACACACAGCAGTGTCTCGGTAAATGGGTGAATGACCAAAGGAACTTTCTTCCTCTGATTCCTCCGGGGCTGGGATAGATGGCTGTGCTTGAACTGGAGGTAGTGGGGGCACCAGCTGATCTTTCTCGGGTCCTTTGAGTTGGGTTCTTGGTGACAGGCAGGACTCAGAGCCAGTTCTGTGTGGCATTGCCTGGCCTGGTGGGACCCCGTGCTTACTGTGGAAAAAGGGGGGCAGAGTGCAGAGTTGGGATGAGTCGCAAATGTCCATCCTGCAGATATTCATTGACCTTGTTGCATGAAGAGTGGGCCATTCGCCTGCTTTTGTGTGACCATGGGTGACAGCCCTGGAGACTTTGAGGGCTCTGAATCTGCATGAAAGCCACTAGGCCTGTCCCAAAGGGAACCCAAGCTATCGCTCCCCCAGGATGACTGCGGCACAGCCAGCTCCCACAGCCCCCCCTGTGTCTGAACCTCAGTGAAAACTGTGGGGAATCAGGGCTGAGCGGATGGACTGCTGGGAGCCAGCGTGAGGAACTCCTCCCGTGGCAAAGGTCATGAGGAAGGAGGCTCGGCATATGCAAAGGCGGGATCGAGCCTCAGGAGTCCCCCTGGAAATTCTTGAGCATCTACCCCCAAAACCAGAGTCTGCCTACTTTACTGCTTTGTGCTCTCACCTACACCTCTGACTTTACGGGGGGCTGTCCCCCACCACCTCTCTCTGAAAAAGAGTTAACTTACAGCTCCAGTTAATAAAGTTCCTGGGCGTGACAAGAGTGTTTCAACCTACAAACTCCTTTGGAAGTCCTCTAGCCTGCCTGAACAGATTCTTCCGGCCACGTGTGATTGTCCATAGCCTCCCAACCGTGAGAGGCATGAGATGTTCTAAACTGTCTAAATACAGATTCCTTTGAGCAGTTAAAAGATTGATTAGAAATTGTATTGGTGAAGGGTTTTTCACTTGTTGGGCCAATGTTTGCTGCTAAGTTTCCATATCCCTTACCTACTGTGTCCCTGGGAGTGTATTGATTAATATATTTGTTGTATAGGAATGTAAGTAGTAGCTTTAATGTTTGTAACCTTGGACCCTTGAGTTAATTCTTTTCTTGTTATAGCCCACCACACCTTTGCCCTATAGGAATGCAACTTTATCTAATGCTTTTGGAGGGTGGCGCCTGACTTTAGAATAATCACCTTTAGAGAAAATAAGTTTTCTGAAGAAAGGGTCATAAAATGTTAACAGGCCCCCTGGTCAGGAGATGATGTAAATCACCTAAACTTTTGCATATGATAAGTTTGCAGGAAGAAAGCCTGGCTTCGATCAAGGACTGTTGTCCTTGCATGACTCTACTCCTTTCCCCATTATCCTCTATGCACAACTTAAGGTATAAAAACTACTTTGGAAAATAAAGTGCAGGCCTTGTTCACCGAAGCTTGGTGTCCCCGTGTCGTTCTTTCTCTCACCTTCTGGCTGAATTCCCATCTGGAGCGTGGAGGCTCGTCAAGCCTACTAATTTTGCCTGGGCTTCTAAGATCTGACCGGGGAGGGCTTAGTGTCTCCTCTCCTTCGGGAGAAAGGGAGGACGCCTGCGGCCTATGTAGGTGATGCAAATTCCTTGTCTTGGAATTTTATTGGCTTTCCACGTAAACCAAGTTATTCAGCCTCTTTTCTTCACTGAATTTCTTCACTGAGCTATCCTTATTTAACCACTCTTTATATCTTTAATTCTATCATATCCTGATTGCCAAAGCCGTCTCCCCTTCGAATCCTCTGACTCCACCGGGACTGGACCCCGGGAAAGGACCGTGGCCCCGGGTTCTGGGGGCCAAGTCGGGAAGGACCAATGATTACCTCGTGTGATGGGGAGGGTATGTCTTCGTTCCCATCTCAGCTTTTACAGGGGTTGGGGGTGTCTCTCTCTGACTTACAGCTAAAGCACTCATGAAAGGAGAAGGGAACGGCAGAGAAAACCTCTGTTCAAGAAGTTCAGGGTCACATATACCTTGGTCAAGGAGGCAGGCGCCCGCCATCCATGATGGTAGCCACACCGTAATCTACCCGCCCTACTTCTCACTCCCTGCTCTGCCACGGACCTGGAATTCCACCATCAGGGTCTCTCCTTTGATTAAAGCTTTGACTCTAGAAGAGCCCTGTATATATTACCTGGGGAGGGCAGGTCATTGTGTGTGATTTGATTAAACTGGCTGCTGCCACTTAGAGAGTACCTAAGTATAAGAGAGGAGAGGGTTGATGAGTGGAGGAGGGATGAGTGGGAGATGGATTGGTCTGAGCAAAAGGTGTGGTCCCGCTATGTCAGGATGGTGTGTGTGTGTGTGTGTCGGGGGGTGGTCAGGCATGACACAGGTGGGGAAGCAGACTCATTGTGGGACCTCTGGGGCAGGGGTACAGGCTCTGGAGGAGGGCAGGGTAGGAGTGGCCTGAAGGCATCCTTTTTGTCTGCAGTTTTCAGAATCCCGCATGCACCTTATGAAGTTTATGTGCTCCTGAGACCTTCAGATGCTGCCCTGGGGCTGCGCTCTGGGGCTCTGGCAGAGTCCTCTTGGACCTGGGCTGTGCCCCCTTTACCTTCCCTCAGAGCCACTGTCCCTTGCAACAGAAGCTTATGATGTAGGAGAGTGAGTCCCGCCTCTTGGTGTCTTTTCCCCACTGGCAACATCAAAGGTAACTGTACCCTCTCCTTCCGGTTAATGCATTTTGGGCTGAGAAGATAGACTGTAGCAAAACAGCGACAAGGACAATAACATCTCGACAGTGACAGCAACAAATGCCATTTTAAGTGCTTATTTCCCACCAGGTGCTGGTCGGCACTTTACAGGCGCTGCATGTAATCCTCACAAAGGTCCCACAAGTACCGCATTTTACCAATGAGGAGATGGAGGCGCGGCTTGTTCAGGGTCATGTGGTGAGCCTAGAAAGGATGGGGAATGCACATGCAGGTCTCACTTCAAGTGGATGCTCTTGAACACCTCTCGAGGTCAAATAAAGTGGAAGTGGTCCATCCCTTAATTAAGTCAACAGGGGAGTGTGCAGGAGGAAGCCCTGGGGGTCCTGGACCCAGCTGGGTGGGGGATAGGAGACCAGGGGGAGCCCCTGGTCTGTCTGGGGGAGACGGGGTGGCACTGCTGGGGAGCGCTTTCTGCTGCTTGCTGCTGGGTAGCCCTTGTCCTTGGTTGGCATTCACAGTGGGACTTCCCCGACTCGTCCTCAGCAAAGTTTATCCAAGGAGAACTTGGCTGTAAATTTCCCCAACTCCGTGGCCATCCAGCCCTGGCCCTGGCCTCGGTCCGTGGGTGCTGCTGAGCTGGCAACAGCGTCGCCACTGGCTGAGTCCTGGTCCAGCACAGCTGTCAGAGGGAGGAGTGGCTCTGCGCCGCGACCGTGGCAAGTTTACCCTTGAGCCTGACAGGTGCAGACAGAGATCTCAGAATTTGTGGCTCTTCTCTCTGAGTGATGGATGGACTGGCTCCTTGAGTCTCTGCTCCACCGACTGCTGTCAGAGCAGGCGAGTCTGTGGAAAGTGCCGTGGATGGCGGGACATGTCTGCTATAGGTCTTTGGGGAAACTTGGTCAGTGGGCAGGGCTGGGCATGGGTGCCATGACCCTGGCCAGACTGGAAGAAGGGACATGGTGGTTGGGAACCTGATGTCCATCACTCCCCACCCTCCTGACCGTCTGCATGCCATCTCTGCACAAGGCACTATGTCCAGGCACAACTTGTCTTAATGTTCTCTCTTTCCTGCTTGCTTCTTTCAACCGATCTACCCACCCAACAAACATTTATGGAGCATCCATTATTAGCAGGCACTGTGCTGGGGAAAGAGAGCATAGAAGACCCCCCAAGGTGCCCATCATTATGGAGCCGCAAGTGAGAGGCAGAAACCAACAAATTCAATAAAGAAACAAGAGAAAGCCCAGGAGTGATGAGGGGCTAAGAAAGGAATTCAGATGAAGAGAGAGTGAACAAGGGGACACTTTAGGTGGTCAAGAAAGTATTTCTTTGGAGAAGGAAATGGCAGCCCACTCCAGTATTTTCACCTCGAGAATTGCATGGACAGAGGGGAATGGTGGTCCATAGGGTCGCAAAGAGTTGGACATGACTGAAGCAACTTAGCATAACATGCAAAGTGTCTCTTAGGAGGTGACACTGTGTGAAGAGACAGTGCTGGCCAGGTGCCATCTCTGGGGAGAGCCCTAGGCAGACAGAGCAGCAGGTGCAGAATGCCTAAGGCGGGCCTGAGCTCAGGGCGCTGGAGCAACACTGACGGGCTGCCCCAGCTGGAGCAGAGCGAGTGGTGGGGATGTGGCAGGGGACAGAGGCTGGCGAGGCAGACCGAGGGCTGCTGCTTCTTTAAGTCAGCACAAGGAGCTTGGCTTTTATCCTAAGTGGGATGGGATGCTACTGCGGTTTAAAGTAGGGGAGAGTCGCGCTCTGATTTATGTTTTGAGGTGATTACTCTGGTTGCGTGAGAGCAGATGCCACTAGCAAAATCCAAACTTGCCACGTTTCTCCAGCTGCCAACACACACAGCCTGCGCAGAATATCCAATGCCATTTATCCTGGAGCCGTTCTGACCGTATCAGACGCATTGTGTCTAAGATGATTTTAAATGCATAAAGTTTGGTAATAGTGTCATTATACCCAGACACATACCTCATATGTATTTTGTTTTAAGACATGTGGGCAAGGTTCAATCCTAGCCAAGAAAGATACAGAGCCTTGAGTAAAATTGGCACCATTACAAACCATCCTAAGTCCATCAGTTACAAGGACTGCTCTTAATAAATTGAATAATGCAGGGAAGTTAAATGTAGGCGCCTTAAAAGTGTGGGCCCATTGGCCCAAAGGGATATTAACAGATTGGCATTTAAGTGTTGATGTTCCTGAAGCTTTGGGCAGCGTCGTAATTCAAAACATGGTTTGGTGTGACAACATTTAGTGCGATATGTTGAATCTGAGATGAGCATGTCATACATAAAAGAGAGGAGGAGGGCTAGATGCTAGAAAGGGAAGGGAGAATGGAAATTGAGAAAAGCGTATTAGAGCATGATAGGAAAGAATTTAGAAGCCCTGGAATTGAATTGCAAAGAACAGCATGAACTTGTGACTCACATTCTGCTCCATCACTGAAATAGCCCCAGCTGCCTCTGGGCTGATGCACCTTCCCCAGGTATTGTGATAGAATCATGCAGCCACGGGGACTGTGGGTTAGTTTTTCAAATCACCTTGTACTGAAAGGAAGCAGGGATTCCCTGAAGGATAACTGTGCTGGATCTTGAGGTTGGAAGGCAATGATGCTTTCAGAGATGCCTGTGGGAAAATTGAAATGTGCACAGAGGCCAGCTCAAAGAGAACCTCCTTTACCCCCATCAGGGACGTTGGCATGCATGCAATTTCAGCACGGTTTACAGAGAGATGTGGATCAAGTCACATGGCCAGAGGTTCACACACTGTGGTCAGCAACCAGATCTCCAGTCCACATTTTTGTTGACTTGCTCCAATGGTTTGCTTAAAGGATGAGAGTGCATGTAGAATTGCACTATTCTTTAGGATGTTTTATATGATTTGAAGAGAAATCCCTGGTGGCTCAGATGGTAAAGAATCTACTTGCAATGCAGGAGACCTGGGTTCAGTCTTTGGGTTGGGAAGATCCTCTGGAGAAGGGAATGGCTACCCAGTCCAGTATTCTTACCTGGAGAAGTCCATGGACAGTGGAACCTGGTGAGCTATGGTCCGTAGAGTCACAAAAAGTTGGACACGACTGAGTGACTAGCACTTTCACTTTTTTAAAAAGGATGTTTATTTAGTGGTGCTCAGTGTTTGTAAAAAGCAAGAGATGGAGTGTCGTGACCTGCAAGGCTTGCTTCAGTTACTCAGTGAGAACACACTCTCAGACCCACAACACCTGGATTCTGTCCTTGTAGAATTTTGTGTGCCACGTCCACACTGTCCTTTGTCCAGGAAAAGGGTGTATATTGTACCAGAAAGAAATCAAGGTGTCTTGAGAAAAGGGAGGAGCAGAAGGATGGTATTGTGCCCTGGCCAGAGCAACCAGGCCTGTATTTAGTCTGTAGATACGTGTGTGCCTCTGTGTGTTCTCGTGCTAGGAGGGTAAAAAGAGTGAATTATTGTAAAGTTTAAAGTTAGAGACCTTTAATGTATAATCCTGATTTTCAGTTCTTTTTTTTTTTTTTTTTTTAAATGAGAAGATTTGGAAGTGCTGAGCTAGTATTTCCGTTGTTATGGAAGGCTGGGGTTGAATAGGAATTTCTCCTTCAAGACCTAGCTGGCCACTCCAGCTAGCACTAGTCCCTACCATTCTCTTTTGCATCTTGTTTAAATTACTTTCTTGAGCTCAGTAGAAATTTAAGGTTTGAACCCTTATTGGTGATATCAATCAACAACAATAAAAAATGGCCATTATTGCTATTTTACAAGTAAGAAGACTGAGACCCAGAGGGCTCAAGCAAGTTGCTTTAAAGTCACAGGTTGGGGGAGGGACTGCTAGTTGATTATCCTATCATCCATTCTCCTCTTCTTCTTTGCAAACAGAACCCTATTTCATTTGGGCTAGAGTGTGTCGAGGTAAAAGAGTACACTTCGTAGGTTCCTTTGCAGTTAGGTGTGGCTGTGTGAATAAGTTCTGGCCAAAAACATGTGAGCAGTGTCAGACAGATCGTTTAAGAACATTCTTAAAATGGAGGGGCAAGTCCTTTTTTCTCTTGCTTATCCTCATTCCTGACATCTGGAATGCAGATGTAATGGCTGGAGCTCTTTCATGCATATTGGGCCACGAGGAAATGTTGAGGATGAAAACCGAGCATGTTGGGATGGAGATGGGAAGTGGGTTTTGAGATGACTGTGTAGATCCACCACACCAGTCCTGACCCACATTCCATTAGACCCCTTTTTTGATGGTTCTCTGCTTCTGTAGCTGATACAGTGTTGAGGCCAGGGTGTATTCCCCCACCCAGCCTTCTAGTCTGTGCTGCAGTAAAAGCTTTCCATATCGCCTGAAGCTGGCTTCCTCACTCCCTTCTGGCCTCTTGGCACTGGATGAGCAACTGGAGCACATGCTTGGACTGGCTAATTAAGCAAGTGGCCATCTTCCAGTTCCACAGAAATGATAAAACTGACCCAAGCAAGGGCAATCTGGAAGTCTCTTGGTTGGGGAACTAACATATGTCACCTCGCTATAAGAACAGTAGCCTCTGAGTGTCTTCTCTGGGCTGCCCTCCAAGACCCAGGGATGGATAAACAATGCCTGCAACAATGACCAAATGGAGGGGCTTCTCAGGGAGACCCCAAAAGTTTGCCAAGGCCGTTACCAGCTGGCACCCAATTTTTACTCACGTGAAGTGTATTCCTGTATTGAAAAGTGTCTTTTCTGTTCAAAGTAATGGATTCCTCTCATTCGAGCGGTTGGGATTTATTTTGCCTTCGGAAAAGAGAACCCCACATGGTCAGATAGTGAAGACTTCTCTGGGGGCCATGAATGGATACAGCCTGGAAAATTCTCAAGGTTTGTGTGTTCAGTCTTAAAAACAATGACAACGGTGATAATGATATCCCTTGCTTTCATTTCTTCTATGAGAGGTCTAAACCCTCCCTTCATTATGTCCGCTTCCTCTTACTGCTCATCCCAAGGGGACCTGCTCTCGCCCTGGTCACCTTCTGAGGACTATTCTGGTTAAAGTCATCAGTTGTCTCCTGTTCCTGATTCAACGACTTTAAAAGAAGTTATTATTTGATTGGACCTCTCTCTGGAGTTTGATACCATCAGTCACTTTCTCAGTCACTTTCTCCTTAAAATATTCTAAATTGTCTCCTCTTTTGATCTTCTGACAATATGATCTTTTGGTTTTTCCCTCTACCTCTCAGACCAAACTTTCTTCAGTTTTGGTTAAAACCAGTCTTTGTTTTTCCACCTTGTTTTATGTCCCTGGATATGTTCCAATGTCTCCCAGTTTACAGTTGATGGGAACTTCAATTTGTATCTTACTCTTGTGAGAAAACTGTATATATCTTAATTATTTTGGAAAAAAAAAATCCTTGTTTCTGGAAGGTCCATCTTTGGTCCCCCCTTATCCTCCTCTCTACTTCTCTTCCTCTCTTGCCTCACTCTCCCGAGGCTCTTGCTCTTTCTCCACTCCTCTTTCCACCCTACAATTAGTAGTAGTTATGTTACTCACTCAGTTGTGTCTGACTCTTTGCGACCCCACGGACTGTAGCCCACCAGACTCCTCTGTCCATGGGATTCTTCCCGACCCAGGGATGGAACCAGTGTCTCCTGCTTTGCAGGCAGACTTGGATTCAGTCCCCCTACACTTACCTAACACTATTTGCCTATTACGCCTATCTTAGATCAAGTAATCAGAAAACAGGCTCTAAGATGGAGAACTGAACTGCTGAGTTGAAGCCAGGGAGACCAGCCTTTGTGTCCTGCACTTGGGAGGGTCCGTGCCCCTTGAGTGGCTGAGGTAGCCTCCTTCTAAAAGGCAATTCATGAAGAACAGTCCAGTGGGAGCAGACAGCAGGGAAGTGAGCATCTCAGTCCGGAAGTTGGGGGAACTTGGCACAGTACCAAGTCTGAATTTATAGCCCTTCCCTTTTCTGTGCAAAGACCACACTTACGAAGTCGACCACTGCTGAGTGTGTGCTCTCATACAGTACAGTTCCCCGAAGGCTGCAAGCTGTGTCCACCACTGACCCTTCTGCCTCTCGCGTGCTGTCTGTGTCTGTGTTCATTAATTCCACACACGTTTGCTGAGTGTGCACTCTGTGCAAGGCACTGTGGGACCCGGGCACCGGTAAGGGGCTTGTTGGAAGTTAGTTTTGGGCCTGGAATCAACCTGCCTGGTCCATGGAGTCTGACTGGGGAGCCCGGCTGGTGGAAGGATGGGTAGCATGGAGCATACCTGGGCAGAGCCACGCTCACATACCCTGGGAGTGCCTCCTAGTCAAGCCCCAAGGGGATGGTGGCAGGAGTGAGCCCCAGGGAGATGGGGCAGCCAGAGGCTCAGATGACAGGCCAGGTGTTTGCAGGCCTTGGGGAAAGTGGAGCAGGGCACCCCCACCCCATATAACCCCTGCTTTGCTTCCTGGGAAACCCACAGGCACCTACCTGCTGGGCCAGCTCTCCTGCTGTGGGAATTGGCCTGTAGTCCCTGATGGCTCTGTAAAAGTCAGAATCATACTCAGATCCTATGCACACACATGTGTGTCCACAGACCCGTGCCCCTAGTGCGCAGACCCAGAACCAAGCCTCCAATTCCCCACTCGTGTGCAGTAAGCACGTCCACACTCCCATGTATGTACATACATGGATTGGAATGCCACAACCCCATGCACACCCACTGCCCAGGGCCCACACTCACCACCCCCATCCACTGTGCCCATCTTCCTGCTGGTACGTACAGAAAACATGCGGGCAGACACTCGACGTTCTAACGTGCTGGTGTGAGCTCACCCCGGGCATGCTAGTATTGAAGCCTGAGTGACAGCTGTGAGTCCACAACCTTGCTGGGCATCTGCCAAGTCCCTGCGGCTGGCCGGGGCTGCAGCACCAGCCTCCAGTGGGGAAGGAGGAGGCTGTTCTCTTCTCTCTTTTTGGAGCCAGCTTCTGAAGTGCCATGAATAAGTATTCAGTTCCCTTCCCTCCCCAGAGACCAAGCTGCTTTCTAAATACCAAGGCAGGAAAGTAGAGACTTAAAAAGGTCATTACCAAATATCGAGAGGGTGATATTTAGCAAGGAAGTGGCTCCTGGAGGGGGAAACTCAGCCCCCAGTGGGGAGCCTTTGTTAACAGCCCCATTTGCTGTCCTGGGTCCCAGGGGCTGGAGAAGAGAGGGAGGTGTGGAGAAGCAGCCAACTCCGTCTGGGGTGGGGCTGTCTCCTGGGCTGGGGGACAGACCTCCAGGGGCAGCAGTGGGCTAGGCTGGGTCACAGCCAGCTCTGAAGAGTGAAAGTGAAAGTCGCTCAGTCATGTCCGACTCTTTGCGACCCCATGGACTGTAGCCGGCCGGGCTTCTCTGTCCATGGAATTCTCCAGGCCAGAATACTGGAGTGGGTAGCCGTTCCCTTCTCCAGTGGATCGTCCCAACCCAGGGGTTGAACCCAGGTGTCCCGCATTGCAGGCGGATTCTTTGCCGACTGAGCCTCCAGGAAGCCCAAGAATACTGCAGTGGGTAGTTGTTCCCTTCTCCAGGGGATCTTCCCAAACCAGGGATCCAACTCAGGTGTCGTGCATTGCAGGTGGATTCTTTACTGACTGAGCCACCAGGGAAGCCCCCAGCCAGCTCTGGGTGGGCAGAAATAGCAGCCCTTTAGGTAGAGATCCCAGGGATGGGGGACCCAATGGAGCGCCCCACTTTTTTTCTGAGTAGCATATGGGAGAAAGCAGGACCTCAGTCAGCACTCTAGGACCATGGGGGCCTGGCAGGACCCAAAAAGCCCATCCCTCTGCTTCCACACTTGGGCAGAGAGGTTTCCGGGATGGACTATTAACTCTTGCCTTTGGGAATGCTCCTCTCCCTCCTTCCTCTCCTTTTTAAATAGTTAAGGTGAAAAGAATGGGGAAAAAAATGATTGCTTAACAGCTTGACAGCACAATTTCTTTTAAGCTCTTTGTTTAGGGAAATATTTTAATAAGCTGCTTGGGCAAGAGGGTGAGCTGCTGAGGGCAGGATGATGGCAGGAGCCAAGGCAATAAGATGGCTAAAGTGTTCTGCATGAGAAAGTTAGAGGAATTAGTTTTTGTCCTGAGAGGAAAGGAGAGGAGAAAGACATGGGGGCGGGGCAGGGGAGGCAGGGGGCAGTTGGAGGAAGGCCAGGCTGGATCTGCTCTGTTCCCTTGCCCTCCACATCCTGTCTGTTTCCTCCTTCACACCCCTCCCCATACTAGCCTGACCCCGCCACCAGGCTCCTCTGCCTCGGCCTCCGATTGGGTTCGGCCAATGGGAAACCCTGATGGGAAATCTGAGAGCGGGATGAGAGTATTTACTCTCCTGGCTCCTTTTCTATTTCTACCCAAAGTCCCAGGTGCTTTGGGTGGGGGGGCCCTGCTTTGTGGCTCCACATACAGTCCTGCTTCTTTCTTCCCAGCTCAGCCATACCTGCTTACTGCAACGCTGGGATGACTTCACTACAGCTGGGGTGAGACTTGGGGACAGGATGCTCCTGTTTGCTTCTAGTGTGGAATCACCACAAAGAGAATGTTAGAGAAGGAATGTCGTGTCCCCCTAAATCCCTGTGTTGAAATCCTAACCCTTAATGAGATGGTCTTAGGAGGTAGGACCTTTAGGAGGTGACCAGGTCTTGAGGGTGGAGCCCTTGTGGATGGCATTAGTGCCCTTATCAGGAGACCCACAGGGCTCCTCACCTCTTCTATCACGTGAGGGTGAGAAGTTCTCAGTTTGCAAACTGGAGGAAGACCTTTGCCAGAACCCAAACACTGGGGTTGTTCAGTTGCTAGGTCATGTCTGACTCTTTGCGACCCCATGGACTGCAGCACGTCAGGCTCCTCTGTCTTCCACTACATCTCAGAGTTTGCTCAAGTTCACGTCCACTGAGTCAGTGATGCTATCTAACTGTCTCATCCTCAGCTATCCCCTTCTCCTCCTGCCTTCAATCTTTCCCAGCATTAGGATCTTTTCCAGTGAGTCAGCTCTTCCAATCAGGTGGCTAACGTATTGGAGCTTCAGCTTCAGCATCAGTCCTTCCAATGAATATTCAGCCTTGATTTCCTTTAGGATTAACTGGTTTGATCTCCTTGCGGTCCAAGGGACTCTCAAGAGTCTTCTCCAGCACCATGATTCAAAACCATCAATTCTTCAACACTCAACCTTCTTGAAGGTCCAAGTCTCACATCCGTACATGACTCCTGAAAAAACCGTAGCTTTGACTATGAGGATCTTTGTCAAAGAAGTCCTGCAAAGCTGGTACCCTAGTCTCGGAACTCTAGCTTCCAGAACTGTGAGAAATAAGTGCCTGTGGTTTGTAAGCCACTCTGGCTGTGGTACTTTGCTATAGCAGCCTGAGTTGATTAAGGCAGAGAGGGAGGGCTGGTGGATGGATGGTGATGGGAATCATGTTCAGGTCATGTGCTGGGAGACAGGTCAGAAGAAGGAGGCATATGACACTGAAGTGGGGCCTTCTGTGTGAGAAAACAGAGAGGAGTAGCAAAGCCATGCCGCCTGTGACTAGACCTCCCCGCCCCTCTCCCACAAGCCCTGGTCCTCCCACTCTCCTTGGCCTCCGCCCTCCCCTCCCATCCCTCCCCCCCCCCCGCCGCACCCCGCAGCTCGGGACCAGGTGGACCTGCCAGGAGAGTGAGGTGGGGTGGGAAGCGGGGAGAAAGGAGCTACAGAAGCTGTAATTAGGGACGAGTTTCTTTTTCTGGCTCCTACACGGCAGTGAGGAAGGGGGGACAGGCAGAGGAGGGCCTTTCAGGACCAGTTTTTTCCTACTTGTGACGCATAATGCAATCAGATGATATTTAAATATTCATTAAAAAAAGGATGCAGATGTGATGTGAGACTGGTAGGCCAGGGGTGGGGGAGGGAGAGAAAGAGAGAGACTGGGATCCACCTGCCATGTTTAATGGAACCACAGGATCTCAGAGTGAGAAAGGGCATTTGGGATCATTTAGTCTGACCTTTACCCACTCTGGTGTTCTTGCCTGGAGAATCCCAGGGACGGGGGAGCCTGGTTGGCTGCTGTCTATGGGGTCGCACAGAGTCGGACACGACTGAAGTGACCTAGCGGTAGCAGTCTAACCTTTAACTGTGACAGGAATTTCTTTAGGTCATCCTGGTTTGGGAGAAGGTTACTCTCCCCACCAGACAGGATGCTAATACTAAAGCCAGGTTTCCCATCTTGGGGCAACAACCCTTGCTATAGGGAATTTTTCTTTAGAGTGAGCTAAAATCTCTATCACTATCTCCGTCTCTCCCCCCACCCCCAACCCCCAGCGATTCTAGCTCTGGTCCCTGGGATTACTCAGGATGCGGCTATTCTGTGTCCCCTGAAAGCTCTTAGGGATGTTCAGCAAGTAATCATGTCTTCCTAGCTCCATGTTAGGCAGTCCTTAGCTCCCTTGGCATTTGGCCAGAACTTTCTTAAGGCGCTGCCACAGAGACCTCAAGAGAGAGGCAGGGAGAGCTTGCGTCTGATGATTTGTACCTGTACAGTCCAGGAGAGTCAGTCCTTATGTCTGGGATCTGCCAGCTAGCTGGAGAGGGGGTCACGTCTGATTTTCCGGGAACCAGATAGGGAGCAGAATAAAGGCAAGCAGCACTAGTCTCAGAATCAGGAGCCCTGAGCCAGCCTGGATGCTCCTGGAGTGTGGGACCTGGAGGAAGTCACTTCACTTTTCTGAACCTCAGTTCCTTCATCTGCAAGGCAGAGACACCTCTTCTACAAGGATCCCATGAGGTTAAAGAGTCAGGAAAAACAGTTTCCCTGGCTGGATGGACCAGGACACTCAGCGAGGTGGTGGATTCCCTGGATCAACTCGACGCAGAGGGAGGGGAGAACTGAGATTTGAGGGTGCTTGAGCATCTGGGGTCCATCCTTGGAGGCTCCAGTCATGGTCGGTTTCAGTGATTGCTATGGAGAAGGCTTGGGGAGGGGGCAACTTCAGTGCTCAGCCATGAGGCTGGAGCACTGATGCATCTGCTCAGGGCTAGGCAGGAGGCCTTCGTGGTGGGGGCCGCGGGCCCAGCTGTGTGGAGTGTAATAGTTGGGACACAAGCCAGAGCCATAGGGTGTAGTTCTGCTCCCTGCTGGCTTTGTGATCTTGGGAAAAAGTCCTAACTTCTCTGACCCTTAGTCTCTTCATCTGAAAATTATAGAAAACAAACATTCAGAGCCTCTTGGGATGTTCTAAAGATGAGGGAGGCATTAACAGACTTGAGTTTAATAGGAAATGAACCTAAATGGGCAGGGCTTGTCAGAATACCAAGATGGGGGGAGCATAGGAACTCCCAACAGCTATGTGGGGCCATGGGGGTTGAGGAGAGTGTTGACATGGGGACAATCCCAGATTCAGCATCATCCTCCCAATCTGGGGACAGCAGAGGGAGAAATGGACCCTGTCCCCATGCCTGTAGAATCCAGGGGTGGATAGAATAGGAGGCCTGGCGCCTAGCTTCCCTCCCATTTGGGGATCCCCTCTGCAGACTCCAGCTGAGATTCCTGGCTTAGACTTCTTGACGGATGGGGAATACACCGCCTCCCACAGTAGCCCAAGGCGTTGCCAGAGGCTCTGCTGGGAGTTCTTCAGTTAGACTGGGGTCTTCTGTCTCCGCAGTTCCATCAGCTTCCCTGGCCACAGAGAAGCTTGGCAAGGTTTAAGAACCTGCTACCCTTGGGGAGATTGGGTGCCAGAGCAGCAAACGACTGGAATGAAAGAAGGGCCACTGCTGGGCCCCCAGTGGCCCCTCCATCCCCGCTTGGGGGCTTTCCACTTCTCTTCACTGCTCCTGGCCCCTGGGGCTGCCCCAGGTTCTCAAGGCTGAAGTCTCTCCTTCTCCCTCTTGGAAGCATTCCTCGGATGGAGCCTCTCCCTCTGTTATCCCCATTCCCACCCTGACCCCCAGATTAGGAGCTGTTCCTCTTACTGTTTTGCCAATTTCCGTCTGTGCCCTTGAAGCTATCCCTTCCACCTTCTCTCCTGGCACTTTTCTCCACCAGTAACTCCTGTTTCCTGCACTCACAACCTCTTCCTCTGTACTGCACACCCCCCTTTAGCCTACAACACCCCTGAAGGCTCTTCCATTGTAAAGATCAACCACCAAAAAGACAAGAAAACAACAATAACAATACCCCTCTTGAGAGTCCTGATGGCTCTGACCCTGTCGCTCCTTCTTGCCTTGAAGCCAGGCTTCAAGGGTAGTTAGTGTTATGCTTCCACAAAGAGCTCTCCAAGGTCATCAGTGGCACCCCGATGGTGGACCTTGTGGACACCCCTCAGTCCTTATGACAGCAGCCTTGGGGCTGAGGATCACACCCACTTTCTTGGGACATGCTTTTGTCTCGGAAGACACGTGCTCTCCTGCTTTTCTGCCCATCACGTGGCTCCAGGTTCTCAACCTCATCTTCCTTATTAGGCTCTTTAGTATTGTCGAGCCTCATGGCTCTGCACTTGACCTTGTTCGCTCTCCACTTCTACACTCTCCCTGGGTGACTACAATTGCCACCTGTGTGCGGGGACTCTTGAATCTGTGTCTCCAGGCTGGCCTCTCTCTTGCACACCAGGCCTGCTTATCCTACTGCCCGCTGGCCATTTCTATTGGGATGTCTTTCAAGCTCACAGAGGCCAACACAGAGGTCACCGTTTTCCTCCCCAGGGCTCTCTGTCAACACTAGCGACTCAGGCACCCAAACCAGAAACCTGTGACTCCTCCCCACACTTGGACTCCTTCATCTGTTTTACTCTTCCGCTTCCATTCCAGGTGGTGCTAGTGGTAAAGAACCAGCCTGCCAGTGCAGCAAACATAAGAGACACGGGTTCGATCCTTGAGTTGGGAAGATGCCCTGGAGGAGAGCATGGCAACTAGCTCCAGTATTCTTCCCTGGAGAGTCCTCCTGGACAGAGGAGTCTGGTGGGCTGTTACAGTCCGTGGGGTCTCAAAGAGTCGGACATGACTGAAGTGACTTAGCATGCACAGACACTTCCCATTCAGTCACTAGTGTCCTGTCAGCTCTCCCTTCCGAGCATCTTTGAAATCTGCTCTTTCCTTCTGTTTGTGGACACCACCACTCTAGTCCTGGACAGTAGTATCTCTTGCCTTGATCACTGACGCAGCCCGCTGTGGCATCCCAGCTTCTACTTCCCTGATCCCAGCAACATCAGCAGTGCTCTGTCCTCGGGAGGTGTCCACAGGTGTCCCTGAGAGAGGTCTCTTGAACTTGGGGCAGATCTGGAGTTCTGGTTCCTTGTGAATTGGGGCCTGGCTTTGGGGAGAAGAGATATGTGCGTGTGTGTGTGCGTGCATGTGGGTATTTTGTGTGCATGTGTGTGTGCATCGCATGCTTGTGTGTCAGCCTGCTGCCTGGGGTGATCAAGGAGGGAATTCTTTCCCCGCGGTGCCTAGAATGTTTCCCAAGAGCCTGTCTCCTGCCCGTCACCCACCCACGCGGGAGAACAAAGCTCTTTCCAGCTGACTGCCGCTCGTGTTTGCTGAGACAAGAGTTGTACATCTCAATTTTTATCACATGAAAATGAAATAAAGAATGCTGGAATAAACCCGAAGAGACAATACTGCAGAGAGCGACTATGCCTTTGCTGTACAGTCCCCTCGTCCCCTCTGCACCTCCCCGAAGAACTGTCCCTGTTGAAATGTCAGCGTTCTCTCTCTTTGGGGCTTTCAAAGAGGGTGTCGTGGTTTAAAACACAGGGAGAGTTAAACGTGCCACAGCGGCAGGAAAAGCGGTTCCGAATCGCCTTGAGTGTTTGCTGCCAGCTCGTGCTGCTTGCCGCCACAGTCCTGCCTTGATGTAGCTGCCTTGACTAGACAGAAGATGTTTTCCTTCTCAATTAGAAAAAATCCGCAGCTTCTCGCCCTGCATGGGAGGTGGCAGAGCTGGAATTAGCACTGGGGGGCAGGGGGAGGAGGGAAGCGAGGAAGGGAGGGGAGGGGAGGCAACAAATGTCTCCCTTGGCCCTGGATTCAGCCCCAGTCTGGTCTAGACGAATGTGCCAGCTTCCTTTGGGTCTTTCCTTCCCTCCCTCGCTTCCACTGAGCCTTGTCCTGCTTTATGCAAGGCCCCGTGCTAGATCTGAGGATGATGAGGAATAAAATACTGTCCCTGCCTCAGGGGGAGCTCAGAGCTAGACAAAAATATGATGCAAACACAGAGGAACCCAGGTGCCAGGTAGGCTCGTCTTGTTCCTTAAAATCCAGGTCAGACAGATTCAGCCTCCCATTCAGCAGACTGCTGGCTGAAAGCCTCCCAAGCTTCGCACATGTTCCTAGAGGGCTTCTCCACGTGGACTGCTTAGGAGTTCAGACTGTCCTGAGTTCGAATCCTAACTCAACCCATCTGCTGAAAGAAGCTGCCTTCCTCAACTGCTCTGTGCCTCCGTTTTCACATCCTTAGAAGGCACATAGCAATAGTACCTACTGCTTAGGGTTGTTGTGAAAATTGCATGAGTTAGTTCAGCGCAAGTGCTTAGAGCAGAGGCTGACACATGGTGAACACTACGAAAGATTAGTGCTTTATTCTTATTGTCACTTCTAGCTCTGAGCTCCTGCTTGCACGGAATTAATTCAGTTTGTGCATCTTCTCACCCCCTGCTGCTGCTGCCAGTTTCACCCTGAGTCAGCCCAGACATGGACCTCAATCCTTTTTTTTTTAAAAATGTTCCATTAAAAAAAAACCCAACCCGTAAAACAAAGCATGGCTGGGCACACAAAGTCTCTGTGGGTAGCAGACATTTCCAAAGGATGGCGAGAAGAAGGGATTTACAGGTTGCTAGAATGCCAGCAACATAAAAGCCTGTCTTTGATATTTCCATTCCTAAAAGCCCTCAGCCATTTCCACCACCTGAGCGGCAACCTCCCGCTACATTGTTTTATTATTTTCCCTTTTGTGCTCTTCCTCTCCCTACCTCTGAATTCCCACTTATTTTCCATGCAGAGCAGTTTGACTATGGCTTTTGGATCCTTGTCTCCTGTCAAATCATACCCCCAGGATGCCACCTCCCCTCAAGTGCCTTATCAAGGTATTTTCTCATACAAAGACATGTGCTTGCCTAAGAGGAATTCTGATGTCAGATGTTGTATCAGTCAGGATCCAGCCAGGCAAAGGGAAACCTATTGGACAGAAGAGATTTAATGCAGGGCTTGGTTACACAGATGAGGAATGGGTGGAGGAGCCAAGCAGCACCAGCGCAAGACATACAGAAAGACATTCGATCAAGAGCTGCTGTCCCAGCCCGCAAATGCTCCCCTGGCCCCTCCTTTCTGTCCCCCCCTCCTCCACACTAAAAGGATAACTCGTGGGCACAGCAGGGAGCCTCCAGGGTCCCCTCCAGGGCATCTTTCTGATTGGTGTGTGTCACTTCCAATGAATGATTTTTCCCTGTTTGGACGGCACTCCTCATCTGGGTGAATGGAGCCACAACAGAAACAGACTGGAGCAACGTGAAGCTCCTGGGAGATCTGAAGGAAAAGAGAGGAAAAAAAAAAACAACAACAAAACCCACTAGGTGTGGAAACTGGACGACTGAGCGGAACCTGGTAAGACTGGAGGCAGGCAGGCCTTTAGGAGGCTGTAGTCAACAGTCCCGGGAAAACCCCGTTCCTGGACCCAGCCTGCTCCTCAGTCTCTCTGCTGGAGGGCACACACCCCTGCTCCCCCCACTCCCAAGGATGAGATCTGGATGAGACGCTGCCCCATGTTTTTACAGATGGAGAAACAGAGGCTGGGGAGACAGGGGCTTGTCCACGAAAAAGCTGGGGCTCCTGGAGCCCTGCTGAGGCTCTCCATGCCACCGCGGCCCTCCCCAGACCGGGACAGTATCGCCAGCGCATCAGAGTCAGGAGGAGAAGACGCGAGGACGCGAAGGTGAGCGGAGCCTTCCGATTGCGCTCCGAGGGAGACAGCAGAAACTAATGAGATCTCTGCAGGACACAACAAAGCTGGAGGAGGCCTTTGAAGGACTGCAAAGGGAAGACACAGCTGAGCAGTCAAGGACACAGAGAGCGCCGCTTCTATGAGAGGCGGGGTGAGCGGCAATTAGCGGCGGTGGGGGTGTTTGCGGGGTGACGGTGGGGAGGACACAGCCCAGCCTCTCTCAAAGCAAGCCTGACGCAAGCGCCTTGGCCCCCGCCTCTTGACCTCCACTCATCTCGTCAACGCACGAGCCGTGAGAGCTAAAGACCCTCATACGAAGATGGAACACCCAGGGCATCTGGGACCAATCTGGTTCTTGTTTGAAAGGAGCAGACATAGCAGAGGGGCATAGGCCACAAGTCTCTGAGGTTCTCTGTCTCAAGAGGGACGTGAGAATTGGCCGCAGGAACAGGAGGGGATGAAGGATGTTGGTGGGGGGGGGGCGGTCAAGCTGAGGGGAATATGGTGTCCCCACAGTGCGGGGTGTGCAGCTGGGGTCAGGACTGACCTCTACTGTCCCCTCAGCAGTGGCAGCCTTCCAAGAATCACAGGGGAGGGTGAGTGGGGGGTCCCACGCCACCAGGCTGGTCTCAGGAGGAGGAAGACAAGCTCATCTTCCTGACCAGAAGGCAGTCACCTGGATTTTCTTCCTGCCAAGACAGAAGGTCAGGAGGAGAAGGGGCGACAGAGGACAAGATGGTTGGATGGCATCTCCAACTCAATGGACGTGAGTTCGAGCAAGCTCTGGGAAACAGTGAAGGACAGGGAAGCCTGGCGTGCTGCAGTCCGTGGGGTTGCAAAGAGTCTGACACGACTGAGCGACTGAACAACAACAACACGACACGGTCCTCCAGTGGGAGAAGTGCTTTCAGCTGCCCCAACCCAGACGATGGTGGAAAATGGGTCTGGGGAAATCAAAAGCCAACAGATACTCACAGTGGCCTCTTATTTAGATGCAACTGAGGCCCAGAGAGGGATGGCACCTGCCCACCCTCACGTAGTAACCTCATGCCTCGGCCCTGCTGATGGTCTAATCATGTTTCCCTTCCAAGGACGGATACATCTGCACATTGGAGGCATCTGAGAGAGCACAGGTGGGGTGTGAGGCCCTGCAGACACCCTGGCACTGGCCCTCCCTTCCCCTCCTCTCCTGGTTTACCTGGAAGAAGTCCTTTCTTCATAGGGACTGGGTGGCTAGGGCAGAATCTGGACCCTCCAGTGTGATGTCTTGAATGGGCGAAAGGTGGTGGCAGCAGGGGTAGCAGGCATGCCCCACCGTGGAGCACATGGCCCCATGGAGGTGGCTGCCCCTCGCAGAGGAGGGAGCTGGGAGGGGAGTGGGGGGCACTGTTCAGAATCCTTGGGCCTGCCTGGTCCCTTGAGAACGCCCGCCCTCCCCACCACCACCACTGTGCTCCCTCTCCAAGTCCCAGGGCTGCTCCCCACCCGGCCTCTCAACCTTTGTCCTCTCAAGGGACACAGTTTTTCATTTAAGCAGCAGCAATATCCTCACAGGCAATCCTCTCTCCCCTTCCACTTCCCTTTGGCAGCTTATCGCTGTTCACTCTGCAGCCAGGACTTATTTAAAGGAGAGAGAAACTTTAAATTAAGTTTGGGAGAGTTTAAATGAAAGAAAACACACCCTCACGATTATCACAGGTAGGAAAAGGGCTTCTGGCTCCTGGGGGCAGAATTGCAAGCTCTCCCTCATCTTAGAGCCAAGGAGGAAATCACGCAGGGTTTTTCTATTCCTTACTCCCTGATGCCCCCACCACCTCTGCCTCCCATGTGCAGGTTAATTGAACAGAAAGAAACCTAGTCCTTTTCAAGGTGGGTGAGTGTTGGACCAGCTTCCTGAGGACAAGATTCCTCCTCACGTGTTTTCAGGCAGGGCTTAGGAGCTCTGTAGTGCGGGTAGGGGTGAGGGAGGGGATACTTCCATTTTAATATCTTAAATTTCTCTTTGCAGAAAGGGGCAGTGGGCCTGGAAGGAAGGAAGGAGGCAAGCTCAGCCTCCAATTAACTCTAGGCTGCCTGGGCTTCAAGGTCCTGGGAGGGGAGGGGACCACCCTCTGGATAAACTAGTTTCTAATGGGTCCTCACTTAATGCTCAGTTCTGTTTAGGGAGGGCAGGAGGAGAAGGGGACGACAGAGGATGAGATGGTTGGATGGCATCACTCGATGGACCTGAGTTTGAGCAAGCTCTGGGAGTTGGTGATGGACAGGGAAGCCTGGCATGTTGCAGTCCATGGGGTCACAAAGAGTCGGACATGACTGAGTGACTGAAGTGAACTGAAGGGGCAGTGAAAGATGACCTTGGTTGTATGGTTCACTTCATTTCCCCCTCTACATCACCTTCCCATTATCCTGGAGTGGGATGGGATGGAAGACTGAGAGATTTTATCATCACCATGCTCAGATATAAAGACCCTGAAGCAATGGACATGAGTTTGAGCAAACTCTGGGAGATGGTGAAGGACAGGAAAGCCTGGTGTCCTATAGTCCATGGGGCTGCAAAGAGTCAGACACGACTTAGTGCCTGGACAACAAAGAGCAACAGTGCCGAGGTGTGGAGTTTGGCCACGCCGGGAACAAAGCTTCAAGTCCTCCACCAAGTTCCCCTTTTGCCCCTCTCCGTCTCCCTCTCCTAGGCTCCTCCCCCTGTGCTCCTCTTGGGAGCACAGACTCTTGGGCTTCTCTTGGATAAGCATCTCTAGAGCATCTGACATAGTGAGACAAGCCTGGGGTGACCTCTTGCTTAGGTGTTGCCTCTCCCAGCAGAGTGCAGGTGACTCGTCAGGCTGGCTCTGATTCAGGTACTGGGACCATTGGGACAAGGCCCTGCTTCTTTCCTTGAGTTCTTTCCTGCCGTGGGTGAGATTTACAGGGGCAGGGTTTTGCTAGGAGAATGTGACAGAAGGTGGCAAAGATACTGCTGGGCCTGTTCACTGTTGTCAGCCTCGGGCTGGCCTGGGATGCAGACTGAGCCTCTGAGGTCCTTATGGTCCAGCTGGGGTTTGGAGTTGGAGCCTTTGTGCTTGGAGAAGCCCCTTTGCACCCTCTCTGGTCCAGTCTCTGGTGTTAGCAGGCTGCTCAGGGCTCAGTGTTTGTGTCTCCACAATCTGAAACATTCGTGCCTATTACTGGGTTGGCCAAAAGGTTCGTTCAGTTTTTTCCATAAGATGCCGGTAGTAGAGCTTAGCTGTCTTTCACTTCATTCAAAACAATTTTGTTAGATTGTATTGTGACACCTGTCATATCTGTGTGTGTTTTTTTTTTTAAAAAAACATCAAAATCGGTCAATTTTTGTATAGCTGTTTTAACATTGAAGGTGGGAAAAACGCAACAATTTTTAGCATATTAGGCTTTATTACTTCAAGAAAGGTAAAAACGCAACTGAAATGCAAAAATAGATTTTGTGCAGTGTATGGAGAAGGTGTTGGGACTGATCAAATGTGTCAAAAGTGGTTTGCTCATTATTCTCAATGTGAAAAACTGAAAGCATTCCCCCTAAGATCAGGAACAAGACAAGAGTGTCCACTTTCACCACTGTTATTCAACATAGTTCTGGAAGTCCCAGCTACAGCAATCAGAGAAGAAAAAGAAATAAAAGGACTCCAGATCAGAAAAGAAGAAGTAAAGCTCTCACTGTTTGCAGATGACATGATATTGTACATAGAAAGCCCTAAAAATAGTATCAGAAAGTTACTAAAGCTAACCAGTGAATTTAGCAAAGTTGCAGGAAACAAAATCAATACACAAAAATCACTTGCATTTTTATATACTAACAATGAAAAATCAGAAAGAGAAATTAAGGAATCAGTCCCATTCACCATTGCAATAAAAAGAATTAAATACCTAGGAATAAACTTACCCAAGGAGACAAAAGAACTGCACACAGAAAATCATAGGACACTAATGAAAGAAATCAAAGATGACATAAACAGATGGAGAGATATTCCTTGTTCCTGGGTCGGAAGAATCAATTTTGTGAAAATGACTATACTACCAAATGCAATCTACAGATTCAATGTGATCTCTATCAAATTACCAATGGCATTTTTCACAGAACTAGAACAAAAAAATCCACAATTCATATGGAAACACAAAAGACCCCAAATAGCCAAAGCAGTCCTGAGAAAGAAGAATGGAGCTGGGGGAATCAACCTTCCTGACTTCAGATTATACTACAAAGCTACAGTCATCAAGACAGTATGGTACTGGCACGAAAACAGAAATATAGGCCAATGGAACAAGATAGAAAGCCCAGAAATAAACCCATGCACCTATGGGTACCTTATTTTTGACAAAGGAGGCAAGAATATAGAATGGGGCAAAGACAGCCTCTTCAGTAAATGGCACTGGGAAAACTGGACAGCTACATGTAAAAGAATGAAATTAGAACACTTCTTAACACCATATACAAAGATAAACTCAAAATGGGTTAAAGACCTAAATGTAAGATCATAAACTATAAAACTCTCAAAGGAAAACATAGGCATAACACTCGATGACATAAATCAAAGCAAGATCCTCTATGACTCACTTCCTAGAGTAATGAAAATAAAAGCAAAAGTAAACAAGTGGGACCTGATTAAACTTAAAAGCTTTTGCACAGCAAAGGAAACTATAAGCAAGGTGAAAAGACAGCCCACACAATGGGAGAAAATAATAGCAAATGAAACAACTGACAAAGCATTAATTTCCAAAATGTACAAGCAACTCATACAACTCAATGCCAGAAAAACAGACAACCCAATCAAAAAGTGGGAAAAAGACCTAAACAAGAGGACATAGAAGAAAGCCCAGAAATAAACCCAAAGAAGACATACTGATGGCTAGCAAACACATGAAAAGATGCTCAACATTGCTCATTATTAGAGAAATACAAATCAAAACTACAGTGAGATGTCACCTCACATCAGTCAGAATGGCCATCATCAAAAGGTCTACAAACAATAAATGCTGGAGAGGATGTGGAGAAAAGGGAATGCTCTTGTATTGTTGGTGGGAATGTAAATTGATACAGCCGCTATGGAAGATGGTATGGTGATTCCTTAAAAAACTAGGAATAAAACCACCATATGACCCAGCAATCCCACTCCTAGGCATATACCCTGAGGAAACCAAAACTGAAAAATACACATGTATCCCATTGTTCATTGCAGCACTATTTACAATAGCTAGAACATGGAAGCAACCTAGCTATCCATCAATAGATGAATGGATAAAAAAGTTGAGGTACATATACACAATGGAATATTACTCAGCCATAAAAGGAACACATTTGAGTCCGTTCTGATGAGGTGGATGAACCTAGAATCATATACAGAGTGAAGGGACTCAGAAAGAGAAAGATAAATATCGTATTCTAATGCATATATATGGAATCTAGAAAATTGGTGCTGAAGAATTTATTTACAGGGCAGCAATGGAGAAACAGACATAGAGAATAGACTTATGGACATGGGGAGGGGGAGGAGAGGGTGAGAGGTATGGAAAGAGTAGCATGGAAACTTACATTCAGATCAGATCAGATCAGTCGCTCAGTTGTGTCCGACTCTTTGCGACCCCATGAATCGCAGCACACCAGGCCTCCCTGTCCATCACCAACTCCCGGAGTTCACTCAGACTCATGTGCATCAAGTCAGTGATGCCATCCAGTCATCTCATCCTCTGTCATCCCCTTCTCCTCCTGCCCCCAATCCCTCCCAGCATCAGAGTCTTTTCCAATGAGTCAACTCTTCACATGAGGTGGCCAAAGTACTGGAGTTTCAGCTTTAGCATCATTCCTTCCAAAGAAATCCCAGGGCTGATCTTCAAAATGGACTGGTTGGATCTCCACCATATATAAAATAGATAGCCAACGGGAATTTGCTGTATGGCTCAGGAAATTCAAATAGGGGCACTGTATCAATCTAGAGAGGTGGGATGGGGTTGGAGATGGGAGGGAGGTTCAAAAGGGAGAGGATATATGTATACCTATGGCTGATTCATGTTGAGGTTTGATAGAAAACAACAAAATTCTGTAAAGCAATTATCTTTCAATAAAAAAAAAAAAAAGTGTTTTGCTGAGTTTCATGTTGGAGATTTCGCACTGGATGATGCTCCACAGTCGGGTAAGATTTCGCACTGGATGATGCTCCACGGTCGGGTAGACCAGTTGAAGCTGATAGTGATCAAATTGAGACACTGAGAACAATCAACGTTATACCATGTGGGAGATAGCTGACATACTCAGAATATCCAAATCAAGCCCTGAAAATCATTTGCACCAGCTGGTTATGTTAATCACTTTGATGTTTGGGTTCCACATAAATTTAACTAAAAAAACCTTCTTGACCATATTCTTGCATACAATTCTTTACTTAAAGTAGTGAAAATGTTCCATTTTTAAAGCAAATTGTGACAGGTGATGAAAAGTGGATGCTGTACAATAATGTGAAATGGAAGAGATCATGGCGCAAGCAAAAGGAACCACCGAAAACCACACCAAATGCTGGTCTTCATCCAAAGAAGGTGATGTTGTTTATATGGTGGGATTGGAAAGGAGTCCTCTATTATGAGCTCCTTCTGGAAAACCAAATGATTAGTTCCTACAAGTACCGCTCCCAATTAGACCCCTTGAAAGCACCACTCAGCAAAAAGCATTCAGAATTAGTCAACGGAAAACACATAATCTTCCATCAGGATTATGCAAGACCGATGTTTCTTTGATGACCAGGCAAAAACTCACAGCTTGGCTGGGAAATTCTGATTCATCTGCCGTATTCATCAGACAACACACCTTCGAATTTCCATTTATTTTGGTGTTTACAAAATTCTTTTAATGAAAAAAATTTCAATTCCCTGTAAGACTGTAAAAGTCACCTGGAACAGTTCTTTGCTCAAAAAAATAAAAATTCTGGGGAAGATGGAATTATGAAGTTGCCCGAAAAATGGCAGAAGGTGGTGGAACAAAACAGTGCGTACGTTGTCCAATAAAGTTCTTGGTGAAAATGAAAAATGTGTCTTTTATTTTTACTTAAAAACCAAAGGAACTTCTTGGCCAACCTAATACATGAGCACTGACTACATGCCGGGTTCAATACTACAAACCTCACTTTTTCCCTCTTGCTTTTTATTGAGAAAAAATTCCCACAGCATAAAATTGTTTTCAAGTGTACAGTACCGTGGCATTTGGTACATTTATAATGTGAAACCATTACCTAGGTCAGATTCTAAGATATTCCATCACTCCAAAAGGAAACCCCATATCCATTAAGTAGACACTCTCCATTCCCTGCACCCCACCCCCACCTCAGCCCCTGGCAACCACTTTGCTTTCTGTCTCCGTGGTCTTACCCATCCTAGCTATTTCATGGAAATGAATCATACAATATATAAGCTCCTATGTTCTGACTTTTTCAACTTACTGTGGTTTCAAGGCTCATTCATAGTGTAGCATAAATGACACTTCATTTTTTATGGCCAAATAGTATTTCATCATATGGATATATGGGCTTCCCTGATAGCTCAGTTGGTAAAGAATCTGCATGCAATGCAGGAGACCCTGGTTCGATTCCTGGGTTGGGAAGATCCACTGGAGAAGGGATAGGCTACCCACTCCAGTATTCTTGGGCTTCTCTTGTGGCTCAGCTGGTAAAGAATCTGCCTGCAATGCGGGAGACCTGGGTTCGATCCCTGGGTGAGGAAGATCCCCTGGAGAAGGGAAAGGTTACCCGCTCCAGTATTCTGGCCTGGAGATTTCTATTGACTGTATAGTTCATGGGGTCACAAAGAGCTGGACACAACTGAGCAACTTTCACTCATATATGGATATACCACATTTTCTTTATCCATTCATCAGTTGATGAACATTTGGGGTATTTCTAGCTTTGGGCTATTATGAATAATGCTGCTATGAACATGGGTGTACATGGTTTTGTTTGAACATCCATTTTCAATTCTTTTGATACATATCCTAGAATGGAATTGTGGGTTTTGTGGTAATACTATGTTTAAATTTTTGAGGAATGGTCAAATTGTTTTCCAAAGCAGCTCTACACCATTTTACATTCCCACCAGCAGTGTGTGAGGGTTCAGACTCCTGAACCCTCAGAAGTTCAGGGTACATCCTTTTCACTTGTTATTTTCATGAAGAAAAAATTACATGAAGGGCATCGAAAGGGACTAACTCTCAGTTACAAAATAGATAAGTTCTGGGGACGTAACGTACAGCTTGGTAGCTATAGTTAGTAAAGCTGTGTTGCACATTCGAAAGTTGCCAAGAGAATAGATCTTAAAAGTCTTCATTATAAGAAAAAAATGAAATCATTTCATAACTTTGTGTGCTGACAGATATTAACTAGACTTACTATGGTGATCAAGTGGCACAGCAGTAAAGAATCTGCTTTCCAATGCAGGAGATCTAAGAGACACAGTTTCAATCTCTGGGTTGGGAAGAGCCCCCGGAATAGGAAATGGCAACCCACTCCAGTATTCTTGCCTGGAAAATCCCATGGACAGAAGAGGCTGGTGGACTACAGTCCATGGGGTCGCAAAGAGTTGGACACGACTGAGCTCTAAGCGCAAAGCACACCATGGCGAACATTTCATTATACTTACAAACAGCAAATCATTACACCATATAACCAAAACTATTATGTTATGGGTCAATTATACCTCAATAAAAATTTAAAAAATTACAGCTATCCCAGAGGCGTGAAGGCTATTGTCTCTTTTATTCCTCGCAGTGGTCCCATGACGCAGGTACCTTCACTACTGCATTGCACAGCTGAGAAAGTGGAGACTTGGGGAAGGTCACGCAACTTGTATGACAGCATCAGAATTTGGACTCAGGTGTGCTGACTCCAACGTCAAGGCCCCTCATCACGGGGCTGTGGTGTGTCCCACCTTCACTGATGGCCGATTCCGCCTCGCATGTCAGGAGTAATAGAAAGCCAGAGCTCACAAGTTGAAGCTGAGCAGGTGACAATGTCCCTCAACCTGTTTTCTCATCCGTAAAAAGGAAATGATGACACCTGCCCCATCGGGTCTGTGAAAACAGTCCACGGAAGGGCAGTGCTGCCTGGCTGAGAGGCTGCTTGGCTCTCATTGGCTGAGGGTCCAGGCCATCATTCCAACACGAGGAAGGCAGAGACTAAGTTAGAGCGTTTGATATAAATATGTTGTCTCTGAGGCAGGCAGACAGACAATGAGACAGAATGACATGTAGGTTCTTTTCAAGGACACTGTTGAGATGTGGAAGATACAGAAAATCACTAGCATTAATATTAGGGTGCAGACACTTTAGCTAAAATTAAACATATGCATATATTGATATGTTCTTTAGTGTTATTTGAACAATAAAAGTAATCCGAGTTTATTGTTGGAAACCAGGAAAATACAGAAAAGCATAAAGAAGAAAATTAAAATGATCCACGACCTCAACATCGAGCAATGAATAGTATTAGCACTGTACTGGTTCTTCCAAGCTTTTTTCCTTTAGGTGAATATGCGGCATTCCGAGGGCTTCCTGGCTTAGGATTGAGCTGTGTCCAGCACTGGGATCCAGCCATGCTCTAGCATATCTGATGAACTGGTGGCATAGGGCCATCACCATTTCTCCCAGCACTTGAATGCCTCCTGGAAGAAAACTCACCCTGACAGAAGAGGCAGCGAGGTAGGGACAGCTCAGCATGTGTGACCTCCAAGACAGACAGGGCTTGGTCTGAATACTGGCTCCACCACAGACATGTGAGTGAACTTGGGTCCATTCCCCGGCTTCCTAATCTAGAAGGTGGGGGATAATAGTGGGGTCCAACTCATCAGTTGTGGAGAGAATGAAGTGAGATAACAATACACATAATGAGGTATATACATGGCAAGTGAGTAAGCTTACTGAGAGGTAGCGAGACATTTTGTGTGTGTGTGTGTGTGTGTGTGTGTGCGGGGGGCACAGGTCTTCCCAGGTGGTGCTAGTGGTAAGGAATTTGCCTGCCAATGCAGGGGACATGAAACATGCAGGTTTGATCCCTGAGTTGGGAAGATCCCCTGGAGAAGGGCATAGCAACCCACTCCAGTATTCTTGCCAGGAGAATCCCGTGGACAGAGGAGCCTGGTGGGCTATGGTCCATAGGGTCACAAAGAGCCGGGCATGACTGAAGCAACTTAGCATGCACAGAAGCACGTGTCAGGCACATATGTGTAATAAAAGCCCTGGGTCCCTGGATGCCCAGGTGATGCTGGCAGTATTCAGACCTGCTGGTAGACAGGTTTACACTCTGCAGGCAGGACCAGCCTTCAGCTGGAAGGGGCATCCTGTTTCTTTCTCTATTGGTGCTTGGAAGTAAGTTTGACCTCTTTTGACTCCATGAGCAACTAGGACTTCTGAATAATTCAGAAGGGATGGGGATAGAGGCCTTAAGATGGAGCCACCAGATCCTATTGTTGAGACTGGTGGACACTTAAATAATAGGGAACGTACTGACAGGTGTGTTTGCCTTTGTACCCCACCCCCCACTTGCTGAGCTGGCCAGGCTGGTTGTGGACACCTTAAATACTTGGGGAGTGCTTGGCATACAGGAGGCATGCAATGAATGTTAGCTAGTTACAAAGCCTTGGGGCCACATGGAAGAGATGAGGCTGAGCATCTCCTAGGTTCTAACTCAGATTTTCTCATGGCCCAGCCCCATGCACTCCTGTGTATATACCTGGGAAGGATACAGGGGACTTCAGCAAAAATAAAAAGGAGCATTTCACTAAAATTCCCATAAGACCTTGGGGACACAGCAGCATTCTGTTGGCACTTCACTGAGAGAGATGAGTTTGGCCTGCCTTCCAGCCTTTCCTCCTTCTGGAAAACTGCTTCATCTCTGCGTCCAGCCCTACAGTTCATGTGGAAACTGCCAGTCACAGGGTTCAACCTGATAGCCACATAGGTCCAGCCTCAGGAAGCTTCCCTGAGAATTTGGAACTAAGGGGAAGGAGTCAATTGTTCTTTGAAGGCAAAGGCATGCAACATGATCCTTTAAATGACTGGCGATAACCTCTCCCCCGCTGTGGGAGAGCTCAGTCTGTGTAGGAGAGAGCAGAGACCAGGCATCAAGAGAAGCAGAGGTGAGAAGTGGGGTAAGGGAGGGCTTGGAGGGCAGTCACAGTCCTGGTTCTGGTCATTTCTGCCATCCACGTACACCTCTCTGCTTCCAATGGTTTGATCATGTGAACCCATAAACTCTTCTTTTCAGCTGGCTACTTCAAATTGCCAAGTCCCAACTACACTTTGGTATAGAACATTTCAGTGCATTGACAATGGATCTGGCTGGAGATATTGGAAGCCCCGGCTTCCAAGGTGCCTGCTGAGAGGGGTGCCTGCTGAGAGGGGCAGTGACCAGCAAAAGTAGGGATATCCTTAGAGACACCAGGAGAGAAGGCAGAGCTGGAGAGACCTGGTAGAAGCAGCAGAAAGTTGGAGGTGGGTGGAAGTAGGTACGTGTCATATAATTGAACAGACTTATTTGTGATTTATCACATGATCAATGCAGTCTAGTGTTCTTTTTATTTTTACTTGACTTTACACCTTGGGCATCATCCCTAAAAATGAAATATGATCGGAGATGTGATTTTTAATGACCTCAATGCATTCCATCATATGAGTTTAATATGATTTATTCAACAAATCGCAGTGTAGAGGATTGTAAAAAATTGTCTCCATTTTTGGTTGGCTTTTATTTCTTTGTTATTGTGTACAACACTTCTAGGAACCTCCTTGGAAATAAATCTTTGCGCACATCTCTAATTATTTCCTTAAGAGAAATTGTTATAAATGGAATTGCTACATCAAAGGGTATGGACATTTTACAGCCTTTGATCCATATAAATAAATTGCCTTACAGAGTGGTTGTGACAATTCTCACTACCCTCATAGAGCTAAAGAGGTTCCTTTGCACTCAGCCTTTGCCAACTCTAAGCACTGTGATTTTTTAAAAGCTTGGCTAAGATGACAAGCAAAATACATGTTTCATTGTTTTAATTTGAATTTCTTTGATTACTAGTGATGCCGAAATGTTCCAAGTATTTATTTGCTGTTGTAGTTTTCTATCATAAACTTCATTTTTATGTTCCCTGCTCATTTTTCTAATGGGATTTTCAGGTTTTGTTATTGATTTGTAGACTTATGCGTGCACTTTGTTGGGTATGGTACAAACACTATTTCTTAGTTTCCTAGATTGCAGATTGATTCTTAATTTTATTTATGATATTTTGATTTACATAATGGTTTCATTTTTATGTTTTCAGATTTGTCATTCTCTCCCTCTGTGTTCTCTTCTAAAAAAATTGTGCATAGAAATACCTTCCTTGCCACAAAATCAGATAAGTGTTTGCCCATAGGTCCTTCTGGTTCTTCTAAAACTTAGTAGTTTAAACTCATTTGGCAATTGAGAATTTATTTTGATGAGGGTGAGATAAGGATCTAGCTTTTTTCCCCTACAAGAAGTCTACCGGTTCCCTCAATGTTTTGTGTTAGCTAATTCTTTTCCATTCCTTTACTTCACGGTTTGAAAGGGCACCCACCTTATGACCCACTGCTAGGATCTGTTTCTAGGCTCTCTGTTAGATCCCTCTGATTTATTTGACTATTTTTGAACTAGAGTACAATTGAATTTATGTTTTTTTGACCTAAAACAAGAGTCCTTCTTTTAAATTAGGGAAATTTAATCCAGTTGTACTTGTCAAAACTGATCATGTAATTCTGCACTGTCATCTTATTTTACACTTTTATTTTTCTGCTTTCCTTTGTCTATCTTGTCCATTGCTGTTCTTCTGCCTAGAGCAGTGCCTGGCAGAGTAGGAATTCAATAAATGCTTATTAAGTTAAGGGATATGTGAATTTTGTATACGATAAAGATGGCCATTTAAATAAGCAAAGAAAATATAAGCAGTGTTGAATCAACTGGATCACCATTGGGAAAATAAATAAATGGAGACTCTTACCTCATATCATACACAAAAACAAATTTCAGGTAAATTAAAAACAACCTTTAAAATAAATCAAACAAATGTTAGAAAAAATGTAGGAAGGTGTGATTATGACAGTGATACAGGTGAGAGTCTCTTAAGAAAGATACAAAATGCAAAAGCCACAAAAGAAAAGACTGATTATTCTAGTTATATCAAAATTTAAAATTTCTATAAGACAAAAATACCTTATACCAAACTAAGTAAAACAATAGGCTGGGAGAAATAGACTGGGAGAAATGTATTTTATATCAAGATCTAGAAGCAGGTCTGTAACTATTGACAGTTTGAAGTTAAGATAAGAGTAAACAATATTTTGAGATACTTGCAATAACTATGATCTGACATGAAAATTTCAGTTCAGTTCAGTTCAGTTGCTCAGTCATGTCTGATGACTCTGAGACCTCATGAACCGCAGCACGCCAGGCCTCCCTGTCCATCACCAACTCTCAGAGTCCACCCAAACCCATGTCCATTGAGTCGATGATACCATCCAACTATGTCATCCTCTGTCGTCCCCTTCTCCTCCTGCCTTCAATCTTTCCCAGCATCAGGGTCTTCTCCAATGAGTCAGCTCTTCGCATCAGGTGGCCAAAATATTGGAGTTTCAGCTTCAACATCAGTCTTTCCAATGAACACCCAGGACTAATCTTTAGGATGGACTGGTTGGATCTCCTTGTAGTCCAAGGGACTCTCAAGCATCTTTTCCAACACCACAGTTCAAAAGCATCAATTCTTTGGTGCCCAGCTTTCTTTATAGTCCAACTCTCACATCCATACATGACGACTGGAAAAACCTTAGCCTTGACTAGATGGACCTTTGCTGGCAAAGTAATGTCTCTGCTTTTTAATATGCTGTCTAGGTTGGTCATAACTTTCCTTTCAAGGAGTAAGCATCTTTTAATTTCATTGCTGCAATCACCATCTGCAGTGATTTTGGAGCCCCCAAAAATAAAGTCTGACACTGTTTCCACTGTTTCCCCATCTATCTGCTATGAAGTGACGGGACAGATGCCATGATCTTAGTTTTCTGAATGTTGAGCTTTAAGCCAACTTTTTCACTCTCCTCTTTCACTTTTATCAAGAGGCTTTTTGGTTCCTCTTCACTTTCTGCCATAAGGGTGGTGTCATCTGCACATCTGAGGTTATTGATATTTCTCCCAGCAATCTTGATTCCAGCTTGTGCTTCTTCCAGCCCAGCATTTCTCATGATGTACTCTGCATAGAAGTTAAATAAGCAGGGTGACAATATACAGCCTTGACGTACTCTTTTTCCTATTTGGAACCAGTCCGTTGTTCCATGTCCAGTTCTAACTGTTGCTTCCTGACCTGCATATAGGTTTCTCAAGAGGCAGGTCAGGTGGTCTGGTATTCCCATCTCTTTCAGAATTTTCCACAGTTTATTATGATCCACACAGTCAAAGGCTTTGGCATAGTCAATAAAGCAGAAATAGATGTTTTTCTGGAACTCTCTTGCTTTTTCGATGATCCAGCGGATGTTGGCAATTTGATCTCTGGTTCCTCTGCCTTTTCTAAAACCAGCTCGAACATCTGGAAGTTCATGGTTCACGTATTGCTGAAGCCTGGCTTGGAGAATTTTAAGCATTACTTTACTATCATGTGAGATGAGTGCAATTGTCTGGTAGTTTGAACATTCTTTGGCATTGCCTTTCTTTAGGATTGGAAGGAAAACTGACTTTTTATCTGATTTTTAATTTTTATTTATTTTATTATTGGAGTATAATTGCTTTACAATGTTGTGTTGGTTTCTACTGTACAACAAAGTGAATCAGCTGTAAGTATACATATATCCCCTTCCTCTTTAGCCTTCCTCCTACCACCCCTGCCCCCCCATTCCACCCCTCTAGGTTGTCACAGAGCACCTAGCTGAGCTTCCTGGGCTATACAGCAGCTTCCCACAGCTCTCTATTTTACACATAGTAGTATATATGTATATATATACATATATAGAGAGACATGGCACATACTGACATACATGTATATTGACATAGTAGTATATGTGTATATATATACGTATATAGAGAGACATGGCACATACTGACACACATGCATATTGACATAGTAGTATACGTGTATATATATACGTATATAGAGAGACATGGCACATACTGACACACATGCATATTGACATAGCAGTATACGTGTATATATATACGTATATAGAGAGACATGGCACATACTGACACACATGCATATTGACATAGCAGTATACGTGTATATATATACGTATATAGAGAGACATGGCACATACTGACACACATGCATATTGACATAGTAGTATATGTGTCACTGCTTTGCTCCCAATTTGCACACCCTCCCCCTACCCTACTGTGTCCACATCTGTTCTCTACGTCTGTGTCTCTGTTCCTTCCTTGCCTCTTAACCCTTTTTCTAGATTCCATATTTATGCATTAATGGGGCTTCCCAGGTGGCTCAGTGGTAAAGAATCCACACGCCAATGTAGCAGATGCACATTTGATTCCTGGGTTGAGAAGATCTCCTGGAGAAAAAATGGCACCCACTCCAGTATTCTTGCCTGGGAAATCCCATGGACAGAGGAGCCTGGTGAGCTACAGTCCATGGGGTCACAAAAGACCCGACTTAGTGACTAAACAACAGCAGTGTATGCTGTTAATACATGATATTTGTTTTTCTTTTTCTGACCAACTTCACTCTGATGATAAACTCTCGGTCCATTTATATCTCTACAAATGAGCCAAGAAAATCCCCGATGTTTATCAGTAACAAGGTGCTAATCCTACTGTTGTTTTGTTTCCTGTATTTGCTGTTGCAAAGCCTCGCAGCATTGTTGCTATGACAGATGACCACCAATGTAGGTTTATTTTCTTATGTGATGGAGGTCAGAGTCCAAAGTTGGTGTCAGTGGGCTAAAATCGAGGTGTCTGGGGCTGTTTTCCTTTGGAGGTCCTGGGGGAGAATCTGTTTTCTTGTCTTTCCTGTCTTCTAGGGGCTTCCCATTCTTTGGCTTGTGCCCTGCATCACTGACTTCTTCTTCCCTCAGCACATCTTCTCTTATTGTACCTCCCCAGCCTCCCACGTATAGGGATCCTTGTGATTACATTGGGTCCATTGAAATAATACAGGATAATCTCTCCATCTTGACCTTCGATTCAATCACTTTTGCAACGTTCCTTTTACCTTGTAAGGTAATGGCAGGGCTATTTCCCTGTGTACCATGCCTACATTCCTAACTAAAGGAAATTCTATTTAATATATTTCAATTAGAGTTTGGTAAAAAATGTTGTTGTTGTTCAGTCACTAAGTTGTGTCTGACTCTGTGATCCTATGGACTGCAGCACTCCAGGCTTCCCACTATCTCCCAGAGTTTGCTCAGATTCCTGTCCATTGAGTCAATGATGCTATCTAACCATCTCATCCTTTGCCGACCCCTTCTCCTTTTGCCTTCAGTCTTTCCCAGCACCAAAGTGTTTTCCAATGAGTTGGATGTTCGCATCAGGTGGCCAAAGTATTGGAGCTTCAGCTTCAGCATCAGTCCTTCCAATGAATATACAGGGTTGATTTCCTTTAGGATTGACTGGTTTGATCTCTTTTCAGTCCAAAGGATTCTCAGGAGTCTTCTCCAGCACCACAATTCAAAAGCATCAATTCTTTGGCACTCAGTCTTCTCTATGGTCCAACTCTCACATCCGTATAAGACTATGGGAAAAGCCATAGCTTTGATTATATGGTCCTTTGTTGGCAAAATGATGTCTCGGCTTTTTAATACTCTGTTTAGGCTTACCATAGCTTTCCTTCCAAGGAGCAAGTGTCTTTTAATTTCATGGCTGCAGTCACTGTCCGCAGTGATTTTGGAGCCCAAGAAAATAAAATCTGTCACTTCTTCCACCTTTCCCCCTTCTATTTGCCTTGAAGTGATGGAACTGGATGCCATGATCTTAATTTTTTAAATGTTGAGTTTTAAGCAAAGTTTTCACTCTCCTCTTTCACTCTAATCAAGAAGCTCTTTGGTTCCTTTTCACTTTCTGCCATTAGAGTGGTATCATCTGCATATCTGAGGTTGTTGATATTTCTCCTGGCAATCTTGATTCCAGATCGTGCTTCATCCAGCCTGGCT
The DNA here is from genome assembly GCF_019923935.1 of Bubalus bubalis. Classification (NCBI taxonomy): domain Eukaryota; kingdom Metazoa; phylum Chordata; class Mammalia; order Artiodactyla; family Bovidae; genus Bubalus; species Bubalus bubalis. Next base: position 108,779,095 of record NC_059162.1, on the reverse strand, counting down.
TTTCACATGATATATTCTGCATATAAGTTAAATAAGCAGGGTGACAACATACAGCCTTGATGTACTCCTTTCCCAGTTTTGAACTAGTCAGTTGTTCCATATAGGGTTTTAACTGTTGCTTCTTGACCCGCATATATGGTAAAAATAAAGATGCAAAACTTTCCTGCTCAGGTTCATAAAAGATCTTCCTGAATTCCACCCATGAATCCTAGATCTACAGTATTGATACCTATTAACAAAGTGCCATCCAGAAAGGTAGAGATTAAATTTATACTGTTTTCAATAAGCTATAAGGGTATCCATTTCCCCAAAGCTGTCACCTATACTAGGTTTTATAACAAAAAAAGTAATAAAGGAAAGAAAGAAAAAGAAAAAAGACAAAAGGAGGAAAATAGATCTCTGCCAATTTGAAAGAGGAAAAACACATTTAAATGAGAATTTGACTCTCTCTAGACATTACACTACCTTTTAATCTCAAAACTTGTTTGAAATTTTCACACGATATTTTGGTGCAGAGATTGCCAAACTTTCTGAAAATGACTCGATTACAAATACTTTATGCTTTGCAGGCTATCTGATCTCTGCTGCAACTGCTCAACCTTACTATAATCTAGAAGAGCACAGAAATAGGGAAACAGATGAGTGTGACAGTGTTGCAATAAAACTATATTTACGACAGGCCATAGCTTGCCAGCCACTGCTTTAGAGCAACCATATATGTAATTAAAAATTTTCTGGTATACATATTTAAAAAGTGAAAAGATACAGGTAAAATTAATTTATTTTATTGAATTCAGCATATCCCAAATACAGTTATTTCAGCATGTAATAAAAATAAAGTTCTTGAGATACTTTACAGTATTTCATTTTGTAATATGTATTCAAACATTGTGTGATTTTATACGTTTAACATATTTAAATTCAGATCAGCCACATTTTAAGTGTTCAGTAGGTGTGTGGATAGAGACCCCTGCATTGAACAGCATAGTTCTAGAGCATAAAAACTTGATTTTATTTTTTCTTTGCAGGAACCGACTTTGTTTTGTTTAGGCCAGCTTTGTGGATAATATTTTTATGGTAAAAAATGAAATTTAATGAGGATATGTGTAGGCTTTGATTTTTTTCAATATTTTTATTACTATTTAGAGATTTTAAACTATAGACTCAGTTTTCTAACAAAACACATATCATCTATTGTGTCTTTGATCATTGCTTTGGTTCTGTTTTTGTATGTATTTTAGAAATACTAATGATTTATATATCAAATCTTAGTTATTTATCTTCCTTATCTGTCATTTCTCTTTTGTAATACTTTTTAAACCCTGTTGTCTTTTCCTTAAAATCTGCTTGTCACATCACCAATTCCATTTTCAGATTTTTTTTTTTTTGGTCTTGATAGTCTCCTAATGAAGATTCTTATGCTAAGTTAAAGAATACAGATTCAAAGACTACAAACTATTTCATTTCATTTATAAGACACACTGGAAAAAGTAAGACTCTAGGAACAGAAAGGAGAGAGTCAATTAAAAAAAAATGATTCAAAACAAGAGCTCAAGCCTTTCTAAAATCACCTTCTGTTTCCCTTAGTAAATCGTTTTCATATGAGTCCTCTTTCGTATCACACTATTATTAATAGTATAGCATGATATGACCACTTTTTTATATTGCAATGTATTTCATAGCCTATACTGCTGGGTTTTTCTCCTTTATAGTAAGAAAAAAAATTTGTGTCTCAATCTAGTGTTTAAACACAGAGAGAGTGGCTCCTCCTTGGTTCTTTTTGACCTCAGTTCAATTCAGTCGCTCAGTCGTGTCCGACTTTTTGCAACTCCATGAATCACAGCACCAGCTCCCGGAGTCCACCCAAACCCATGTCCATTGAGTCAGTGATGCCATCCAACCATCTCATCCTCTGTCGTCCCCTTCTCCTGCCCTCAATCTTTCCCAGCATCAGGGTCTTTTCAAATGAGTCAACTCTTCGCATGAGGTGGCCAAAGTATTGGAGTTACAGCTTCAGCATCAGTCCTTCCAAAGAACACCCAGGACTGATCTCCTTTAGGAAGGACTGGTTGGATCTCCTTGCAGTCCAAGGGACTCTCAAGAGTCTTCTCCAACACCACAGTTCAAAAGCATCAATTCTTTGGCGCTCAGCTTTCTTCACAGTCCAACTCTCACATCCACACACGACCACTGGAAAAACCATAGCCTTGACTAGATGGATCTTTGTGGACAAGGTAATGTCTCTGCTTTTTAATATGCTTTCTAGGTTGGTCATAACTTTCCTTCCAAGGAGTAAGCGTCTTTTAATTTCATGGCTGCAATCACCATCTGCAGTGATTCTGGAGCCCCCCAAAATAAAGTCAGCCACTGTTTCCCCTGTTTCCCCATCTATTTCCCATGAAGTGATGGGACCAGATGCCATTATCTTAGTTTTCTGAATGTTGAGCTTTGAGCCAACTTTTTCACTCTCCACTTTCACTTTCATCAAGAGTCTCTTTAGCTCCTCTTCACTTTCTGCCATAAGGGTGGTATCATCTGCATATCTGAGGTTATTGATATTTCTCCCGGCAATCTTGATTCCAGCTTGTGCTTCTTCCAGCCCAGCGTTTCTCATGATGTACTCTGTATATAAGTTAAATAAGCAAGGTGACAATATATTTGGAAATTTTGGGCCTACCTGCTTGTAATTTTTCTATCTGATTATAAACAAGGTCAGTCTTCAACACTGGTTTTTTTGTCAGTCATGGCTGGGTCTGGCCCAGCTAACACCTCTGCAGGCTCTGCTGGCACCAGGAACAGTGTCCAAGAGATACCACCTGGGTGCCAGAGACTGGAACGAACTCCATGGGGAGAGGGGCCTAGGACACTGGGGACTCAGGCCTCCATATGGCTACGCTAGGTGACCACCAAGCCTGAAGAAATCATAGGGCTTGAAGGGATAGGGCTGAAGGAGTTCAGACAGGGACATCCCATCCCCTGGCCTTGTCCCAGAGAGGAACCAGGAGTGTGGCAAAGGTGGGGGTAAAGGAGGTATTATATAGGCTTGCCAGTTTTTGGATCCCCATTCTGCCCAATTTCCTTGTTAACTGAAACACTCCTTGCCCTTCTTTGTCATCCCCAGCATGGGTCCCCAGCAGGCAGAGAACGCATTAATAATTAACAGATGTGTGCCTGAGAAGGCTGCATAATTCTGCAGAGATGAGCTCTCCAAAGGCAGCTGATGGGCTGGGCTGCTTCTTCTGGCTTCCTCCACTCGTTCCTGAAATGATCCCTGGACAATCAGTGACTTCCTTCCAGCCCATGGTCTGCTCTGGGTGTGCAGGCAGCCTGCTGATCTCCTTGGGCTGACCTTTGGCTCTGATGCCTCCATGGGGTAGTGGCAGCATCAGGGCCCAGCCAGGGCCAGAGCAGGGCCTGCTGTCAGCCGTCTTATCCTGGATAAAGAGCCTCCCGTCCACCCAGCTGCAGCTGTGATTCCCTTACCCATCACAACACTCACTTTTCTGGACCAAGCATCCAGCTTGGCCTGGATGGTGTGATCTTGGAAAAGGACCTTCTTCTAGGCTCAGCATTCCTCTGTCAACCACTGGGGAAGTGACTGGCCCCAGGAGGGAAAATGAGGACTGGGGTGGTGGGTCTTGAAGAGAAGGAAAGAGGGTTACCTTTTCCTCTGGGCCTTATGTCAGTTGGGTCCGGACTGAGTTGAGCTGACCTCTGCCTGGTGGAGACAGGAAGAAGCCGGGCAGAAAACATCCATTAAGGGATGTGTGTACTGATCCCGCAGATCCAACCTGTATGCTACTCTGTGTGGAGCTTCCCTTCTGTATCCTCGAACCTTCAGCAGAGCTTCATTAAACATCAAGTTCTGTTAATCACTATACACACAAAAAACTATATAAAATAGATAACCAGCAAGGACCTACCATATAGCACAGGGAACTATATTTAATATTTTGTAATAAAATATAAGGGAAGGGAATTTGAAAAATTAAAAAAAATATATATTCACTGTGCTGTATACCTGAAACTAACACAACACTGTAAATCAACTTTGTTAGTTGCTCAGTCATGTCCAGGTCTTTGTGACCCCATGGACTGTAGCCTGCCAGGCTCCTCTCTCCATGGGATTTCCCAGGCAAGAATACTAGAGTGACTTGCCATTTCTTCCTCCAGGGGATCTTCCTAACCTAGGATCCAACCCGGGTCTCCTGCATTGCAGGCGGATTCTTTACCATCTGAGCTAACAAAGAAACAGCAAAGAACTCACCGTGATCTGCTCTCAGCTGGGACAAAAGAGCCTCCTGGTTAGGACCGAACGGCGAAGGGGAGGCTGGAGACTGCTTTTGTAGAGCTGGTATGAGTGGCTAGAAGCGGCTGCCCAGCCCCCCAGCAGTGGTGACATGAGATGGTGTTGCTGCTTGTGGAAGCGGGTCAGGGGAAGATGCTGGGGTGTGTTCCTGTAGAAATATTGGGCAGCTCACTGGGGGCACTTTGAGGTGAGCTAGGTTCTTGTGAGGGCAGGAGATGGTGGATGGTCCAAGTTATTGTCATTTAAGAATGCCTGGGAATGTGACCTCCTTTAGCAAGCTGAGGGCGTGGGGACATTCTGGCTGCAGAGGATGCTGTTCACCACATGGAGCTCTGGGCAGGAGGTTGAACATAGGGTAACTGGGAGAGTCTCGTCCAGTCTAGGGTTTGGAGGGAGGTTTTCTGGATGGGAGGTTGTGGTCTGAGTGGGTCTCAGAAGGCACACCATCAGTGAACATCTTTGTTAATAAACCTTTGTCTGTGTCAGTCTATTTCTTTAGGACAAATTCCTAGAAGTGAAATTTCTGTGCCAAAGTGTAAGGGCATCAATCAAGTCTTTTGGCTGTAGCACAGAAACCCCCTTAAGCTGGCTTATCAAGACTAAACAAATTTGAGTGGGGGTTTTCTTGGCTCACCTAAAATGGAAAAGCCCATGGTGTAGGGTAGAGTAGACTCGGCTTCCTTCCAGGTGGGATCCAGAACTCTGTCAATGTCATTGGGAACTGTTCTCATGTCCTTCAATTCTAACCCAACTCTCTCCTTGCACAGCCCCTGGGCACTCCAACCTTATATTCTGCCCATTCAGCTATCTGCCCAGAAGGAGCATCTCTCTCTCCTCTTTGGTCCACACAAGCCCTGGGCTGAGTCTCATTGGACTAGCTGGTGTCCTTGAATCAGGCACCAAGGCTGGGAGATGCAGTGACTCAGTATCAGTCAGTCCTGGGCCACATGCCTACTCCTGGAAACTGGAGGTATTATCCTCCCAAACCGGTGGGTAGAGAGTGAGAGAAGGGGACTTCTCAAGGGCTAAAGGGGTCCTTTTATCAAACGACGCTGCATAGCAAGCCCCATAGATGCTCATTACTAGAAGGCACCTTGCCAACTCTATTTCATCCAACTTTACCTTAAGCACCCACTCAAGGGCTGCAGAGAAGCTGTTGGAGCAGAGGATCAAGGAAGGCCAGAAGTCCTTGAGAGAATCATCTATCTGCTGTGCATGGACTGAAAACCACTGTGGGTCAGAAATGGCTGGGCACTCTGGGTAAAGAGTGAGTCTGTGGGCTGGGCACTGTTCTGGGCCAAGGAGACTAAGAGTAAACGCTGTGGTTACTGCCTTCAGAGAGCTTTCATCCTTTTTAGGGGACACATGTGCAGAAATAACAGACATTCAGAGTCAGCAGGTCACAGGTGCCCTGAAAATCAGAGGATGGGGTAGGGGGAGAGGGGAATGAGACGTGCAGGGCTTTGAGACTTAAAGGATGACTGTTAAAGACAGGAGGGGCCTGGAAGAGGGGGTGTGTTCCAGATAGATGAACAGCCCAAGCAAAGGTGTGGAGACCTGGGAGGGGAAAGAGAATTTATTAATAGTAACTGCAGGTGGACGCCTGTGACTGGAGGGTTGATGTGGGGACCGGCTGTGAGCAGAGGTGGTGAGAGATGAGGCCAAGTTAAAGGAGAATGGTGGGGAGGGAGGTCCTGCCAAGGGGCTTGGACTTGATCTCAGGCAATCTGGAGCCAGTAGAGGGTTCTGAGCAAGAGAGAAGTTCCCTCAGGCATGTGAGGCTTGAGGTAGCTGGGGCCGTGTCTTAGTCTCCTCGGGCCGCCATAACAAATACGTAGGATGGGTGGCTTAAACAATAGACTTGAATTTCTCAGTTCTAGAAACTCGGAAGTTTTGTACACCTGAAACTAACACAGCATTGTAAATCAACTATATTTCAATGAAAAAATATATATGTATATAAAAATTAAAAAAAGAAAAAAATCTGCAAAAGATACAATTTAAGCAGCCCTAATTAACATAATTTTATTTTCTTTGTTCCATAGTTTCAGTTCAGTTCAGTTCAGTTCAGTCACTCAGTCGTGTCCGACTCTTTGCGACCCCATGAATTGCAGCACGCCAGGCCTCCCTGTCCATCACCAACTCCTGGAGTTCACTCAGACTCACGTCCATCAAGTCAGTGATGCCATCCAGCCATCTCATCCTCTCGTCCCTTTCTCCTCCTGTCCCCAATCCCTCCCAGCATCAGAGTCTTTTCCAATGAGTCAACTCTTCACATGAGGTGGTCAAAGTACTGGAGTTTCAGCTTTAGCATCATTCCTTCCAAAGAAATCCCAGGGCTGATCTCCTTCAGAATGGACTGGTTGGATCTCCTTGCAGTCCAAGGGACTCTCAAGAGTCTTCTCCAACACCACAGTTCAAAAGCATCAATTCTTCAGTGCTCAGCTTTCTTCACAGTCCAACTCTCACATCCATACATGACCACTGGAAAAACCATAGCCTTGACTAGATGAACATTTGTTGGCAAAGTAATGTCTCTGCTTTTCAATAAGCTATCTAGGTTGGTCATAACTTTCCTTCCAAAGAGTAAGCATCTTTTAATTTCATGGCTGCAATCACCATCTGCAGTGATTTTGGAGCCCCAAAAAATAAAGTCTGACACTGTTTCCACTGTTTCCCCATCTATTTCCCATGAAGTGATGGGACCAGATACCATGATCTTCATTTTCTGAATGTTGAGCTTTAAGCCAACTTTTTCACTCTCCTCTTTCACTTTCATCAAGAGGCTTTTTAGTTCCTCTTCACTTTCTGCCATAAGGGTGGTGTCATCTGCACATCTGAGGTTATTGATATTTCTCCTGGCAATCTTGATTCCAGCTTGTGCTTCTTCCAGCCCAGCGTTTCTCATGATGTGCTCTGCATAGAAGTTAAATAAGCAGGGTGACAATATACAGCCTTGACGTACTCCTTTTCCTATTTGGAACCAGTCTGTTGTTCCATGTCCAGTTCTAACTGTTGCTTCCTGACCTGCATACAAATTTCTCAAGAGGCAGATCAGGTGGTCTGGTATGCCTATCTCTTGAAGAATTTTCCACAGTTCATTGTGATCCACACAGTCAAAGGCTTTGGCATAGTCAATAAAGCAGAAATAGATGTTTTTCTGGAACTCTCTTGCTTTTTCCATGATCCAGCAGATGTTGGCAATTTGACCTCTGGTTCCTCTGCCTTTTCTAAATCCAGCTTGAACATCTGGAAGTTCACGGTTCACGTATTGCTGAAGCCTGGCTTGGAGAATTTTGAGCATTACTTTACTAGTGTGTGAGATGAGTGCAATTGTGCGGTAGTTTGAGCATTCTTTGGCATTGCCTTTCTTTGGGATTGGGATGAAAACTGACCTTTTCCAGTCCTGTGGCCACTGCTGAGTTTTCCAAATTTGCTGGCATATTGAGTGCAGCACTTTCACAGCATCATCTTTCAGGATTTGAAATAGTTCAACTGGAATTCCATCACCTCCACTAGCTTTGTTCATAGTGATGCTTTCTAAGGCCCACTTGACTTCACATTCCAGGATGTCTGGCTGTAGGTCAGTGATCACACCATCGTGATTATCTTGATCATGAAGATCTTTTTTGTACAGTTCTCCTGTTTATTCTTGCCATCTCTTCTTAATATCTTCAGCTTCTGTTAGGTCTATACCATTTCTGTCCTTTATTGTGCCCATCTTTGCCTGAAATGTTCCCTTGGTATCTCTAATTTTCTTGAAGAGATCTCTAGTCGTTCCCATTCTGTTGTTTTCCTCTATTTCTTTGCATTGATCACTGAGGAAGGCTTTCTTATCTCTCCTTGCTATTCTTTGGAACTCTGCCTTCAGATGCTTATATCTTTCCTTTTCTCCTTTGCTTTTCACTTCTCTTCTTTTCACAGCTATTTGTAAGGCCTCCCCAGACAGCCATTTTGTTTTTTTGCATTTCTTTTCCATGAGGATGGTCTTGATCCCTGTCTTCTGTACAATGTCATGAACCTCATTCCATAGTTCATCAGGCACTCTATCTATCAGATCTAAATCTATTTCTCACTTCCACTGTATAATCATAAGGGATTTGATTTAGGTCATACCTGAATGGTGTAGTGGTTTTCCCTACTTTCTTCAATTTAAGTCTGAATTTGGCAATAAGGAGTTCATGATCTGAGCCACAGTCAGCTCCTGGTCTTGTTTTTGTTGACTGTATAGAGCTTCTCCATCTTTGGCTGCAAAGAATATAATCAATCTGATTTCGGTGTTGACCATCTGGTGATGTCCATGTATAGAGTCTTCTCATCTCTTGTTTGACCACTTCCAATTTGCCTTGATTCATGGACCTGACATTCCAGGTTCCTATGCAATATTGCTCTTTACAGCATCGGACCTTGCTTCTATTACCAGTCATGTCCACAACTGGGTATTGTTTTTGCTTTGGCTCGATCCCTTCATTCTTTCTGGAGTTATTTCTCAACTGATCTCCAGTAGCATATTGGGCACCCACCAACCTGGGGAGTTCCTTTTTCAGTATCCTATCATTTTGCCTTTTCATACTGTTCATGGGGGTTCTCAAGGCAAGAATACTGAAGTGGTTTTCCATTTCCTTCTCCAGTGGACCACATTCTGTCAGATCTCTCCACCATGACCCACCCGTCTTGGGTTGCCCCATGGGCATGGCTTAGTTTCATTGAGTTAGACAAGGCTGTGGTCCTAGTGTGATTAGATTGACTAGTTTCTGTGAGTATGGTTTCAGTGTGTCTGCCCTCTGATGCCCTCTTGCAATACCTACCATCTTACTTGGGTTTCTCTTACCTTGGACGTGGGGTGTCTGTTCACAGCTGCTCCAGCAAAGTGCAGCCGCTGCTCCTTACCTTGGATGAGGGGTATCTCCTCACTGCCACCCCTCCTAACCTTGAACGTGGAATAGCTCCTCTAGGCCCTCCTGTGCCCATGCAGCCACTGCTCCTTGGACATGGGGTAGCTCCTCCCGGCCGCTGCCCCTGGCCTCGGGCGTGTTTCAGAATAACTGTCAATTAAGAATAAATTTCACTTAAAAACATATTTTTTCAAATTCAGCAAGATATTTTATGTTCAAATATAAGAAGATTTGGTACTTTTCAAGTTAAAAAATGTGTACCTTGCAGTACAAAACACTTTGTTTCGCTGATTTAGACATAAATAAAAGTACATTGTTTGTCTTTACCTTGAAAAAAACAAAACAGAAAGAGTCTAGGAAGCTTAAGACCAAGGTGTCCGCTGATCCTGTTTTTGATGGAGCCCTGCTCTCAGCTCGTAAGCAGCTGTCTTCTGACTGTGTCCTCACATACTCTCTCCTTGGTGCCTGTGCAAGGCCATTTTCTTATAAAGCCACTAATCCCATCAGGAGGGCCTCACCCTCATGACCTCATCTAACCCTATTCCGTCCCAAAGGCCCCATCTTCGAGCACCATCACGCTGGGGAGTAGGGCTTCAACATATACATTTTAGGGGGATAAAAACATTCAGTCCATTATAGGTGATTCGGATAGGCACAGAGGCAGTGGAAGGGACCAGATGGCCTGGGGAGGGTGCCATCTATGGGGTGATATAGGCCCCCCTCTGTCTTCCTTTCCCTCCTTCCCCTCCTGTCTCTGACCTCTCTCACTCCCTCTCTCTCTCTCTCACTCCCTCTCCTCCCTTTTCATCTCTCTTCCCTTTTGTCTTCTTGGAGGATGGGGAGCTGCCTTCCCAGAAATAGAAGTTTATGGGGAAGTATATCTCTGGCATGAGAGACATCCGCTTCACTCCAGAAAACCCAGGGTAAAATAAATCTAATTAAATCTGCTACTGTTCACAGAGACTAGTTTTGTGGGCAATTGACCTGTTTTATTTATTATGTAAACCATCACGAAACTCAAGCTCCATATTATTTATGCTAATGGAAAGGAATAGGTAATAAATCCCGCATGAGGATGTTGGCAGGCCAGATGGTGCTGGTGGCAATTTGATGGCTTGTGCTTGAGGAGCCCATGCCAGACGTAGCTCTCAACCCCAGGAGAGGATTGTGGGGGGTGCTGAGGAAGCGTCGCATTGAGTCTTGGGGGCAGCCTCCCTTTCAGCAAATTGCAAAGTTTGCTAACAAATTGCCAATTGCTAACGAGAAGAGGAGGGCTTCCCGGGTCACCTCCCTCATCCATCTTCTTCTCCCTCTTGGAAGAAACTCCAATCTGTATTATGTCCCTTGAGGAGGTTGGAATAAAAATAGATGGTGCCCCTCCTGTGTGCCATGTCCTATGTGATCACACTGATTTCCACAACCACCATGAGAAGTAGGTCTCATTTGTTGTCTTGTATAGTGAGAAAGTGGAGAAGGAAATGGCAACCCACTCCAGTATTCTTGTCTGGAGAATCCCAGGGAAGGCGGAGCCTGGTGGGCTGCCATCTATGGGGTCACACAGAGTTGGACACGACTGAAGTGACTTAGCAGCAGCAGCAGCAGCATAGTGAGAAAGGGCTTCCTTGCTGGCTCAGTGGTAAAGAATCCACTTGCCAATGCAGGAGATGCAGGTTTGATCCCTGGGTTTGGAAGATCCCCCAGGGAAGGGGATGGCAATCCACTCGAATATTCTTGCCTGGGAAATCCCATGGACAGAGGAGCCTGGTGGGACATGACTTAGTGACTAAACAGCAATAACAATAGGTGAGAAAACCAAAACTAATATTTGAGCCCGAGTGTGTTTGATTTGTAAGCCTCAGGTATTTCCAGGGTGCCATGGTCTTAAATAGTACAAGTCCAGGAAGGAAGGAAGGACATGAGCCTAGAAGGGCGTGAGGAAGGGAGGGGGAGAGAGAAAAGGGGAGGAGATGGGAGGGCAGCGAGAGGCAGATGGGACAGGAAGATTGGAAGAGGGGACAGGGAGGAGGGGAACAGAGCAAAGGAAGGTGGGAAGAGAAGAGGGGAGGAGAAGGGAGGCAGGGGCACTTCTCTCTCATCCTAAGAGTTAGCTGCCCCTCCATCTTCAGGGGAGATGAGAATTAGACAGTGATGTGAGAGCTACTGCAGGGACAGCCGGAGAAGGCAATGGCACCCCACTCCAGTACTCTTGCCTGGAAAATCCCATGGATGGAGGAGCCTGGTGGGCTACAGTCCATGGGGTTGCTAAAAGTCGGACATGACTGAGCAACTTCACTTTCACTTTTCACTTTCATGCATTGGAGAAGGAAATGGCAACCCGCTCCAGTGCTCTCGCATGGAGAATCCCAGGGACGGGGGAGCCTGGTGGGCTGCCATCTATGGGGTCGCATAGAGTCGGACACAACTGAAGCGACTTAGCAGCAGCAGCAGGGACAGCCCATGAACAAATGGGAACTGTTTCTAGCTATGGAGGCAGCTGCCTCTTAGAGAAATTGAAAAGCAGGGAGCTTGTTTACAAATGAAGCCTGAGAGCATCATCATCTTTTCACAGAAAGGAAGAAAGGAACACAACTCAGGAGGCGATGAGGAGGGTCTGAGTTTACAGGAGCCTTGCAAGCAAGCAAGTCGGCCACCAGTCTGCAGCTGTTCTTCCCCAGCAGCTCTACCTGCTGCAGGTGACACCAGGCAGACGCATCACTTTCTTCTGCACACCAGGTACACATTCTGGCTTTTCTTGCTCGTCCTGGCTAAAAGAAAGGAATTTAATCCCCAAAGTGGTTGGATTTATTTTCAAAACAGATAAGACACAGTAGAGAGATATCTGCAGAAAAGCAAGTAGATAGCCAAGGCGCCGGGGCTGCAGTGTGGCGGAGGCAAGGGTGTGGACATGCTCTGTGAACTTGGACAAGTTAGTTGGCATCCATGAACCTTGGTTTTCTTAGGGGACAGCACTGCCCGCCTCCAGTGCTGCTGCTGAGGAGTGAACAGGGCAAGGCACGTGCCAGCCTGGAGCAGGGCACAGGAGAGGTGCTAGCTGAGGTCGGGCTCCTGAGGAGGCACACTCTGAGATGGGGAGTTGTGGGCAGGAAGTTTGGCGAGGTGTGGGGGCAGGAAGGATACAGGCTTAGGCAGAGGAAGGGGTTGAATAGTGGTGCAGATGCAACAAAGGCCTTAGCTCATGGGGGAGCCATGGACCTGGGATGGACCTGCAGTATGGTGACCAGCTGACTCAGTTTGGTCTTGGTGAGCCCTGGCAGAGGTCGGACAGACCCATGGGGCAGCACAGTGGGTCAGAGGATAAACCTGCAGCTACGGCTGCTGCCCTGGGGTTGGGGTAGGAGTGGGAGGGCTGGTCTTGGGAAACTCAGCTATGTTGGGTCATTGCCATCCCCCTGTGGAAACTTTCCATGGCTCTGGTTGCTCTCAGGCTGAAGTCCTGCTTAATCTGATTCTGCCTCCTCTCTCAGCACTCCCCACCTTGTTCTTTCCTCTCTTTTCCACACTTCCTTTTATAGGGAGGATGGAGGGGTTGGAGATACTGTAACCATTTTGAAAACACAAGAGGCCTATGAGGGGAGCTACCAGTAAGATAGTAGAACTAGAGAGAGCTGTATTATAGAAAGAAGACAAGAGAAGAGAGGAGATTATATCTTGAAGAATTGTTTGAGACCTGGATCAAACCGTACCTAAAGCTTTATCAGATTTTTGCAACTCTTTGACACATCAGCTAATGTATTCTCTATATGTTTAAGCCAGTCTTGGTTGGTGTTTCTGTTTGTGTTTGAAATGAAAGAACCCCACTGATGGTGGGTTTGCTGAGACTCAGCCTGGATATTCAGCCCTGGGTAATGGTAATGCCTCTCTCTTCGGGGGAAAGAGCAGAGAGCTCTTGATGGAAAGGCCCCAGCTCCTCACTGTATAAATGGTGAACCTGAGGTCCAGAGGTGAGGTCACACATGCAAGGAATGAGATCTCTGGACTTTAGTACAATGGTCCTTCTACCACTGAGATGCCTGCCTCTCAGGGAGGAAATTCTAGACCTGGACCTGCATCCTGAGGCAGTGGGACTGGTCAGCATAGGATGTTGGAGGGCCACAGGCTGAGGCCCAGTTAAGCATGGTGGACACTGTGTTTTCCTGGTTAGCTCACTGTATTCCATCCACACTAGCATGCTCTGATTCTGGAATGTGCCAGCCATTTTGCAACAGGGACTTTGCATATTCTGTTTCATCTTCATGGAAAGCTCTGTTCACCCTCCCCTACTTTGCTTTGCTATCTCTTTCTTATTTTTCAGGCCTTGGCTTAAATATCACTTTTCTCAGGGAAACCTGTTCTTATCTGACCTCAATAGTTCAGTAAATATTTTTGAACCCCTAATACATGTCAGCTACTTTTCTAGAGGCCACTGGTGGAGGAAACAAATTGGAGCTTGTATTATATTGCCCCTGAAGCGGAGGTGGAGCATACACACACACACAGAGACATACACACTCAGACACACAGCTAGACACACATACACAGATATACACAGAGACACTCACACACACACACACAGATATACACACATACACAGACATATATGTACACACGTACACACAGACATACACTCACACACACATACAAACTAAGGAAAGAAGTGAAACAGGTACAGGGTGTTGGATGCCTGGGGATGAGGAGTTTCAGGCCGTCTGCTCAGATGACTCTCTGAGGAGGTTACATCTGAGCACAAGCTTGAAGCAAATGAAGGGATGAGCCACTGGGATCTAAAGGTGGAGAGTTCCAGGCGAAGGAGCTGTGGGTCTGGGTCAGGGAGTTGGCTGGAAGGAGCTTGGAGGAGCCCAGAGGGTGGAGAGCAGGGAGCTGAGGGAGAGGCAGGGATGGAGGTCACAGGTGTTGACAGGGATTCAGGTCAGGGAGGGCCTTTTGAGTCCCAGTAGGGACTTGGGGTTTTACTTGCTTTTGCAGTGAGAAGCCACCAAGGGTTTTCAGTGGGGGTGATTTGATGATCTGATCCTCATTTTTGCAGGCCCCTTCTGGCTGCTGTGTGGTAGCAGAGCCTGGAAGCAGGGAGGCTGGCGAGGGCCAGGCAATGGTCCAGTAGACGTGGTGGTTGTTGGAACAGGGACAGCAGCTGTCATGGTGGAGGCAGGGGGTGGATTCTGAAGGACATGGTTTCAAGGCAGAGTCCACAGGCTTTGCCCATGAGCTGGATCCAGGGTGTGAAAGCAGGCCGGCAGTGGTTCTGGCCTGAGCAACTGGGTAACGCGTATTCAGATGCAGAAGCCTTGGGGAGGTGGGTTTATGGGGAAGCCCAAGAGATCAGGGAAGGGGTTAGGGCTGGACAACACATTCAGGTGTCCTCAGTTTATAGAAGGCTTCTAGGGCCATGTCCTTGGACGAGATCACTGAGGGAGAGAGGGTGGAGAGAGGAGAGCCCTGGGGCCCGCCAGCATTTGGAGGCCAGGACGAGTAGGGGCTTGTATTACCGTATGGTTTCTAGAGCTGTAGGAACAAAGTACCACACACTGCCTAAATCACTATACTCCCTGATGGTTCTAGAGGGAATGGGCCTGAAATCAAGGGTCTGCAGGGCTGAGCTCCTAACAGTGGGTTTTGAGGAGACTCCGTCCCTGCCTCTTTCAGCTTCTGGGGGCCCAGACATCCCTTGGCTTGTGGCCACATTGCTCCAATCTCTCCTTCCATCTTTACACGGCAGTCTCTTCTCCCTTTCTGTCTCTTCTGAGGACAGTTGTCATTATATTTAGGGCCCACAGGATAATTTAGGATTATTTCATTTTGAGATCATTTGCTTGATTACATCTACAAAGATATTTTTCCCAAATAAGGTCCCATCCACAGGTTCTAGAATGTGAGTACATTATCTTTAGAGTCACCATTCAACTCACTACTGGGGTACAGGCATGGAGATGGGGGTGGTTAGATAAGGGGAGGCCAGTAATGGCCTAGAAGCAAGCAGAGAAGATGTTTTGGGGGAAGGGGGCAGTGGTTTGACCAGGTTCAATGCCACAGAGAGGTCAAGATGAGCCCAAGAACTGACCATTAGATTTGGCCTCACAGAGGTCAGCTGGGGCCCTGATACAGCTCACAAAGCAGCCCTCACTGTTCCTTTTTTCAGTCCTGGAACTAGAGAGCTATTTGTAAATACTTACCTGCCTTTCCAGACTGAGACCCCCAGAGGGCGGGAGCCGTGTCTGTCTTGGTCAGCCCTGGATTCCCAGGACCTAGTTCAGTGCCTGGAACGTGACAGTCTCTGTAATCATTTCAATGAATTCCCCAAGTGGAGGTCAAGGCTTGCTGGGAGGGACAGCAGGGCCGACGCACCAAGGGAGAGTGGGACCCAGGAGGCCAGACCAATGTTTTGCAAGATGCCCGCCCATTTCCAAGTGACCATCTGACCTATGGAACCTGCTCCCAGGGGTGAGAGTAAAGGGTGACAGCCCCCAAGGAATAGTCAAGGGGTATCTGGGGTTCCCCAGGGACCCCAGATGTTGGCTTTCCTAGCTCTCTTGGAGTGAAGCTGGGGCTCTAAGATGTGAATGGAGACAACCTCTACCTGCCCTCCCCTCCTCCCCAGGTGAGGATAGAGACAATCACAGGCTCCCTAGGATCCAGGTCAGGGGTGCGCCCTGGAGGCACAAGGTGTGGTTGGCGGAGCTGGAAGGCTCCACAGAGCAAGTAACTGACCAGCTTGGGGTTGGGGGCTGGAGGTTACGGGTGCTCTGGGCTCTTCCTCTTTCTGCGTGGAAATCCACCCTCAAATCCTTCCCTCGCACCTGGGGGAGTGCCACCTATTCTTTTCAGCCAAGGTGTCAAATGCTAATCCTGGTCTGGGCCTGGATAAGCTGCTGTTTAAATAGTCAGAGATTAGTTTTCAAATTGACAAATAAAGCCCATCTGGAGTGCTTGGAGCTGGGCCCCTCCAGGGCCTGGCTGAGCAAACCCAGTTTAATTAGCTCTGGTGCCCAGCCGGTGGGGCGGGGACGGATCGGGTAGGGTGGCAGCTTCTCTTGGCTCAGCTGTTGGCCTCTCTGGGGCAGCCAGGCCAGTCCCTGTTTGTGTGTCTGTCCACCCTAGCCCTTCTGCCCACTGTGCTGAGCCCTCGAGAGTTACAGGGTTGCTAAGGGGTGGAGAGAATTCATGCTGTCTCTCTCCCCCAAAGGACAGCCCAGAACCCCCTGCTTCTCACTGCATTTGGGGCTCCAGCTGCAGGGAACCACCTGAGGCTCCTTCACACGCCTCCCGGCTTTACCTGTGCCTGCATCCTCCATTCATTCACTCATTCACCTGCCCATCAAGTGGTGATGGATCACCTACTGTTTGCTGGCCCCTGTTCTGGGCACAGAAAAGGTGAAGGCTCTGTCTCTGCAGTTTTAGTCTGGAGGTGGACAGCAGACATTGGCCAAATAATCATACAAAAGCATATTTCATTCTTGGGTGTGGGATGTGCTCAGAGAGAGATGTGGGTGGGGGGCTGGATGCAGTTGGTGGGGGTGAGGGGCCCAGAGTGGTCTAGAGGCTCTTGAGGAAATGGCATTGAGCTGACATCTGAAGGGTGGGGGGACATCCGCCAGGTGAGGGGAGATGAGTTTGTGTGTATGTGTGATTTCCAAGCAAAGGGAGCCCTGAGCCCCAGGGACAATGCACCCTAAAGAAAGGCCCCTGTGTCTGGGGGTGCAGAGGGGCATCAGGCTGAGAGGATACTGGGGCAGGAGGCAGGGCGTCCATCTCAGTCTTGGCTCGCAGAGCAGCAGGAAGCCTGTGTGATCAGGCAGGCTGTGTGATCAGATCACAATTTAAGAAGGAGCTCATTCAGGGCCAGCTTGGGCTTCTCTCCCCCATCCTTACCCCTCACTGCTACTGTCTGTTCCCACGTCTACATCTCCCCTTGCACTTGGTCTGTCTTCTCAGAGCCTACCTTTAGGCTATATACACAAGTGCAATGAACGAATGAATGAATGATGCCTTTGCTCTCCCCAGGCTCCTCCTGCGGTCTTTAGAAGGGACCCTCTTGAACTCTTGGTCTTCCTCTTCTCTGTGGCCGGTATTTGCAGCCTGTGGCTGGAGCTCTCCGCCTCCCTGTGCTCAGATCAGGAATCCCAGACCTGGTCGTTTGTGAGGAGGGTCTTGGGAATCCCCAGACACAGATCACGTTCTAGTGACTGACATTCTGTCAGGGGACTGGGATTTTGCACTGAGTTTTAATTCAGGCATCTTTTGTTGGCGGAGCTTAGAAATGTTAAATATAATAAGCTATACATTTAAAAAACACTCCGGAAAATCCTAACCATGTTAAGGAAACCCAGGTGGACCAAGGTATGAAAAGCCTGCCGTGGGCTTTCTCATTAGTGACCATTATTCCCTATTTGTTTCTTTTGCTTCCAGGAGTCACAGGGAGATAAGGAGAAGCTGGATGTTTAAAAAATAATTAAAAGGCAGAAAACTTTAAAGTAGGGGAAATTGTATCCATTCATTTCATTTTGTTCTTCTTCTACAGATCTGGAAAAGACAGATGCTATAGGGTGAGAAACAGGTGGCATTCTCAGATGTTTGCAAAGGTGTGGATGGGGTGTGGGGGCTGTCAAGGTTGTGGCAGGGGGCTCTTGACACTCCTGGGTCCCCAGGGTCTGGGGTTGGGGGGGTAGTTTCCAGGCTGCAGTTGCTGTTTAGTTGCTTCAGTAGTCCAACTCCTTGCGACCCCTTGCCTCCAGCCAGGCTCCTCCGTCCATGGAATTTCCCAGGCAAGAATACTAGAATGGGTTGCCATTTCCTTTTTCAGGGGATCTTCCCAACCCAGGGATCAAACCCTCATCGTCTCCTGTATTGGCAGGAAGATTCTTTACTGTTGAGCCACCAAGGAGGCATAGATGTTGGTTAACTCCACGGGGGATGCAAAGAGTGGCCAGAGTCTGACTTGGGCATGGTCCCCCTTTTGAAATGCTGAGCTGGGACAGGGCTCTGTGTGCCAGGAGGACTGGAACCTGCGGGCTGCACTGGGTTACTTTGTCCTTGAAACCCCTAATGTTTCTTTTCCTGAGTTTGCTTCAAGTCCCAGAGGGCAAGGTGTCTGAGGCTTGTTGGGAGGACGTCATCCATGAGAATCATGTCTGCAAACGGTTCCACGGACCCCAGCCGGGACCAGTGCTCTGCTGTCCTTCAGGACACAGAGGGGAGGTGGCCCGTGAGTTGGAAGGTGGCAGTTGGTGCATCAAAAGTGGGGCCAGACTGGGCGGAAGCCAGGGCTCCCTGACGGGTTCGCTTTCTGCCTGGTGATTACCCATTACCTCCCGTCAGCGCCTGATAAACCGTTATCATGGAATTATCCGCCGCAGGCTCTGGCATCAGTATGAAATCCATTACTGTCCGTCAAGCCCTGTGGCTAATGGGAAAAACCCGGCAGCTGCCCGGTGCGCCAGGCAGGGCCTGGACAGATCCCTTATCTATCTATTAGTTCAGCAATCACACCTCGGGATGGAATCTTGGATGGCAAATGACAAGAAGTTCCAGGATGTGTCACGCTGATGGGCAGCTGGTGGGTGGACTATGGCAGGGAGGTGACCCTGGGGTCAGCCCTGGTGCCAGCCCCTGAGCCAGAGGGAAGCCCAGGAGCAGAGTCCAAGTGCAGAGCCAGTGGACGTGTTGGCGGATGGAAGGACGGATGGACAGAGGGACGGGTGGGCAGAGTCTGCTTCATTCTGTCCCAGCGGGCCCCTCTTCCTGGGCTCAGGGCCACCCTTGTCCAAGCTCAGGGATCAACAGCTAAAGCAGCTGGTGTGTGCATGGCACTGGGGTCAGACTGATCCGGTTTGAAGCCCAGTTCCACCCTTCCCTAGCAGCATGGCCTCAGGCAACTGATAGCTGCCTCTATCTCCTCATCTGTAAAATGGGTCTAATACTAGAATAATAGCATTTGGCTGATATTCTGTGGTGCTGAGTGACCACACCACAATCCTGCACCTTGTCTTCCCTGATTATGCCAACCAGTGCTGGCAGAGGCAGGTACTCAGTGCACTGGCCGTGGAGCCAGCCAGGTTTAAATCCTGACTCTGGGGCGTGCTGTGTCCTGGCCGCTGGCCACCAGCTTCGGCCCTCCACCTCTCCCTCGCCCTATCTGTGAAGTGGAGCTCACGGTGAGTGCCTTCAGTGTTGCACAGGGGACCCCACGAGACACCGTCTCCTCTCCCACGTCATTGCCTTTTCTCTCCTCCTATTCGTTGCTCCACTCCTACGGGCCTCCTCACTATTCCTCAGTCCTGGCAAGTTAACTCTCCTCTCCAGCCTTTGCACTTGCCTTTCCCTCTTCCCGGAAAGTCCTTCCACAGATCTCCTCCTGCTGATGCAGATCTTCACCTCTGTGCGGCCTTTCTCAGCCCCTGATCTGAAATGACAACCCCTTCCATGCTCACTCCCCAGCCCGCCTCGCGGTTTGTTTTCCTCCCGGCACATGCCCCTGCCTGACAGTCCATGTTATAAGGTGCTGGTTGTCTCATTCGCACTAGAATGGGTGCTGCCTGAGAACAGGGAACTTTGTCTCCTTGGTTTGTGGCTGTACCCCTGGCTCCCAGGACAGCATCTGGTTCAAGCAGATGCTCACTAAATATAACCATAAAGGAGTAAAGGGTGGATATAGACACGCAGCACACAGGGAGCTACTGGAACTGCCCGCTTCTTGGTGATCCCTCTTTGTTCCCGTATCTCCCAGATTTGATGTCAACTCCTCCCTGCCCGCTCCTGCAGACCACCAGCATCTCCCTCTCCTGGGCTCCACCAGAGTCTCCCCACTGCCCACTCTGCTTCCTCTTTACAGTCCATGGTCCACAGAGAAGAGGTAGATTTCTTAAAATGTGAATAAGGGATATTTTCCCCCTGGCTAAAAGCCTCCAGAAGATTCTCATTGTAACTAGAATAGATTCTAACCCTTTCTAGTCCCTTCCAGCTCAAGCCCTGGCAACCTTTCAAGTCCTCTCCTTTCTGCTCCCCCTCACACAGCACTCCCACCCCACCACACCTTCTTGCTGTGCCTCTAATCCACTGGTTGTCCCCTACTCATGGATGCCCCTCTGCCTGGAATGCTCTGCCCCGAGACCCCTACATAGCTGACTCTTTCCCATCCTTGGGTTTCTCTGTAGGGAAACCTTTCCTGGGCACTCAGTTCAATCACCTTCTTACTTTCTTTATGAACTTATCACTAATGGGTCTTCCCTAGTGGCTCAGATGGTAAAGGATCCGCCTGCAATGTGGGAGACCCAGGTTCCGTCCCTGGGTCAGGAAGATCCCCTGGAGAAAGGAATGGCAACTCACTCCAGTATTCTTGCCTAGAGAATCCCATGAACAGAGGAGCCTAGTGGGCTACAGTCCATGGGATCACGAAGAGTCAGACCCGACTGAGCAACTAACACTTATCACTAATGGAATTATTTTATTTATTTGCATTTTAAAATTGTCTCTTCCCTGTGTATGCAGGCTCAGTAGCTCAGTCATGCCTGATTCTTTGTGACCCTATGGACTGTAGCCTGCTAGGCCCCTCTGTCCATTGGATTTTCCCAGCAAGAATACTGGAGCGGGTTGCCATTTCCTCCTCCAGGGGATCCTCCCGACCCAGGGATCAAACCCGAGTCTCCTGTGTTTCCTGAATTGCAGGTGGATTCTTTGCCCTTGAGCTGCCAGGGAAACCCCTGTCTTTCCCCTACTGAAATAGAATTCCTTCAAAGGGGAGGGACCAATTTATCTAGTTCATACCTTGAATCCCAGTGCTCAAGAAATATTGAATTATTGAAGGAATGAACGAAAGGAAGGGAGAAAGGAAGGAAGAAAGAGAAGAGGGAAGGAGGGAGGGAAGAAGGCAAGGGAAGAAGGATGGGAGGAAGATCTCATGATGACTTTGGCACCTGACCCACCCCAAGTCCTGCAATGTGAAACTGAATAAAGGAAACTTCATTCAAAATGGAACCAGGAGGCCAGAAGAGGGAGCTCCCACACACTACCACTCCAGCCAGAGACCCCAACAGGAAGACACCTACCCTGCATTCCCAGCAGAAAGTGTCTACTTTACCATTCCAGCAGGAGAAAGAAAGATTTCTCCTTACCCAGCAACAAACCCAGCCAATGGGAACCATTGCAAGTCAGGCCGTGGGAAGCCTTCACCACCCTGAATTCTCATTCCCTATGACGGTCTTTCATTCAAAGCACGCATCCCAACTTTCTCATTTGTCTATAATGTAATGTCCCTCTCCTTTGTTTGCCTATAGTTTTTGCTATAGTATGCTTGTCCCTGATCACAATTCTCTCCTGTATTCAAATAAGCCCATTTTGCTGGTAAAATACTTGGCTGTTTTCAACAGCCACCATCCTCGGGGTTTCACTGGCCCTGTGGACAGGCTGTCCAGCACTCTGGCCTCTCTGTCAGAGGTGCCACACCTTGGACTGTCTCATCACTTAAGTCATATGCAGCTTTGCAATCTTAACTGCTCTCTCTGACTGTAACCTCCTATCTTTTCAGTGTCCTTTTAAGTTACTCCATGGAAGTAATTAGCTGTATGATTCCAGGAAGGTCACTGAATCCCTCTGAGCTTCTGCTTCCTCATCTCTAAGATGAGTTTACTAATCCTGCCTTGCAGGGCTGCTGTGAGCTCTGAGTGTTGATGTATATCAAGTGCTTAGCCCAGTGCCTGGCACTTAGTAGATCTCCTACATGGTGGCTCTCCATTCTGCCTCCTCCTCATCCCCTCTTTCCCCCACCCTCTTCTGACCCCACTTTTGTTCTGCTCAGCCTGAGACCAGGTAGAGAGCCACCTGGACCATCTGCTTGTACCTTTACCCCTTGCCCATGTTCTGTCTGCTGGGTAGGGCCCAGCCTTGCATGGATTCTTCCCCACTTCTCTTCCACCACTTTTACTCAGGGGCTCTGCCACCTGGACAAGACCACACAGTAGAGCCCAAGCACTCTGCTGATTCTTGGTCCCGGGTCTCACTGGGGCCACAGGAGTCAGTTCTGATCCCCAGTCTCCTCTCTGTTCCATGGATCCTGCCCCTCACTGCATTCAGTCCAGCTCTCTGCCTGCTGGACTGGCTCATCGGTGGGCAAGCATCAGTCCATCTTCCTGTATCTGCCCCAGCTCCAGTCCTCTCTCCACATACAGCCTCCCCTTCTTGCCTCCACAGGTGAGGGGAGACTCCTCTTCCTTGCGCTTCTCTTCAGACTCTGCCCAGCTATCCCCCTCATCCCTCCCTGTGACTAGCAGCACCCCAGATGCTGTTGATCCCACTCACCTGTCCTCAGCTCCAGCAAAACCCCAGCGTTGGTGGTGGCTTGCATAGTGGTTCCAACAACCACCTGGTGTGCTCACTGTGTCCCTGCCCCGGCAGCCCTTCACCTAATTCTGCATGTGTCTCCTGCTTCAGCTCAGGCATCGCCTCCTCTGCAGTAGGACTGGGCCCTCCTCTGTGCCCTACCTCCCTGTCCTGGGCCACCCCATCCAGCCTGTATTGTATGGTCTTTGCTTCCTTTCTCCTCTGGATCTGCCACTAAATTCACCTCTAAAGCACGTTTTCACTCCCCTCTTACATTCCCACACATGGACCCACATCCATATACTCTCTCTTGCACAGACATGCACACTCACATATAAGTGTATGAGATATTAATGGGAACAGTTTTGGGCCTGGGACACTTGGGACACCCCCTCTCACAGGCAGGAGAGAGTGGAGTCAGAGGCTGGCAGCTCAGGGGTCAGGGTCCTGCCACCCTGTAAGAGAAAGAAGTCTAGACTGGCCCAAGAGCCAGGAAGCACAAAGCCAGCTGCTGAGGCCATGGGAACCAGTCTAATGGAGGAGGTTGTATGACTGATAAGACCTGATGTAGTTATAGCCCCTGGTCTGAGAAGTGAGAGGATGAGGACATTGTTTGTCCCAGGAGAGCAGTGAGGAACTGGGAGCAGGATCTAGCTCCCAGCAAGGATACAGGCACAGGCTCTGCAGGCTTCAGGGATGTGATCAAGCAGGATACCTCAAAATCAGCAGAGGAGGCACCAAAGTACTTGATGGGAAAACTGAGGCCCAAGACCCAGCCTGGGGCACGGTTAGTAGTGCGGACCAGGGAGCAGGTGCTCACTGAGCACTTTACATGGGTTATCTCATCAAATCCTCACAGCAGTAGTTTGAGGTTTCCAGTCTTGTTTTAATCTCCATTTTACAGATGCCAAAACCGAGACCTCAGAGGTTGAGTAAGTTGTAGAGAGCTGAGATTGGAACTCAGACAGCCTGACTCCAGAGCTGGCATCCTTAACCACTTTCTTCTCAGTGGCACATGCCTGTATCCAGAAGCACACACACATGACACCTAAACCCAAGCACGTGCCCGTGCCTGCCCTAGCCATGAGAGTTCCTTTGGCCCTAACTTACCTCCACATCTTTATGCCCTGAAGTGTCAAGTCAAATTAATTCATGAAAGCAAAGGAGGGACCTTGAATGGGGAGGAATTGAGGGGCGGCTCTGCAACCAACCGGCTTGGCCAGGCCCTGAGGAGACTCCCAAACCCAATTAACGGTTTTATTAAAGACAATTGGATTAGACGCCTCTGCAGCAAACGTTTACTTGACTTTAGCTGGGGGAGTTTATTCATTTTTCACTAATGTGTCTGCTCTTTCTGTCAATTGTTGGCCCTTGGAGCACTTGTCTGGCTGGATGCACACCCTGGCTGCCTCTCTCCTACATTCATATCTTACCTGCCACTGCCTTTCCACTTCAGCACCCAGGACAGCGCCCTGACTCTCCTGTTCTCAATAACCAGGAGGGAGCGTTGAACTCAGAAGCAGAGAGGTGGAGGTAAGCAGGGCCCAACTCTCTCTCCACTGTCTCCAACTCCCACTCACCGCCCTAACAAAGGTCCCTTCCCTTGAAGCAAAGAGAAGACTTCACATCCCTGGGTTCCTTCTCCCTGCAGGGAAATGTGCTGTGTACTAACCACACCTTCTTCTCTGGGCTTTTGCACTTGTGTCCCCTCTGCCTGAAATTTTCTTCCCCAGTTCTTTGCATGGCTTCTTCTCACCCTTCAGGTCTAAACTCAGATGTCACCTCTTCAGAGAAACCCTCCCTGACAACCCTACCTCAAGAGACCTTCCCGTTACTATTTAGATCAGCCCCCTGCTTATTTCCTTATAGCTTTTATCCAAGTGGAAATTCTATTGTTTTGCACTTGTTAAATGAGTAAATTATCATCGCAACAACTCTGTAATGTTCATATCATATCATTCCCATTTTACTGATTAGGAGATGGAGGCACAGAGAGGTTAAGTAACTTTCAAAAGTCACACAGCAGGTTGGTGGTGAAGCTGAGAGTAAACCAAAGTTCAATGAACACAAAAACTGCTCTTTCCTCTCTATTCCTCTGTTTAAAAATTGTAGGATCTTGAGATGACACTCTTCAACGCCCAACCTCATTCAAACACAGAGAACACCAAGAGCCCCTGGCGGTTAGGTGGATAGGCCAGCAGGGAAGTTTCCATGCCCCTGGCCTGCTGACTTCTGCAAGCAGAGGTCAGGCTGTGGACCCAGACCCATGAGAAGTAACCATAGGCCACGTGTCCTCCAATCTCCAGCCCAGTGGGGCCAGGAGGTTTTGCCACATCCAACAGCAGTATATTCCCTCCCGCTGCAGATATTAATTCGGGGGTTTATAGAAAAATCCATACGCTGTGAGTTATCCAGGGCGGCGGTCACAGGGAGAGGCACAAAATCAATAGTGAGAGATTGTTCTATTTCACGGCTTCTGTAAACGGGGATGGCTGGGCCACTCCAGGGTAGGGGCAGGCGGGCGAAGGTCAGTGCGCTGCCTGGCCCTGTGTGGCCAGCGGCTCTGGCTGCCAGCCCCGGGAGGCTCATTTCAGCGCCTGCTGGGGCTGATTTGTATTCTCCCTTGGCGCTGTCAAAGGGCTCGGTAAATATTTATTAACACTCCTCTGCAGGCGAGAGCGCCTTCTTGGCTGCAGCTCCTGGGGCATCAGACTGTAGCAGCGATGCTCCGTGCCACACCCCAGGGCTTGCCTGTGTTAAGGGAGCCCCAGGCAGACCAGTAAATGAGGTCCCCACCCAGAGATGGAGCAGTGGCTTCATCTTCACCGAGGGCTGGTGAGGTTTCAAATGAAGTGAAAGCTATAGCTACCCCACCTGCCGGCTCCCTCACACCCCGCTCTGCTCCCTTCCCTCCCACAGGTTGGCCCACTTGACTTCATTTGCAGTCTCAGTCCTACTTTTGGCCACATCTAGAATTAGAGGTTCTAGAGCAGTGCTGGCTGATAGAAACAGAATGTGAGCCACACATGCCAGCCTCATATATAATTTAAAGTTTTCTAGGAGACACATTAAAAAGGTAAAAAATAAAGAGGTGAAATTAGGTTTGATAATATCTTTTATTTAACCCAAGTGGCATCATTTCAATATGTAATCAGAATTAAAAATTATTCATGAGACACTTAAAAATCTTTCAATCATGCCAGGTCTTGAAATTGGGTGTGTACTTTATAATTGGAGCATGTCTAAATCCAGACTAATCACAGTTCAAGTGCTTGATAGTCATATGCCGTCACTATATTGGACATCTCAGTGTCTGGGACTCATGTCTCCACCCAGTACCAGCATAGGGCCAAGCCCAGGGTGGCATCAGGGACTGAACGGGTGGTGTGGAGGTCAATACTGTTGCGCATCAAAGGTTACCATTCTCTCAGGCACAGGATAGGATTATTACTTGTCCAGCCCCGAGGGTGGAGGTGAACACATGACTCACTTTGACCGGTAATGCTGAGTGGACGTGTGATTCCAGGGAGAAGCTTTAACAAGCCAGGGTGGAAGTCACTGCGCTCTCTTTTCCTCTGCCAGGGACCAGCAGTGTTCCAGACAGTGGCTGCTCTGCCAACATGAGTGAGAGGTAGTAACCCAGATGGTCTGTGATGATCTGAGTGAGAGTGCAGTAACCCAGATGGTCTGTGATGAACCTGTGGGTTTAACAAGAGTTCAGTTCAGTTCAGTTCAGTCGCTCAGTTGTGTCTGACTCTTTGCAACCCCATAAATCGCAGCACACCAGGCCTCCCTGTCCATCACCAACTCCTGGAGTTCACTCAGACTCACGTCCATCGAGTCAGTGATGCCATCCAGCCATCTCATCCTCTCGTCCCTTTCTCCTCCTGTCCCCAATCCCTCCCAGCATCAGAGTCTTTTCCAATGAGTCAACTCTTCACATGAGGTGGTCAAAGTACTGGAGTTTCAGCTTTAGCATCATTCCTTCCAAAGAAATCCCAGGGCTGATCTCCTTCAGAATGGACTGGTTGGATCTCCTTGCAGTCCAAGGGACTCTCAAGAGTCTTCTCCAACACCACAGTTCAAAAGCATCAATTCTTCAGTGCTCAGCTTTCTTCACAGTCCAACTCTCACATCCATACATGACCACAGGAAAAACCATAGCCTTGACTAGACGGACCTTAGTTGGCAAAGTAATGTCTCTGCTTTTCAATATGCTACCTAGGTTGGTCATAATGTTCCTTCCAAGGAGAAAGCATCTTTTAATTTCATGGCTAGGTCTTGTTAAACCCCCTGAAATCCTGGGGTTGTTTGTTGCTGCAGTGCAACATGGTCAATCCTCGTTGGCATAGGTGGGGTGGTAGTACTCCACTGCTCCATCATTCAGTGATATTGAATGAGTGCCTCCTGTGGCCAAGAGCCTGGAGATGCAAGCAAATAGGGATCTTCCACTCAGGGCACCTCCACTGTAAGAGGGACCCACACATTAAACAATAGCTTCCTCAACTATGTGTCTAAATGGAATTGTGACGAGTGATCTGAGGAAGACTGTGAAGAGCCATGAGAGCACCTTACAGGGGTATCAGGAAGGCTCCTCTGAGCAAGAGGTGCTTGAGCTGGGTGTACAGGATGCGGGGGTGTGGGGAGGGGATTAGGGAGGTAAATGTTCGCAGCAGAAGCACATTGGTGACTGTGGGAAGAGCATGTGTGAGGGCCCTGGGGTGGAAACATGTCAGGGAGAATCCGAGTCTCCTGTCTTCATGTTTCCAGGAGAAGATGTCTCCTCCAGGGAGAGGAACCTTGTTCTTCTGTCCCCTTGCTCCTCCTTGGCCTTCCCTGAGGGAAAAGGAGAGACTCAAGTAATCTGTGAGTTTAAGAGTGTGACTTTGCTCAATTCTCCCCTTTTCTCTCACCAGACTCCCATTGGAGTCTGAGCCTGAACATATAAAGAAAGAGAGAGCTATTCATTTTTCCCTCATGCCTCAGTGGTGTGTTCAAGGAGCTGTCCTAGTGTTGAAGGGCAGGTGATGGAGATGAGGGTGGAGGGATGGGCAGGGGGCAGCCACGGGGATGGGGAGAAGCAGCCAATCCGAGAGTGATGTTAGGAGGTGGACTCATAAGGACTCATAAGGTGGACTGTGAGGAGCTAAGGTAGGTAAGGGACAGAGGGGAGTACAGAAGGCTCAGGCTCCTTGGCATCTTGGCCTTGCTCTCAAATAGCACACTTCTGAGAACCTGGGCCTTGCTTTGTTCCTTAGGTAGTCTCAGAATGCTTGTTAACACAGCCTATGGGCAGATGGTTGCTGGACTGTTGCTCTTGAGCTGTGTCAAACTTGCTTCTGAGGCTGATATGCAGGGAAGTGTCAGGCACCTGTCTACGATGTACACTGGGTGTTGATACTAACAAATGAGACCACGGAGTGGCTCTTGAACTACAGCGATTGTGCTAAAGCTCAACCATTTTTTGCCTAGTGGGGCTCCAGCCCTTCTCACTAATGACCACTGTTTGCTAAGACCCCAGGTGTGTGCACACCTGGAAAAGACATGTCTCTCGCTGGAACTGTAAGGGGATGGGACTTCCTTTAGCCCTTTAGCTACTTCCCAACCAAAGTCATGCTGGGACTTGGTGGGGGTCTGGGTGGCCAGCACATGCATGAAAGAATGGCCAAGGCCAGACTGAAAGCTCAGTACCACCAGGAGCTATTTGTAATGCCCCTTCTGGAAGCAGCCCCTCTCCCATCACTAAGAAGCGGAGGGTGCTTCAATGGTGGGCTCCTGCCCCATGGAAACACTCCCAGCCTGTGGACGTGGCTGTGATGATTCTGAGCAGCCTTAGTAATCCCTGAGATAGCTGACACTGAAGTGCCATGGATGTGCCCAGTGACTGCAGTCATGTGACTGTGCAGAGCACCCAAGGGAACTTGCAAAAGAGAAGGTCTGGAGAGAGGGGATTAGAAATGGTTTTCACTCTCTTTACCTTTATTGTTTGGGGTAAGGGCAACTCTCATTTATTACAACTTGGGGTTGCAAGTAGAGGCACTTCCTTTGGAACAACGCTTAAGACCTAACTTTGCATTTGCTCAGCCTCTGATCCCTTTGGGAAGAGGAGGAACTCTTCTGATTGGTGGTTTGGGCAAAGGCACTGAGCATGCGTGGCTCAGCTGGTGAAGAATCCGCCTGCAGTGCGGGAGACCTGGGTTCATTTCCTGAGTTGGGAAGATCCCCTGGAGAAAGGAAAGGTTACCCACTCCAGTATTCTGTCCTAGAGAATTCCATGGACTGTATAGTCCATGGGGTCGCAAAGAGTTGGACACGACTTTTTGAGCGACTTTGACGTCACCTAACTTCACTGAGCATGCTCAGCTCAGGCCCCTCCTCCCTGGGTTCTGCTGGCTTGCAGAGAGGTTTCCCCATCTCTTTCCGTCCACTGGTGGGGTGGGCTTTGCTCACAGAGGCAGGTCAGCAGTCAAGGGGAGGAAGCTCAATGTAAGGATCTCAACTTGACAGGGCCACATGACTCTTATACCTAAACCACGTTCTCGTATGTACTAAGGCTGGTACTCTGATCTCCACTTGTCTAATTCTGGTGGGAAAAGAAGGATGCTATTTATTGGCTTTTCCGAAGCATGAATAGTATCCAAAAAATGTCTTGTTAAAAATTGGGAAGCACATGGATAATTTTCTTTAATAAGTCAGGGATTTTTTTTTCATAACATTTGGCTTCAGATCCAGTGCCCCCTGGGCCTTGTCCTTGACATCTCACTGAATGCTGAGGCTGCCTGGACCACATTACAGTATGACTCAGCATAATAAAAAATGCCTGAGTGGGGTCAGGCCAGACCAGTCACTCAGCCAGCAGGGTGCCAGTCTGCATTCACTGCCATGTGACCTGGGCCAAGGCACCCACAAAAAAGTGTGGAGTGTAGGCTTTGGCGTCACACAGACCTGCAGCTCGAGTGTGGCGTTGCCACTTACTGTGTGATCTTAGGAAAATCAGCTGACCTCTCTGAGCCTCAGGTTCCTCAACTATCAAATGAGAGAAGCAAGAGTTTCTCCTTCAAGGATTCCCAATATGCCTTTTGTAGTGCCAGGCAAGCTGCATGATGGGTAATGACCTTCCCCACTGGCACCAGAGGGGTCGGAGGGACAGAGGTCGCCCAGAGACATGGACTGAAGACAATTCCAGAAGCTCAGAAACGGGCTGCCTCCTCCTCTCCTGTCCTTTCTCTTCCTCATCTGCTTAATATCCTTTCAAAAACCCACCCTACCGCCCACCAGAGAGAGAGACACAGAGTGTGGGCCATGAATAGTGTTCACCCTCCATACTTAGTGTGTTGGGCTAATTTCACGCCAACATGTCTTAGCATTTTGACACCACCAGACTGAGTTTCTTTATTTCATTGCAGAATTGTGGGTTTGTCTCATAAAGTGTTTACTGGGTATGTAAAATATAATCACAGCTTTATGAATAAGAACTAGATTATTTTAATGATTGCAGGTAATTTAAAACTTAAGGGCAATCACATTTCCCACCACCTTATGGTCCTTTAAAAGCACGAGTGAGCGGTTCTGAAGAGCCGTGGTCTCGCACGTCTGCTCCGCTCCCCAGCAACATCCCTGTTCCAACCTGGTGTTACAGTTTTCTGATTATTGTAATTGATGACATTAGGAATAAGGAATCCGCACAGAATAATACAGGCGCCTGTCATGCCAGAGTGGTTTTATTCATTGTTAAAGAAGTTCATAAAGTCGAAAGCAAGCGTCTACATGGGCTAGAGCAGCACCAGGCATATTTCAGTCCTTTCTTAATTTGTAAATGAAATGATTAATCCCCGAAGGCTGCTTCAGCTGAGAAATTGAAATAAAACCCAGTATACCCTCCTCCCTCCTGCTCTGTGCCCCTGGGAGTTACACGTGGTCAACTCATCCAGGCAGAAACCCCTGCCCAGCTCCAGGGCCCCTGCTTTTCTCTATCCTGAGGTCTCCATCCTTCCAATTTACTTGTCTTTAGTGTTGTGCACACCTCTCTTGGGGCACCCTCTCCCCAGTTCAGTTGCAGAGACAGCGTCTTTTGGGTCTGACCATTGATAACAGACACAGGGATCTGGAAGCTCTCAAACCCCAGACCCTTGATTTAGGGGGCAACTATAGTTTCTTCGGATATCTGCTGTCCATGTTGTAATTAAATATAATAACCATCACTTATGAATGTTACAATGCACAGGTGTGGAGTTCTATGGTGCGTGAATTTTTCAATGTAGTGCCTCAGCTCGCGTTGAAGATTTTATTTTTCCCATTTTATAGACAAGGACACTGCGGTTCTGAGACGCTAAATTATCTGCCTAAGGAAGTACATTTTGGTTGGTGGCGGGGACAAGAGTCAAACCCAGGTGTGGCTCTTTGCTCTAAAGTGGCCTTTCCTTAGAGAAGTGAGGGAGGAAGAAAGGAGGGGTGAGCATGAAGGAATGTGTGGGTGCCAGGTGTAGAGAGGTCAGGGTTTGGAAACAGTCCTGACTCATAGCTTTGGTTTTTCTGGGAACTTGGAGGCAGGTCTTTGAGCAGGAGAGAAGGAGTTAGTTAAGTGGCGGATTGGAGGCTTTTGGAGAGAGAGCAGAGGAATTTTGAAATATGGAGAGAGAGGGAAGGTGGGAGAGTTTATTGATCAGAAGCACTTATAAGGAATTGAGGATTGAGATGAAGGGTATGCCAGGGAAGGAGGAGACTCCAGGTCACATGGTTGTGGGTGACCTTCAGCCACGTCCAGCGGCCACGGAGATGGAACAGGGTGGGGGCTAGTGGGCGGTGGCGTGGAGAGGTGTGCAGTCACCATGTATTTTTCACCACCAGGGTGGCAGGAGTGTGTGTGACACGTGGATCCCACCTGCTGACCCCAGGGGACCACACTCAGGCAGCCGCCACCCCCCACTCCCCCTCCCGGGCCCACCCAGAGCCACATTCTACGGGTGACTCTGCAGATCCCCAGCTCAGGGACACGGCAAAGGCAGGACAATTTTCCTCTCATTCCTGCTAATTTGCTGCTTCTGCTTAAGCTCGTAAAAAGTTTCCTAGCAAAACCATTCTGGCCTGAGTTCCTGCTGGAGCCCGCTGAGCTACTGTAATTAAGCTTTGATTAGCTGGCTATAAATTTCCTTTCGGAAGCCAGTGTTGCCCTTGGAGGCCTCAGCAGAGCACTTGGTGTGTGTGTGGCCCAGAACTTGGGTAAAGTTTTCCGGCGTCGGTGGTCAGCGAGCGGCCACTCAGGGATGGAGGCTGGGAGCGTTCTGCTCAGGCTGGCATGGGGACGTGCAGGAAAGAGCCCCAGGCTGGCCTGGCCCCTCCAGAAGTAGGACAGAGGTGGGCCAAGGTTCTGGAAGCAGAAGCCGTAGGTAGACACGGCCCCTCCAGAGGGCTCTCCCTGGTCTCGGTTTTAGAACTCCAAACAATAGGTCCCAGCTGCATATATTTTTCTATCATCACAAGCTTGTTGCAAAGTTGGTTTTATGGATGCACTAAACCTGCCTTTTAAATTATCGTCAAGTGTAATAAAACGGCAGAAAATCGTCAATTTTCCTGTGAATGTGAGTAAAGTGAAAGTTAGTTACATATCGGCCTGGGAGCTGCGGTCCAGCTGTGTCTGTGATCAGAAATAAGCCTGAAAGCTTTGTGGGAACAGCTGTTTTCTGATGGAATGACCAGGCTTAGATATTTTTCTGAGGAGGTGAAGAGGTGGTGAGCCGGGGCCCTGCATATGTAAACTCACCCAGAGGCCAATGAGGAGGGAACGAGGGGTGCAGAATGTGCCCCCGCCAAGGTCCTCACCTTGCAGCCTGAATCCTGGCCCAGCAACTTCCAATGAGGAGCCAAGGTGGTCTAAGATGATCTGGATTGTGTAATGGGGGCCCGGCAGTGGGGAACTCTGAGTGCTTAGCCACTGGCTCTCAAACAACCACAACACAACGTAACACACCCTGATATGTAGTGTTTGCCAGGTAAGCTGATGTAAATACTTCCAGTTTCCAAGTACAATATGACATCACTGGAAATTTGGTATTTCCAGATTCAACAGATAAAAATAATCTCTGGGTCATAGATAATAACCAAGACCAGATGGGTTTTGGGGCTTCCCTGATGGCTCATCTGTAAAGAATCCGCCTGCAGTGCAGGAGATGAAGGAGACTGGAGTTTGATCTCTGGTTGGGGAAGACCTCCTGGAGGAGAAAAGGGCAACCTGCTCCACTGAGAATCCCAGGGACAGAGGAGCCTGGTGGGCTACAGTCCATGGGGTAGCACAGAGTCAGACATGACTGAGCTCACACGCACACACGATGGGTTTTGAACATTTATCACACTTGTTTAGAGTTTATTTGTTTGTACATTTGCATCATTTAATTTTTAACAATGCCAGTGTTTATCAGCCAGCTTGAAAATTCTTGAAAAATGAACGATCGGTCCTTGAGAGCTGGTTTGAGTCTGTACCAGCATCCCACTGGGAACAGGTCTGGGTGATCCTGCTAGGCTGCAAGGTCTGCAGAAGCAGGACCACCTCTGTCTTGTTCACTGTTGAATCTTTGCCACCGAGCTCAGCGTTTGGGACTCAGTAAATGTTTCTAGAATTTATGAATAACAGGTGGCAGGAAATGTTCCTTGCAACGCGTTTTCCTGTGGCATGACTGATTCAAAGCCAAATACCTCTTGCCTCCTACCACCCAAGCTGCTGGAGACCCCAAAGCCATTCCCTCTACTGTCCCCTCACCCACATCCTTAGCTGGAGTCTGCTAGCTAATGCTGAGAAAAGAGAGTGGACTTCAGAGCCAGACCATCTGGGCTCAGATCCTGGCTCCAGCTCCTCCTTGCTGTGTGACCTTGAGCAGATTATTTAAATCCCCCCACCCCAGACACATCAGATAAGTAGAAATAATCTCTTCCTCCTTCAACAAATATTTATTGAGCACCTACTAGGCACTGGGCGGTGTCATAAATGCCGCAGACACACAGGAGAACACAGCACAAAAGAAGGCAGACGTGTACGTTTAACAAGCATTTAGGAAGCAGCATAAATTGTGATGCGTGCTGCGAGGGGAGAGGAAATGGCTATGAGAGAGGATGACAGGAAGCATGATGCAGGGATGGCAAAGGACCTGTAATGGAGAGATGCTGTGTAGGTTGGGAGGGATTTGTCCAATGGCAAAGGGGAGAAAGAACATTTCAAGCACAGGGATTAACCAAGACCCAGATGGGAAAGAGCCCGTGGGAGGTGTAAAGGGGTGAGCAAGTGCCTGGCATACAGTAGGAGCTCAGTAAATGTGCCTTTCTCCCCCCAGCCCCTCTGATTCTCTGTGAATCAGAGGAGGCAGGATGGCAGTTGCCCTGGATAAGAGGCCCCAGCCAGTAGTTGGGCACCAGTTGGAAGGACCGGTGAAGTAGGCTGTCCCTGTGTGCTTAGGTCCCTCAGGCTGGGATGCAGAGCCTGGATCCCTGCCATCTGTCCTCCCAGGGGGTCAGGTTGCAGCCCCAGAGGGCACTGCCAATTCACAGGCCCTGGGCAAGATTTTAGGGCAGGATTTTTAAGTCAGTTGTCAGGTGTTGTTGTTCAGTCCCTAAGTGTGTCTGACTCTTTGTGAACCCATGGAATGCATTGTGCCAGGCTTCCCTGTCCTTCGCTATCTCCTGGAGTTTGCTCAGACTCATGTCCATCGAGTTGCCGATGCTATCCAACCATCTCATTCTCTGCCACCCCCTTTTCCTCCTGCTGTCAGTCTTTCCCAGCATCGGGGTCTTTTTCAATGAGTCAGCTCTTTGCATCAGCTGTTGGCAAGGGCAATCAAATGGTTCTGTGGTCTCTAGACCCAGGACACATGCGCAGCCTGTTTGCTTTTACCCTGTGGACCCCCAGATCCAGTGACAGATCCCAGCTCCTTCTGCTTTGGCCTGGAGCCAAATTCCTTGTAGTAACTTCTGGTTTGTATTTTCTGTCTTGACCCCATGCTCTGAATTTGCTTGCTTTCATTTCCTCATCCCTTGATGTTTGTTTAATGCATCTATTGTTTTAAGGTGCCTTGGATTCTTGACTTGAATGTGGTAGGAAAAATTAGGGAAGGAAGGTGGGAAGGAGAGAGGGGGAAAGGAGAAGAAAAGGGAGAGAGATCGAGAAGTGGAGACACAGGGAAAGAGAGAGTTTATTGTAATTCAGCTCAGGAACTGTCCAAGAAAGCCAAATTTCTGGACCACATGGGCAGCTTCCTTGGTCGCTGACTGCAGGTAAAGCCTTTTCTGGGAACTGGGGATGCTAGGCAGAATAGAAAGAGAAGAGTTCCCAGATGCTTAGATCTTACATTCTATGTTCATAGTATCCTGAAGACACCACCAGGGTGTGGCAGTAAGTGGTAAAGAAGGGGTCTGTGCTGCCCCTGGATCCACAGGACCACCCACCCTCAGCCAAGCTGGCTGAGCACTCTAGGACCAGCAGCAGATTCTTGAGCAGACGGTCTGTTCCTGGTGCCAGGAGAGGGTGGGTGAGGCAGAGGCTGGAGCAGCTTAGGTCGGGCGTGATTACCTATGTAGCTCCCCCTAAACCCACCCCTAATGTCTTACCTTCTGAGGTTCACTTCCCAGCTCTGATCTCCTCCTGCTCACTTCTCCCTGAAACGTCTGGACTTTGGGTGCTGATCTTCATGCTCTCACCTTTTATCCAATTTCGATGATGACATCTAGGAGAAGTACTGGTATTTCTTTCACATTGTGGCTGGAAAAGTTGAGGTTCAGAGAGGTCAAGGAACTTGTCCAAGGACACAGCTGGAAGATGGTAGAGTCAGGATTTAACCAACCGGTGTGGTCCAACGCATTCTTAACCTCACTCTCAACTAGCTCCTCTCATTTGAGCCTCAGTTTCCCCAGCTATAGAAGGGGGATAATGACAGTATCAACCTCATGCCCAGCACGGTGGTAACTGTGGAATTTCTCTGGGGCCCTGGAAGTGCCAGGAAATCGGGGTGATGCTCTCTTGGCCGCCGATGCCAGACCTGAGCCTGGTTGCCTCTGGATCCTCAGGGTCCCTGCTCAGGGAGCCTGCCTGGAACACACCATTCACATCTCTCACTGCCTGCCCTGGTGTTCTTTCAAGAGCTGCTCTGCGCCTGGATGATGCTCCTCATGAAATGCTGGTCTCTGAGCACCGAGGAGCAGGGCTGCCTGCAAAATGAGAGGCTCAGCTCACTAATCTCCACTGTGCCAAACAGTTCTGTGCACTCCTGGCACCTTGGTGCACAGAAGTGCTCTTTAGGTGGCAGATGCCCCTGACGTCTCCCCTGTGCCAGCAGGGCACCAGGAGTGCTTGAAGCCAACACCACTAGGTGCCCTGAAACTCACAGGTCCTGGGAGGTCTGTACCTCCTTGGTCCTGGGAAATGCAAATGCTTAGGGCAGAGATCTCGAGGTGGGGTGCAGTCAGGTGCTAGATCAGATAGGGGTCTGGCTGACCATCTGACGTCTATGGACATGGAAAGGCCCCACTTGCTAAGATTCTTCTTCCATCCTCTTCTGATCCAGTGCCTGATAGCCACCCTCCCTCTCCATCAGTGCCTGTACTGTGAAGGGCTTAGCTCCTGAAGGCAAGTGAGAACACATGTGGTACTAGAAAGTGATGTGATTAGCAAAGCAGGACCTGACTTCTTTTGGGTCCTCCCAGGACCTAGAATGCCCTGAGTCCCACTGAGAGAGGCATTATGGCAGAAGAACACTGACTCTGAGTCAAAGGTAACTGAGGCAAAACCTGACTCTGCTTCTTACCAGGTGATGACCTGAGGCAGAGTCTTAACATTGGCCTCACCTCCAAGATGGAGCTTGCCGTGGAATCCATCTCAAAGAGAATTGGAAAGATGAAATAGGAAAGGGAGCGCACATCCAGGGCTTAGCACAGTGGCCAATGACGAGTGGAGACTCTGAAGACCCCTGGTCCAGGGCTCCCAAGTTCTCTCCTGCCTGCCCCCAGGTCCCCTCAGCCAGGGCAGGGTCTCCTGTCTGTCTCTGCTCGTTTCTCTTGGTTCTAACCCTAGCTCATATCAAACCTCCCCAGTGGGACAGAGACTTCCCTTGTTGTTCCAGCCCTTTTCTGAGCTTGCAGGTTGTCCTGGTCTCCCGCCTCCATGTCCCTCTCCTGTACTTTCTCTGTCTTGGGTTTAGCTTGACCTTGTATCCAATCTCCTTACTTTTGTCCATCAGCTTCAGACTCAATGGGTTTCTCTGGTGGCTTAGGTGGTAAAAAATTTGCCTGCAATATGGGAAACCCAGGTTTGATCCCCGAATTGGGAAGATGCCCAGGAGAAGGGGATGGCTACCCACTCCAGTATTCTTGCTTGGAGAATTCCATGGACAGAGGAGCCTGGAGGGCTACAGTCCATAGGGTCAGAAAGAGTCGGACATGACTGAGTGACTTTCACTTCACTTCAGACCCAGCGCTGGGTTCTCAGCATCTCCCACCACCTGGGAGTGTGAGATTCACATTCCACCTGCTTGAGACCTGGTAACTCTGGCCTCTGGTTTTCTTAGATGGGGTTCTTGAGCCCCAGAGCTAGAGAGCACTCCCTCCCTGAGATCATCAGGCTCAACCCCCTCATTGTGCAGAGGGGGCAAGTGCCTGGACAGGGGAGGGATGTTCCCCAGGCCCTGCAAAGTGCTGGGGATGGGGTGGGAGCCTCTGCCTCCTCTGTTGAAGTCAAGAGGCGTTGCTCCAGAGTTGGACAGGGAGTATACCTGTGTGGGTCCCAGAACTCCTGGAGGAACTTACCAGGGAAGTAAGGGCTCTGTTGATTCTTCAGGGGCGCTGTGTGCAATAACTCGCTTTCCTGGTGATCTAAGTAAGAAGCTCTGACTTCATTATCCCAGTTAACCTCCAAGGAAATAAAAATATTTCACTCCTTTGACATGGTTTTTGTGCTGTTTTGCTTTTACGATCATTCCCTTTTAAGTGCATTTAGTTTTAAGCTCCTCAAATCCTGTTTAAGTACATAGGGATAAGGCGTCCATGAATGAGGCAATAAATAGAGAAATCTGAAGGGCTGGGAGTTCGCTCTTCTTCCCTGCTTTGCCTCCCTATCTCCCTAAAGCTTATCCTAAATGCCCTGACCAAATGCCACACCAGCTCTGGGCCAGTGCCCCCAGGCAAGGGATCAAAGTTCACCAGAGGCCACATAACTCAGTGTCTGTGCAGGAGCCCAGTCTGGCTGCTCAGCTGGGGTCAGACCCAGGTCATGACCAGCTCTAGGCCACCTGAGACCACCTTAGATCTCATTTTTTGGCCTTCTGTTTGATGTCTGTCTTGATCAGATTCTCTAGAAGCAGAGCTTGAGATGGGGACTTGAGAACCCATAATGTGTTGAGAAGATGCTCTCCAGAGAGCAGCAGGATAAGATAAGGGCAAGCTTACGGTCTCAGCAGAAGTCTAGCTTCATGGTGGTCCTGTTGCCGAGCTCTGGAGCACATGGAGTCAGTCCCATCTTAAGGAAACAAGGAGGTCTTTTGTACATCCACATTGCAGGTCTTAGGCTGTGAGCTGACCCAGGTGCCAGGAAATGGGAAACCTAGGCTAGTGGTAAGGAGGCGCTTGGGAAGGGGACAGCTGGGAGCCATTAGCAGCCAACACTCAGAGAGGAGGGGTGCATCGTCCAGGCGAAGGCAGTCTGGGTGAAGAACATGCTACAGTGGCCCAGCATCTCCAGAATGGGCCCGTTTCCCTCTCCCTGAGCTTCCACTCACCCCTGGTGGAGGTCTTGCTGTGGCCAAGCCCTGTGCTGAACACATTGCATCCAGCTCACTGCAGTTTTATGAGAAGCTCACAAGGCAGGGCTTTTGAGCCTCATTTACCAAGGAGACACAGAGAGGCTGAGCCATTGTTCCAAGGGCGTACAGCTGTCTGGTGATAGGACCAGGAGTCAGATCTAATTTCCAGAGACCATACCGGCACCGTGTTCTGGTTCCTGTTTGTCAGGCCTGCTGGATTCCGCTTGGGGGATCTTCGTGGTCTCCTGCAGCCCAGAAGATTAGCTTCTTTCAAGTAGTTTCCCCTCTGGGCCGCTGATGCCACTTCACACATGATCTGCTCACTTCTGGCTTCTGGTTCCCCGCCCTTCACCCCAGGCAGCCTCACATATCTGCCAGCCATCCTACCTCCACTCTCTTCAGAGGCCCGAGTTCTGCCAGGAACTGGAAATATCTGACTTGCCACAAATGACATCTCACTGGGGAGGGATCTGGTTCCATCACCACTGTCTCTGCTGACACCTCCATCAACATAGATCTTCCTAAAGACAACAGACATTTATCCCTGACAGTCAGAGGCACCGCCGTAATCAGATGCCGGAGGCCTGATTCCGGGTTGTCAACAAATTGACGAGGGCTCTTCAGTCAGCAGAAGACAGGTCGGGGAGAGGGTCAGGGAGGGCTTCAGAAATAGCCCTTCCTCTGCAAGAATCACCTCCCCTGGGCCAGGGCTGGCCTTTAGCCAGTGGGGCTCAGGGTGGCCTGCAGCACACGTGGCAGAAATGAAAAGGGGGAAGAAGAAACTCTTGGGCAGTAGGGCTGGTTCCGGGTCTAGAAAAAAAACTTGGGTACAGATGCAGGAGAAGGACAATAACAGCTAAGGATGGTGGAAGAAGTTACAGGGACTCACTGGCATCCAGTTCTTTTCTCCATCTGGGGTACGTGGGAGACACACTCCAACTGCTGATGGCAGTTAGGCCGAGTCTAGGTCTGGCTGTTCTGGTCTATGAAACATGAAAAGGGTGGAAGTGTTGTGTCTGACTCTTTGTGACCCCATGGACTGTAGCCTGCCAGGATCCTCTGTCCATGGAATTCTCCAGGCAAAAATAGTACAGTGGGTAGCCATTCCCTTCTTCAGGGGATCTTCCCGATCCAGGGATAGAACCTGGGTCTCCCATATCACAGGTAGATTCTTCACCATCTGAACCACCAGGGCTATGAAATGTGAGTGGACATCATACCATTCTTCTGGGCAGAGGCAGTAAAAAGCACTCATATGATGCTTCAGTCCATTTATTTCTTTGTTGAGGTGATTACAGAGAAGGCCTCCTGTTGAGATGCTGGAGCCACATGGTAGAAGCAGCCTCAGTTCAGTTCACTCACTCAGTCGTGTCCGACTCTTTGTGACCCCATGAATCGCAGCACGCCAGGCTTCCCTGTCCATCACCAACTCCCAGAGTTCACTCAGACTCACGTCCATCGAGTCTGTGATGCCATCCAGCCATCTCATCATCTGTCATCCCCTTCTCCTCCTGCCCCCAATCCCTCCCAGCATCAGAGTCTTTTCCAATGAGTCAACTCTTCGCATGAGGTGGCCAAAGTACTGGAGTTTCAGCTTTAGCATCATTCCTTCCAAAGAATCCCAGGGCTGATCTCCTTCAGAATGGACTGGTTGGATCTCTTTGCAGTCCAAGGGACTCTCAAGAGTCTTCTCCAACACCACAGTTCAAAAGCATCAATTCTTTGGCTTTTTCTGTACGAAAAAGATCTTCATGACCAAGATAATCATGATGGTGTGATCACTCACCTAGAGCCAGATGTCCTGGAATGTGAAGTCAAGTGGGCCTTAGAAAGCATCACTACAAACAAAGCTAGTGGAGGTGATGGAATTCCAGTTGAGCTATTTCAAATCCTGAAAGATGATGCTGTGAAAGTGCTGCACTCAATATGCCAGCAAATTTGGAAAACTCACCAGTGGCCACAGGTCTGGAAAAGGTCAGTTTTCATTCCAATCCCAAAGAAAGGCAATGCCAAAGAATGCTCAAACTACCGCACAACTGCACTCATCTCACACGCTAGTAAAGTAATGCTCAAAATTCTCCAAGCCAGGCTTCAGCAATATGTGAACCGTGAACCTCCAGATGTTTAAGCTGGTTTTAGAAAAGACAGAGGAATCAGAGACCAAATTGCCAACATCCGCTGGATCATCAAAAAAGCAAGAGAGTTCCAGAAAAACATCTATTTCTGCCTTATTGACTATGCCAAAGCCTTTGACTGTGTGGATCACAATAAACTGTGGAAAATTCTGAAAGAGATGGGAATACCAGACCACCTGACCTGCCTCTTGAGAAACCTATCTGCAGGTCAGGAAGCAACAGTTAGAACTGGACATGGAACAACAGACTGGTTCCAAATAGGAAAAGGAGTACGTCAAGGCTGTATATTGTCACCCTGCTTATTTAACTTATATGCAGAGTACATCATGAGAAACGCTGGGCTGGAAGAAGCACAAGCTGGAATCAAGATTGCTGGGAGAAATATCAATAACCTCAGATATGCAGATGACACCACCCTTATGGCAGAAAGTGAAGAGGAACTCAAAAGCCTCTTGATGAAAGTGAAAGAGGAGAGTGAAAAAGTTGGCTTAAAGCTCAACATTCAGAAAACGAAGATCATGGCATCTGGTCCCATCACTTCATGGGAAATAGATGGGGAAACAGTGGAAACAGTGTCAGACTTTATTTTTGGGGGCTCCAAAATCACTGCAGATGGTGACTGCAGCCGTGAAATTAAAAGATGCTTACTCCTTGGAAGAAAAGTTATGACCAAACTAGATAGCATATTGAAAAGCAGAGACATTGCCAACAAAGGTCCGTCTAGTCAAGGCTATGGTTTTTCCAGTGGTCATGTATAGATGTGAGAGTTAGACTGTGAAGAAAGCTGAGCGCCGAAGAATTGATGCTTTTGAACTGTGGTGTTGGAGAAGAAGCAGCCTGGACCACCGATTTTCACAGTGGAGGACAATTGTCCCAGGTGGTTGCCAGATCCACAGATAAACAGAA
The DNA here is from genome assembly GCF_019923935.1 of Bubalus bubalis. Lineage (NCBI taxonomy): Eukaryota > Metazoa > Chordata > Mammalia > Artiodactyla > Bovidae > Bubalus > Bubalus bubalis. Next base: position 108,737,751 of record NC_059162.1, on the reverse strand, counting down.
TAGTATTAAACCATGAAGATGTGGGGATATTTGTTGTAGCTTAACCTAGGCTAGCCTAACTAACTGCAGTTTCTTATTCACCTACTGTGGGTTAAGTATTGTGGTAAGTGCTTTATATACATAATCTCATGAAATCTTTGCAGCCGTACTTCCAGGCAGGGCCTATTATTAACTGTTTTACAGGAGAGGAAACTGAGGCTAAGAGGGATTAAGTAATTTCCACAAGTTATCACACAGCTAGTAGGTGGCAGAGCTGGAAGGCAAGCCTAGGTCTGTCTGATTCCAGAGCTGGGATTCTTAACACACATATTCCAGAAAGGCCACCTTAGTTTTTATGCCCTTATTGGGATCTAGGCACCAGGATGTAGTGGGACCCAGGGGAGCATTTGAAAGCTGTCTCCAGAGAGACCCAGGTATTGGTGGAATTCCTGAGTGGAGTCAGTCAAGGACCGAAAGCCCACTCTGCTGCCATGGAGCTCACAGTCTGATGGGAATCAGTGTGGAGGTGAGAATGAATGTTGTGTGTGTGTGTGTGTGCGCGCACGTGCATGCATGTGTGCATGAGTATCATTGAGGGTGAGATGGAATGGGTTTAGTGAGGAGGCTGGCCTGGCTCAGAGAGGACAGTGTGCTGAGCCCCTGAGCCCCTACCGGGGGGAAGTGAAATACTGGGTTTACTAGGGGCTGTGAGTCTGCCCTCTGTCCATCGATCCTTCCCAGGGAAGTCAGGTCTCCCTGACATGTTTAGGAGACAGAGAGAGGACTGTGCCAGTGTGCCTCTTCCTGCCTCTCGTGTTATGTGTGCCAGCATGCGCTCAGGAGCTATAGAGTGGGGCTAGTAACACCAGGAAGCAGAGTGGTGAGCCCGTTTGTGGGCTGTGTTCCTATCTACAGTCCCAGAAGGCAGTGAGCAGTGATGCTTGGCTCCATTCTGGCTTTTGTAGAGTCATGAACTGAGTCCTGAGCTTAATGGGATGGTACATAGAAGAGAAAGAGGCTGACAGATGTGGGTTCAAATCCAGCTTTTACCACTTGTCCCCGAATGACCTTGAACATGTCGCTTTACTTCCAAATGTCAGGATCTTCATCTGATAAATAGAACAATCACATTTCCCTTGAAGGCCACATGTGAGGACTAAACAGAGGTAAGTTTCTCTCCCTCCTTCCCCTCCCTCCCTTTCAGAAATGCTTCTTCCAGCGGCCCCTGGATGATAGAGGCCAGGCCACAGGGCCTCTGGCTGGGGAACTCTGCTGGGATCCTTCTCCGGGCCCACGGAGGAGGCCTGCCTGAGACGGTTGCCTGGGATGCAGCCATGGGTGGTCCTGCCTTCATCCAGAAAGGAAAGATCAGCTTAGACCTAAAACTCCCCCAACTTCTCCCAGCAGCGTGTCCCCAGAGGGAGTTTGCAGGCGGAGTAATGTATGGCTCCATTTTTAGATGTTGCCGAATTCCATTTGCCGGAGATCTGTGTTTTATTGCCGTATCAGTGTTTCTAAATTGCACTATATTTTCTTAGCTTGATGGGAATTTACAGCATCCGGATTGGAGCGAAATTGGGCTCTCCCCGTGGCTCGGAAATCATGGGGGTCGATTGCTATGGCTGCCGCCTCTCCCTCGGATTGTTTCTGCTAATTATTCATATTAAGAACGATCCGAATCTGAGAAAGGACACCCAGGAGGCCTACTTGGCAAGACATTTGCAAAGCCTGGGAGCTCTGTGGTTGTTCCCTGTGGAGAACTGTGCCGCCCAGGACAAGGCAGGAGGGCTGTGGCATGGGGTGCTGGGGCAGAGATGAATTCCAGGCTGGGGCACAGCCAGCCTCAGGCCTGGTGGGTCTGGGGAGAGTGCTAGACATTAGGTTGACAACCAGAGTAACAGGAGCAATAAAGTGGCACTTTTGAATATCCCTTTAGCGGCCTCCAAGTACTTTCACATCTTTCTAATTCTCCTTTGGGGAAAGGAGGGCAGGGACCATCAATCCCATTTTACAGATGAGGAAACTGAGGGTCTAGGCTAACAAAGCATAGGGCAGAGCTGGGATTAGACGCCAGGACCATCTGACTCCAACCTGGTGTTTACTCCCTTCCCTGACACGCTTTCAGGGTTTTGGTTTCCTCTCCATTTCCACACTGCAGACCTGGCAGGGATACTCTTGTTTGTAGAGCCCTTGCTGCGTGACAGGCACTGAGTTGAAGGTTCCCAGAGTCATTTTGTCTAACCCTCTGAGAGGTGACTATGGAGTCTCAGAACATTAAGCCACTGTTGCAAGGTCACACAGCGACTCCTAAGTGGCAAAATCGAGATTCAGCCCCAGGAATATCTAATTCCAAAGCCCGTTCTTAGCCACCTTGCTCCACTGCTCCCAAGGACACCAACAAATCCAACTCCTGCTGACGCAGGAATGAGGGGCCGGACCGTGGAGTGGGCTCCTGGTGCATTCTGGGAGTTAGATGGTGCCAATTCTGGCGCTGCCATCCAGCAGGCTGTGAGTTGCACGGGGAAAGCCAGCATGCCCAGACTGCACCTGCATTTGAAATTCACAGTTTCCCCAGCTCCAGCCTCCCAGGAGGCCGCGGTCCCACCCAGGGCATTGGCTAGGGAGAGGAGGCAGTCAGGAGGACCCAACTGGGGACCGCAGGAAGTTCTGGCCTGTCCCCTGGCAGGTCCTGGCAGTTTATCTCACTTGGCAGTGATCCTCTGTCTAAAAGCACGTCCGACGTTTTTGCAATAAAGTTAATGGACTTCTCCATCTTAGAGCAGCTGAATTCTCTTGGAGCAGATGCTGAGGGTTATGGATGTTCTAATTAGGAAGCTGCCTTTGGCATTGAGGGAGGGAGGGGAGGCTTTGTGATGTTGTGTACCCCACAAAGACCCCCTGCCAAATATTTTTCCCGAGCTTGCCAGAACAGACCTGCCACGGCAGAGAAGAGATCTGTTCCTCTCTGCCCCCACCTCCCACTTCCCCTCTATCACCAACCTTGCTTCCAGAAGGGACCATGGGCTTCCAAGGATGGGCCACAGCCTCCCAAGTCTGAGCCACCACCAGCTTTAGCATTGCAATCAAATAAAGCTTAAACCCAAGTTAATCTGACACATTTATTGATGTGCATAATTGTTATTGGACTGCACTGCAATTAGGCATAAATGGTAGGTCGTTCCTGTGAGCGGCTGTAATTAGTAATTCTCATTTTTGGCCCAATCAAGTTTGGATTATTTTTCTATAAGTAGGAAAGTTCCCCAGTGTCTCTAAACACCATTGATTATTGACTGCTTTCTGATTCACTCATTCATTTAGTTATTCACTCATTTATTAAATCTATGATGTGAAGGTCCCAGCTGAAAAGTCTCATTCTGGTACTGACTGGGTAATTGTGGGTGAGTTACCCTACTTCTCTTGGCCTCAGTTTCCACATCTGTAAAATGGGGACAATAACTCCTAGCTCATAGGGTTATGGTGAGAATTCTATAAGATGAGATAAGCAAACTGCTGAACACTGTCCCAGGTCTGGAGTTGTTGCTCAGGTAGCTAGAATGTGTTATTATTATTATTATTTTATTATTAATGACAGCTTCTCCTGGAAAAGAAAGAGCTGAGCACTAAGAGCTCTTAACCTCTGGTCCTCAGATGAGAGATGATTCTGAGTGCAGGGGGCACCTTTCCTTTAGATTTTGTGGGGACTGGAAGTCAAGGTAATGCAAGAGGGCACAGAGCCAGGGACATTTGGGTTACGGCAACTGCTGTGACTTTATTCCCTCCACACGCACTTCAGGTGAGCGAGGCTGAGAAACTTCTGACTTTTCACAGCATTTCATTGATGCACAACTCTTGGGAAAGAAATATGGGCTGAGTTAGACCACCTCATAAAGGGAAGTGCCCACATGGTTCAGAAGGCTCTTATTGAAGGCTTGACCTGCTCTGGTGCCTGAACATGCCTTATTAGACTTGAGAGAGTCTCCAGGACTAAATTAGGCAAAAGGAGGGGAGGCTGGTCCTCATGGTACACTACAAGGGAAAGTTTGGGGCCAGAGGGACTGGACAGAGGATGGGCACTCTCAGGGGAAATTCTCCCCACACCCGGGAGCCTCTGGACTCACCGGGAAGAACGTGAGCTTGGCCAGCACACTTCAAGCTGGGAGGAAATGTGTGAGGGAGGGGCAAAGAGTCAGGAGATAGTAAGCGACTGTGGATCCTAGAGCTGGGGAGGCAGACAGCCCTGGAGTGTGGGCAAGTTATCTGGATGCTTTGAGCCTTGGGCCTTTCGTCTCTAAAATGGGGTCATAGCAGATGCTGGCACTGTCTTCCACATGTCTCCTGCCCTTACCACGTCTGCACAATTATTGCACAGTTACCACCCAGTTATCAGTTGCCACCACCTGATTGCTTTCTCTGAGACTTTATCCTACCCCAGAGCCCACCTTACACCTGGGGCGTGCCAGAAACGTGTGCGATGCCAGCCTCCAGAGACCAGCCGAGCCCAGGTGGGGGTGTACCTCGCCCAGCTCTCTTCTCCTTGAATGGGAGACTGAGTTGCTTATTATATGCTGTTCCCAGAGCTCCTAGAGGGATGGAGCCCCAGTTGCTTCCCATCATTTCCCTTACATCCTGCTGGGTACTGGCAACTCTGTCTTCAAGGAGCCCCAGCTATTGAAGAAGTGGGGACAGGGTCCTGGGCCAGGCTGAGCTGACACTTACGTCTTTGGAAATAAAGGACCAGGGCTCTCCTAGGACAGAGGCAGGACCTGGGGGCTTGTCTGGCAGGAAGTCGTGTGTTCCAGGGTGGGGCAGCTGCTCTGGAAGCCATCTCCACAGGGCTTCCTCATCCCAGATCCAGTCTGGAGGCTGAGGCAGGCAATAAATCCCCTCGGTGGAGCTGGTCCCAGCATGGGCCACCCTGCAGAAAGGCTTCATCAGCGGCCTCATTTGCATAAGATAATGAAACCGCAGTAAAAATAGTAAAAGAAAAAATGGCCTGGCAACTTTGTTTCCATAATGACAGATGCTTCTTAAACACTCAGCTTCTGTTTCCCAAGGAAGTGCCATCAAGGCCCTGGGGGAGCTGCATGCCCTGGCCCCAGCCTGATTCTTGGAATGGCAACCTGCAGCCCCAAGAGTGCCTGGTCCCTGAACCCTTCCTGCTCACTTCAGCTGGACCTGGGCGCTGGGGCAGCTGTGGGAGAAGGGGAAACTGACAGAGGAGCGGAGGACCCTCACAGAGAGTGAGCCCGATGCCTCACACTTAACATGTGCTTTTGTGGGAGCTTTTTCTTTCATTCTTACATGAGCTCCCTGAGGCAGTCAAAATGGGCATTCACACTGTATAGGAGAGAAGCTAAGGTTTGTGAATGGTCCAAGATCACCTGCTCGAATTAAGGTGGCAGAAGGGCCTTGAAGCTCGTCCCTGATTCTGGACATGAGTGATTGGAGGCCCTTGCCATGGGAAATGTCAGGGGGGAGGGTGTGTCCCTGACCTGGAGGATGGTAGGGACCTGAGGTGAAAGCCAGCTCGAGGGGTCTCAGACCTCTGTGTTCTGGGCAGAGTGAAATGACCAGAGTCAAAGGGAAGGGAGCCCTTGACACCGAGGGTATAGTTATCTGGGATGGGACTTCCCCAGACCTAGAGGCCCAAAAGGAGCCTAACCAGAACCTGCTCCAGAACCATCCTGGCCTATCAACTCCAAGACACCAGGGCTTCCTGACGACCGCCTGGGAAGCAGAAGTGACAACCACCACCACAATAATGATGACGGTGATGAATAAAACAGTGGAGAGGGACTTTTCCACGACTCAGAGGGAAGCCTCTAGTCCAGTCTCACTTGGCTGGAAGTGCGGAGGTGCCGCAACACACCGCCACCCTCCCTCTAAGTATTCAGGACAAAGCTCTGATTTCCTGATTCAATAAAAGAGGACTCAGCCACGTGGGCTGGGGAGCTCTCAGGCTACAAATGGCTCTTCACTCATGCAAGATGGCCAGGGGGCATCATCTGGCTGCTTAGGAAGCTGTCTTTATGGCGGTGCTGAGAAGGATGTTCTAGCCTGGCACATGTCCCCAGGTCTGCACCGGCTTTGTGCAGGTGGAGACTAGGGTCCACCCCCTGGAGCTGGCTAGCGCCAGCGATCTGGGGAGCCCTCCACACGTGACTCTGTTTCTGTCTGGCCGTCCCTCCCCCATTTCCCTCCTCCAGCCTGTGACTCTTGGGCCTAATTGAGGAAGTGGTGGAGGGGTGATGGATCATGTGTCCTTCCAGATGTTTTGTATTTGAGACAAGAACCCACCTCTTTGAAGTTACTCAAACGTGAGTATTTGGCCATCTTTGATTTCTCTGTTCCTGGGCTACTCTGACTCTTGGAATATTTGGGGAGGGGTCCGGTCATTTGTTACTTTCCCTCCATGAGAAAATGAGGAGCTGTAGCAGTGCCAGGCAGCTACAATGTTATCGAATCCCTATGACAACCTCAGGAGGCGGATCTTAGCCTCTCCTCTCTGCAGGGAAGGAGACTGAAGCTTGAAGAAGACACAGCGGTGGTGGGGTGGGGGTGGGCAGAGCTTAGCAAGTTCAACCCGGCCTCCTTGATTGTACTGCTTGGTGGGGCTTGTCATCAGGCCTAAGCAGAGGGATGCTGAGTGATCTGTGTCCACTCCAACCTACACATTCTGGGGCTGGATAAGACAGAGGAATAGGGCAGTGCAGTGAGAGGTGGAATTCATAAGCATTTCAGATAGGGCAGGTGAAGGGTTAAATGGGGACAGGTCCAGCTCTTGCTGCTGTTGTATTGGGCCTGGGTCTTCAGAGCTTGGAGCAGGAGGGTTCTGGGTAGGGTGAGATGACCAAGGTCAAAGGGAAAGGAGGCCTTGGCATTGAGGGCATAGTTGTCTGGTGTGTTTTGCCTCCCAGTCTTGGAGGGGTCGCTCCTCTGGTGGGTCACTTCTGTATTCTGAGAGCCACTGGAAGCCCAGCATGTCCTTGCTCCCTTATCTTTCACTGGTTTTGTAAACATCTGTATTCAACCTCTTCCTGCTTAAAGTGTCCTGCCCCAAACCCTTTATTATGTGTACAGTTTCCATCACCCAAGAGTAACCGACGGAGCACTCTCTAATTTCTAGTTTGAAAAAGCTCAGGCAAGACCTCTGATTGGCCAACTCTGGATAAGAGGCTTACCTCGCTTCCTCAGCTGTTGCCAAAGGGACAGGATTACACAGGGTCGTGGCGACTTTGAAGGCAGCTATGGGATGGAGAGGAGACGGAGAGGAATGTGCCCAAGAGAAGGGAAGATGGAGGTCAGATGATATCAATACGGATGTCCCATGTAAACGTCTGAAACGGGGACCAGGAGCCTGGGCTGGAGTCACCCACCTGCTCACCACCAGGGGCCCCTGCCCAGGACACAGTCAACCTTGGGTGAAGATGGCACAACTTCAGGACCCTCTGGTTCTAAAGAGACAAGAGAAGCAGAAAATGCATCTGAAGAGAGCCCTGTTTTCTAGAAACATTTCTTTATTTAAAATTTAAAACCATATTACTTCATACAGCAAACTGTGCACTTTGATATATCACAGTGTCTTAAAAAGGAAAATAATCAGATTTGTTTGGAAATTTATTTACATCAGCCTAGAATGATTGGCAAGTAACACAGTTACTATGAAACCCAAATTGTTACAAAATGTTTACAAAAAACTATATTCATAGAAATTCTGCATGTCCACAAAGGGCATCCCCTGAATGGCCCAGAGACCAGTGTGTGGGAACTATGTTGAGTGGGATTGGGAGGGCGTCCAGGCACTCTGGTCTGGGTGGTGGGACAGGCCAGGGGTCTCACATGGTGCTGTTTTGGGGCTTCACCAAGGGGCTGGGAACCCAAGTCCCCATCGTGGGAGGCACAGCCAGGAAGCTGGCCCAGGCAGAGGTGGGCTGGGGGCTTGGAGCACAGTGGCAAGGGGGCCCCTGGAGCCTCTTGTTCCTGTCCTGGAGTCAGGACAGGCCCATCCTCAGGAGGCTGGGTTCAGGTATGCTCCGGTCAGGACCCCAAACAGAGGCAGACCCAGAGTTAAGTGCAGACCAGTCTGACGCATGGGGCTGAAGCAGAAGGCAGACTGCTGACCATACGGAAGCCCACTCCAGACCCTTTCCCACGTGGTCCAGAGATGCTCTCGCCGGTGATGGAGCCGAATCACTCGCTGAAGGGTTAGAAGGGAAAGAACAGACGGATCCGAGTGTGGTAGGGATGGAGGTTTGCAGGTACCGCAGGGGCGGGGCCAGGCTCTATGCCAACTGCCCTGCAGGGGAGGTGTGGCAGGGGAGAGGGAGTAGACAGATGGCACGAGGTTGTGCTCAGACTGCCTTCTGGGCTTCCCCGCTTTCACCTCCTGTCACTGCTCTGCTCACATCTCTGGCTCCCCAGTCACTCCCTGACAGCTGACCTTGCCGTTAAATGGGGCTGGGGAGATTGTCTGGGGTGGGACAAACTCATGGCTGGAATTGCTGGGTCCACAGCTGTTTTCTTACATCTGGAGGCCTCAGAGTTTTGATCTGTAAAATAGAGACGCTGCAGGGTGATTTGAAGTCTGTTCTATAAGACAGGGGCTGGGGACATCGGACTGGCATGCTGGCAGTACCCAGGGGGCCGTTCTCCTGAAAAAGGGTTTTTCTTAGCTGGGAGCTGGGTTGTCTTTGTGTATAGTTGAGAATGTGAGTCAATGGCCTCTGCCATACTCCAGCCTTCTAGGGTATTCCAGGTGGAGCATCCCTGGCAGCTGGGCAGACAGGTATTGAGAGCTGGTCCAGCGAGTGGCCCCCTCTTTCCCAGCCCTTCCAGCTCCCTGCTAACTGCCCGGGGGCTTCAGCTGTCATATTGGCCCAGGAGCCCAGTACTGTACGGCACTGCCCCCAGACAGGGGCCCGACAATCCTCAGAGCCTCTCAGATGCAGACAAGGCCCTTGGACCACTCCTGTCGTCCTCAGGAGGCCTATCCACCAGCCCCTCGGTTCTCCCTTCCTGCTCAGGTTCTGCAGCTCTGACGTGCATGGGCCCTTCCCGTCCCCCACAGGGCTCTTCACAGCCCCTGCCCCAAGCAGCCTCCATCCCAGACTCTGCAGCTGCAGCCCCCGCCGCTCACCTGGTCCCCACCCACACTGGCTGGGTAATGTACACTCTGTGTGCAGACGTGCGGGGAGGGGTGCATATACACATGGGCTACAGGTCATATATACACTGTGCATATATATATATATATATACAGCATATATATATATCTTTTTACATTCATATATATACTGTACAGAACTTTAACCTTCTACCAGAAACAGTTTTGTGACTTTCATGTATGGCCTCAGCTCTGAACTTCTAACTCCTGGGCAAAGCCAGGACAGAGAGGAAGGCTCCATTCAGGCTGGCCGGGGGACCGATGGCAGGACCCTTCTACTGGGGCCCGTTCCAGATGGGTCCTCCCAGCCCGGGGCTTTTCCTGATGGGTCTAGTCCAGAGGCCCGTCTACAGAGCTGGGCTCACTTCTTGAGTCTGTCCACGGGGCTGGGCCCATCTCAGAGGTTAAGTCCATACAGCTGTTTGTCCAGATTGCTAAGGCCTTCCCAGATGACTGTCCACATGTGACCAGAGACGTGGGCCGGAGCAGAGAGCTGGGAAGGGTCTGGGAAGGGATGGGCTTCATGCTGAGTGATGAAGCCACAGCCGCCAGCCCACACATGGCATGCCCACCTGGGAGATGTCGGGGAGGGAGCTTCCCACTGTTCTGGGTTGAGCGGGTGCCTGTGTCTGACTTCTGCTTTCCTGGGGCTTAGGGAGGGAGTGCCTTCTAACCACGTGGAGCCTTCTCTCCACTGCCACAGCCCTCCTCCATCCAGGGCTGGACTTGCCCTCTGCCCATGCCTGGGGCCTTGTGGGGAACCTGTGGGCTCGGCTAGTGGAGACAGAGTCTTGGCTGTGAGCAGGGGAGGTACTCCCACCCTTCAGAGACTCAGAGTCAGCCCCTTGGCCAAGGGGGCCTTACCTGTCTTGAGACACAAGCCCAGCGTGGGGCCCACTGAATGGTGACAAAGTTCTCAGGTTTTTCTTATCTGTCCACAGAAGATGGACCAGTAACAGGTCAAGGGGAGAGAGAAAATGAGGCCTCGTGGCCCCACCCCCAGGGCCTTGGCAGGGTGTGTATGTATCCAGTGCTGCCCCTCAATCTGGCCAGTTGGAGCAGGCTGAGGGGAGGCACTGGCGTTTTGGGGTGGGGGATGGAGGTGGAAGGTAGGGGTGCTCTTCTCTTCAGGGCCGATATGTGCTGGATAGGAACAGTCCAGTGCCTGCTTGGGCCAGTCCCATCCTCTCTATCCAAACCAGTGTTGAGCTGCCATGACCTCAGTGCCTCCGTGTGTGCACATGCACACTTGCCATGGCTCAGATCCACGCCCACAGGCAGGTGGCCCTGAACGTTATTTCCACTTGACCCACCTTGCTGGGAATAGTTCCCTGGCTCCCACCCCAAGACGCAGCAGCACCTTCGTCCCCTGGGACAGAGCTCACATTCGGAGGGAAGCGACCTCCGCTGCACTCTGAATGCTGGGCTGGTCTTGGAGAAACACAGATCATCAGGCGGAGTTGGAGCCATTATCCACACATGGACATAAGGCTTGAATGGAAGGCGATACCAGGCTGTGTGTCCTCCCATCTCCATGTAGGACTTGAGAAATAATTTCAGTCCCTTTCAGGGAATTTCCCTAATGGAATTGTGCCACTGAGTTTCACCTTCCTCCCCTCCTTTGATGAAGTTCTTTCTACCCCACCACCTCCTAGTCTTCCTGCCATCACAGTCTATATATGTGCATAGCCTCAGAAGAAATGACACGTTCATGGCGTGTCACACACAAAAGCACACACACGGTCGAGTGTGTGATACGAACATGGACGTGGGCATGTGCTATGAAAGTAGACCAGATAAAGAGAGTGGCTCATGTCTGTGATTGGTGAGAAAAAGTTGGCAAATACCTTCATCAGAATCTGGCTATCTGGAAATTGCCCAAAACAGTCATTTTCCCTTCAAATAGGACACTCCACAGAGAGCAAAGAAGTCACGAGCTGTGGGTCCCTGCAGGGTTTCCTCCCCACTTGGCCCAGTCTCCCCAGGCCAATGTAATCTCAGCAAATCTTTGTGACAAATGACCTCTCTCCATGGCAGAAGTGTACCCAGACTCTAGTTCCCTTCCTGATTGTCCATCTCTGCTCCTATTGTGAGCTGGAACATATGTGCACCTTTGAACACACATATGTGAACACACACATGAACTCCAGGCCCACGTGGCTCCTCACATACAACATGCACTCCCTTGTGCTGTGCACCAGTCTAGTTCCCTCCACTGCACACACACATGCACACGTGCTCACAAACAGACACCTGGATGACATGGCTTCTCCATTTAAACATTTAGCTTCTCCATTGGAGAAGGCAATGGCACCCCACTCCAGTACTCTTGCCTGGAAAATCCCATGGACAGAGGAGCCTGGTGGGCTGCAGTCCATGGGGTCGCAAAGAGTCGGACACAACTGAGCGACTTCACTTTCACTTTTCACTTTCATGCATTGGAGAAGGAAATGGCAACCCACTCCAGTGTTCTTGCCTGGAGAATCCCAGGGATGGGGGAGCCTGGTGGGCTGCCATCTATGGGGTCGCACAGAGTCGGACATGACTCAAGCAACTTAGCAGCAGCAGTAGCTTCTCCATTAAAACATATTTTATCTTGTCCTCCACCCTCTGCCATTAGGTGCACAAAAGCGTGCGCGTGCACACACACACACACACACATAAGCATACACAGTTGTTCACGTATGTGTACATATGTATACTCACCAGAACCCCAATATGGCATGGCTTCTCCTGTTTTTACATGTATGGGGTCCTGCTGCTTGTCCAGATTTATCTCCTTCACCCCAAATTCACACACACGTGCACACACACACACATCAGAACCCAAAGGATTCTCCTATTATTGCATGCCCAGGACTCTGTTACATGCCCTCATTTATCCTTCATGCCCAGCCCCCAAAGATCAGACATACGAAGATACACATATATGCGCACGCACACACACACACACATACATTCCTACATCCAGGAGCTCACAACAGCATGGCTTTTCCTATCATGATGCGTGCTGGCCACGTGGCCTTCCATCCCTCTTCTCCCACCTCCAGTGCTCACAGCCTGTCGGAACTGCTGTGGCCCTGGGAACCAGCTGGTTTGGCCCAGTTTGGAGAAGGGACGATAGTTATCACATGCGTCCACTGTGCTCTCCTGCTCTGGGACTCCTGAGGAGAGTTAGAGATTACCCTTCACCCCAGCTGAGAAGGTTCTTGAGACCTAAATGTGGCTCTTTTCTTAACCAGGGTCCCAAGCAGAAGCAGAAGAGTGGCAGGGGGTGGGTGGCTGGTGTCTCCTGGTCTCTGTACAGATTTCCAGCCCCCTTTCCCTGGCACAAAGCCTGACCTCTGCCCTTGGCCATGGGCAGCCTTGCTGGCCTCATCATGCTCTCTTTAAGGACACTTTGTTCCTAATCCCTCCACGTCTCATTCTCCTCCCAGAATCTTATGTCTCAGACCTAGAGTATCTGTCCCAGCTGGCTGGAACCCACATATCACCTGGCCCACCCCTCGCTGCACCTCCTCTGCTGAACCCCCAAACCCCACAAGGTCCCAGCTCCTCTGGACAAGAGACCAGGGGCCACCACAACCTTGTATCTCTGTGTGGGGTCTTTGGTTAATCCTCCAGGAGGCAGCTTCAGCCTCCCCACTCCAGAGGCCTCTACCAGGGAGGCTATTCTGCTCCCTGGAAATTTTCTTTCTCTGGGGGGCATCTTCAGGTTTGACAAGTCCAGGAGGCATGGAGTTCTTTAAGCGCCCCCCAGTCCAGCTTTCCCCATCTACCCCAAAGTGAGCCTGTGCCGTGGACTTGATCCTCCTTGGAGGAAGGTGACAATGTTCACTTCAATCTAGGCTACTTTTCTCCTTCCATGATGACAGAAGACGGTCAAGGTCAACTGGCCAGGAATGGGGAGTTGCTGAAGAGTAGATGGCAAAGAGCTCAAGCGTCCTAATGCCACTGGGGTTTAGAAAACAGCTTGGAAACCAGCAAAATAAAATCCAATGGCTTGAGGGCCTGTGGGATTTCCATGGAATCCACTGTTCCTCTGGCCGAGTCTCTGGGCATCCTTTGCGAGAGATCCCACGGGTCCTTTCTCCTCCAGTCACAATGGGGAGGAGAATTTGCTCTGACCACTCTCCCACTCCTAGAGACCTTCTAAAGGAGCAGGACCCTTTGGGACATTGTCTGGAAGAATTCAAATTGGCATTCTCTGTGCATCCTCCTCTCTCCCAGACTCCAAACTCCTCTTTTTCCCTGCGGGGCTCCTGCCTTTAACTTTGCCCAAACAGGGGCTCCACCATGGGTGGTGTCAAGTCCAGGAGATGAGGACCATGTGAGCAGCCCCTGGGGGATGAGTTCTTCCTTCTGACCAGGCATGTGGGGTGGCTGTCCTCCAGCTTCAGCTCCCATCGGCAGCCAAACGATAACATCCTTTTCGGTACCCAAGGTCTGTGTCTCTGGTCTCATAGTCAAGTTCCAGGAGGCCTGCCCTCGTGGGGAAGGAGCGGCAACATGGGCAGCCAAACGATAACATCCTTTTCGGTACCCAAGGTCTGTGTCTCTGGTCTTATAGTCAAGTTCCAGGAGGCCTGCCCTCGTGGGGAAGGAGCGGCAACATGAGAGCTGTTTCCTGTTTTCTTTGGCCCCTGCAGGGCCATGGTAGAAACTTCTGACTATAGAAGAGAGTTGAGGGGCAGGTGAATTTGGCCTGAGAGAGGCATGTGCTTCCTTTGGCCTTGGCTGTCTTGGCTGGCAGCTTTAGAAACCCATAGAAGAAACAAGAGGAGGGTGAAGCCCAAGCAGCTGGCCTGGGGGCCTGCTGGTTTCCTGGTAGGTAAGGGCAGAGGGCTCTTGGCCCAACAGGCAGGCAGCAGCTCTAGTCCCCAAGTCCAGTGTGGGGCTTGGGGATGTTCTTCCAGTCTCCTTTGCTTTCCTCCACCTTGCCCCCAGGCTGGCAGTCCCCACCCCACCTGTGCCTAGGGGAATACGGGGGCCAATGATGTGCTGCAGGTCATGCTGTCTTTGCCTGGAAGCCGGCGATCATTGAATGTGTGCATGTTGATGACGGCGTCAGTCTTCACCATCATGGGAGGCTGCGGCTTGTGCTTGACCCGACGCTGGCAGGTAAGGGAGAAGCGGATCTCGTCAGCCACGGTGCTGCAGAAGGAACGCTGGGGTTGGGGGTGGGAGGGAAAGGAGCACAGGGGTGAGGCCCGGCCATGGAACTCCAGCCAACTCCTCCCCTTCCTCCCAGAGCCTGTGCTAAGGCCTCTGGGTTTCCTTCACAGCTTTACGCCACCCACCCTCTGCCCCCTGCAAGGTGATTAGTGTGGGTTGTTGTTGTTTAGTCACTAAGTTGTGTCCAACTCTTTTGCAACCGCATGGATTGTAGACTGCCAGGCTCCTCTGTCCATGGGATTTCCTGGGCAAGAATACTGGAGTGGGTTGCCATTTCCTTCTCCAGGGGATCTTTCCAACCCAGGGACTGAACCACATTTCTTGCATTGGCAGGTGGGTTCTTTACCACTGAACCACTAGGGAAGCCCAGGTAGTTTGGAGAGCACCCCAGAAAGCATCACGTCCTTGTTTGGAATCTAAGGTGATATCATCTTAGCCCCATTTTACTGATGAACAAACTGTGGTTCTGACTGGCATGCACATTAAAGTCTGAGTAGTTCACCTGCTTGACTTCTCTCCACTAGCTTCTGAGGGCAGGAACCAGCAGTTTCATCCTATGAGCCCAGCCTCCAGCTCTAGGCCTGGCTCAGAGTCAGGGCTTAAGAAACACTTAATGAATATATGGATGACCTCTGTGAAAGGGGCTCCCATTGAAAGGAGGAGTCACTTTGCTCCCATTCAGGAAAGCCTAGTACAGATTTCTCAATGGGAAGGCACATCCCTGTAGGGCTTTTGCTGGCTTGGGTCCCTGTGGGTATCCAAGAGGGACAGCTCAAGTGCAGCACTGCCCACAGGTATCTGATGGCAGTGGCTTCTACGAGACCAGCTGCCAGAGGCTTGTCCCATGGCTTGCCGAGAAGGCAGCAGGCTGTCAATGTCTCAACTTGCCCGGGGAGGCCTGGGCATCAGCACTCAGATAGGTTGTAGTTAGGTCATATGGTACTGGGGAACGAGGACTTAGGCTTTGAATTCTGTCTCTTACCCTCTGTGTGACCTCACCAAGCTTCCTCTTGCTCCTCCACTAAATGCAGGATGTCTTCCCTCCTTACGTCCCCTCTTCATTCTGCAACTATTTACTGAGACCTACTCTGTGCCATTTTCATACTGTTCATACTGTTCATGGGGTTCTCAAGGCAAGAATACTGAAGTGGTTTGCCATTCCCTTCTCCAGGGGATCATGTTTTGTCAGAACTCTCCACCCTGATCTGTCTGTTTTGGGTGGCCCTACACAGCATGGCTCATAGTTTCATTGAGTTATACAAGGCTGTAGTCCATGTGACACTGAAAGATGAACTCCCCAGGTCAGTAGGTGCCCAATATTCTACTGGAGATCAGTGGAGAAATAATTCCAGAAACAATGAAGAGATGGAGCCAAAGCAAACACAACACCCAGTTGTGGATGTGACTGATGACAGAAGTAAAGTCCGATGCTGTAAAGAGCAAGATTGCATAGGAACCTGGAATGTTAGGTCCATGAATCAAGGCAAATTGGAAGTGGTCAAACAGGAGATGGCAAGAGTGAATGTTGACATTCTAGGAATCAGTGAACTAAGATGGACTGGAATGGGTGAATTTAACTTAGATGACCATCATATCTCCTACTGTGGGCAAGAATCCCTTCAAAGAAATGGAGTAGCCATCATGATCAACAAAAGAGTCCAATGAAGTACTTGGATGCAGTATCAAAAACGACAGAATGATCTCTGTTCATTTCCAAGGCAAAGCATTCAGTATCACGGTAATCCAAGCCCTGACCAGTAATGCTTAAGAAGCTGAAGTTGAACAGTTCTATGAAGACCTACAAGACCTTCTAGAACTAACACCCCCAAAAGATGTCCTTTTCATTATAGGGGACTGGAATGCAAAAGTAGGAAGTCAAGAAACACCTGGAGTAACAGGCAAATTTGGCCTTGGAATACAGAATGAAGCAGGGCAAAGGCTAATAGAGTTTTGTCAAGAAAATGCACTGGTCATAGCAAACACCCTCTTCCAACAACACAACAGAAGACTCTGCACATGGACATCACCAGATGGTCAACACTGAAATCAGATTGATTATATTCTTTGCAGCCAAAGATGGAGAAGCCCTATACAGTCAGCAAAAACAAGACCAGGAGCTGACTGTGGCTCAGATCATGAGCTTCTTATTGCCAAATTCAGACTTAAATTGAAGAAAGTAGGGAAAACCACTAGACCATTCAGGTATGACCTAAGTCAAATCCCTTAATGATTATACAGTGGAAGTGAGAAATAGATTCAAGGAATTAGATCTGATAGACAGAGTACCTGAAGAACTATGGACGGAGGTTCATGACATTGTACAGGAGACAGGGATCAAGACCATCCCCAAGAAAAAGAAATGCAAAAAGGCAATGGTTGTCTGATGAGGCCTTACAAATAGCTGTGAATAGAAGAGAAATGAAAAACAAAGGAGAAAAGGAAAGATATACCAATTTGAATGCAGAGTTCCAAAGAATAACAAGGAAAGATAAGAAAGTCTTCCTCAGTGATCAATGCAAAGAAATAGAGGAAAACAATAGAATGGGAAAGACTAGAGATCTCTTCAAGAAAATTAGGGATACCAAGGGAACATTTCATGCAAAGATGGGCTCGATAAAGGACAGAAATGGTATGGACCTAACAGAAGCAGAAGATATTAAGAAGAGGTGACAAGAATACACAGAAGAACTGTACAAAAAAGATCTTCATGACCCAGATAATCACGATGGTGTGATCACTCACCTAGAGCCTGACATCCTGGAGTGCAAAGTCAAGTGGGCCTTAGGAAGCATCACTACAAACAAAGCTAGTGGAGGTGTTGGAATTCCAGTTGAGCTATTTCAAATCCTGAAAGATGATGCTGTGAAAGTGCTGCACTCAATATGCCAGCAAATTTGGAAAACTCACCAGTGGCCACAGGACTGGAAAAGGTCAGTTTTCATTCCAATCCCAAAGAAAGGCAATACCAAAGAATGTTCAAACTACCACACAATTGTACTCATCTCACACACTAGTAAAGAAATGCTTAAAATTCTCCAAGCCAGGCTTCAACAGTATGTGAACCATGAACTTCCAGATGTTCAAGCTGGATTTAGAAAAGACAGAGGAACCAGAGATCAAATTGCCAACATCTGTTGGATCATTGAAAAAGCAAGAGGATTCCAGAAAAACATCTATTTCTGCTTTATTGACTACACCAAAGCCTTTGACTGTGTGGATCGCAACAAACTGTGGAAGATTCTTAAAGAGATGGGAATACCAGACCACCCAACCTGCTTCTTGAGAAATCTGTATGCAGGTCAGGAAGCAACAGTTAGAACTGGACATGGAACAACAGACTGGTTCCAAATAGGAAAAGGAGTACGTCAAGGCTGTATATTGTCACCCTGCTTATTTAACTTATATGCAGAGTACATCATGACAATTTCTGGGCTGGATGAAGCACAAGCTGGAATCAAGATTGCCAGGAGAAATATCAAGAACCTCAGATATGCAGATAGCACCACCCTTATGGCAGAAAGTGAAGAAGAACTAAAGAGCTTCTTGATGAAAGTGAAAGAGGAGAGTGCAAAAGTTGGCTTAAAGCTCAACATTCAGAAAACGAAGATCATGGCATCTGGTCCCATCACTTCATGGGAAATAGATGGGGAAACAGTGGAAACAGTGTCAGACTTTTCTTTTTGGGCTCCAAAATCACTGCAGATGGTGTCTGCAGCCATGAAATTAAAAGACACTTGCTCCTTGAAAGAAAAGTTATGACCAACCTGGACAATATATTAAAAAGCAGAGACATTACTTTGCCAACAAAGGTCCGTCTAGTCAAAGCTATGGTTTTTCCAGTGGTCATGTATGGATGTGAGAGTTGGACTATAAAGAAAGCTGAGCGCCGAAGAATTGATGTTTTTGAACTGTTGGACTCTTGAGAGTCCCTTGGACTGCAAGGAGATCCAACCAGTCCATCCTAAAGGAAATCAGTCCTGAATAGTCATTGTAAGGATTGATGTTGAAGCTGAAACTCCAATGCTTTGGCCACCTGATGTGAAGAACTGACTCATTTGAAAAGACCCTGATGCTGGGAAAGATTGAAGGCGGGAGGAGAAGGGGATGACAGAGGATGAGATGGCCGGATGGCATCACTGACTCAATGGCCATGAGTTTGAGTAAACTCTGGGGTTGGTGAAGGACAGGGAGGCCTGGTGTGCTGCAGTCCATGGGGTCACAAAGAGTCGGACACGACTGAGCGACTGAACTGAACTGAGCTGAATTCTGTGCCAGGCACTGATGTTCTAGGTGTTAGGCACAGAGCAGTGAAAAATACAGACAAGGTCCTAGTGCTCAGGGAACGCTGATGATGGGATAGAAACAGATAATAAACATGTGAACAAATAAATAGTTTCAGAAAGAGATAACTATTAAGAGAATAAAGCATTGAAATGGGATAGAGTTGGGTGGGGAGTGGGGATAGGAGGGAAAGACTACTTGAGCTTCAGCTGATGACCAGAAGACTCTAAGAATATGGGGCTCTGGGAGAAGCACAGTGCAGGGTGCTGGAACAGCATGTGCAAAGGCCCTAAGGCAGAAATGTGCTTGGCTGGTTAGGGACTAAAAACGTGGCCAGTGTGTGTGGAGCAGAGTAAGAGAGGGGAGAGTGGGAAGGAGGAGGCTGGAGAGGTGGGTAAGGACTAGATCCTGTAGGCTTTTTAGTGGAATTTGGAGCGCATTTCAATTGTAATGTAATTCTAATGTAACCTAAAGGATTTGATTGTTCTTCTTAGATGAATCATAATTTTTAAAACCATTCCCAATTATTGAACATTTAGGTTTTCTCACATTTTTTTTTCACATTACAATGAACACGTCAATGAACATTCTTGTCAATAAAATTGCACATGTTTTGGCCACTTCTACTGGGTACATTTCTAAAAGTAGAAATTGACTGATCAAAACATGTAGCCTCCTTTAAAGACTCTGGCCATACTGCAGAGTTACCTTCCAGAAACTTAACCTCTTGGACTCCCCCTGAGCAATGTGGTAACATGTCCCTTTTCTCACACCTGTGAGAACTTGAACACCAAGAATTATCTTCGCCCTTCCTCTTTGCTCACTCCAGCTTACTGATTAGAAATGACTCCACTGAATTTTGGTTGGATGTATAAGTGCATCTTATACAGAAGACTTAACTGCAATCTCCTTCTACACTTGTCCTGTCTCCCTTTCAACTTCCCTGTGAGAAGAGCTTCCCCACAGACCACTGGCCCTCCACTCAAGGTACACATTCAAATCACTCCGTATGCTTTCTTAAGAAGCCAATCCCAGGGGCCACCACAGACTAATTAAAACACAGTCTCTGGGAGTGAGGCCAGGGTATTAGCACTTAAAACACTTTCTCCCTGTGATTCCAATTTGCTACTGGGACCCAGAACCACTGCCCAACCACACGTGAATTAATCAGAGGGGGTGAACCTAGCAAGCTTGGGCTAGCCCTCTTAACTCTTTTTCTCTGTTAAACTTTTGATTATGGAAATTTCCAAATATATGCAGAAGTAAAGAGAACAGTATAATGAACCCCTATGTAAGCATCACGAAGCATCCACAATTACCCTGGAGGGGTTTATGCAGGGGAACGACATGGTTCGAATTAAGTTTTAAACAGGGCACTGGCTGCTGTATGGAGAGCAGCTGGTGGAGAGGAAGAGAGGAGGCAGGAAGACCCGACCAGAGGCTAGTGCGTGGTCCAGCTGGGGATGATGGGCATGGCCTGGCGTGGAGCCAGCATGATGGGAAAGCATGCAGAATGGGGCTGGTAGGGCTTCCTGGAGAATGGGATGCAGAGTGGGCTATGGGTGGAGGGGTGGGATCGGACACCACCTTGCACCTGGCACCTAAGGAGGGTGAAGCCAGTGTGGTCCCTGATCTGTTCTGTCCATTCCCCATGCCTGCTCCAGTTCTTGGAGGTTTACCTGCTCTCGCTCTGCGGTCTTGCGGAGCTTGTACACAAACTCGCCCACAGCCACCAGCACAGACAGGACCAGCCCGGCGGCGAGGACGATGAAGATGCCCCCGATCTTCTGGATGCCCAGGGCGCTGGCCTCTTTGTTTTCCTCCTCGGGACACCCGCTGCCCCGCCACCACTTCTCCTTCATGATGTGCAGCTTGTCCTCCTCCTGGAGCTGCAGGATGGCAATGGTGATCTTGTCCCGGTACGGGGAGCCTGGGTGGGGGAGAGGGGGCCCTGGCCATTAGCGGCCTTCAGCCCATCTGTGCGCCCCCGCCAACATCCTGGCAGGGGCTAGCCACTGTCACTAGCCCTCTCAGCACACTCTTCCGAAGGGGGCCCCCAGTGCCAGGAGGCCCCTCTTTTAATTCATCAATGGTGTCTCCACGGATCCAGGGTGGAGAGTCTTGCCTATGAATCCCTGTCCCCGCAGGCCTCTGGAAGGCCCAGTGTATCTGAGCTGCCTCAGCAGGGATGAGGTGAGAGAGAGGAGGCAAGACCTTGAACTGACCCCCATCTCTGTGTCTGCCTCCGGGTCTCCTCTGCTCAGGCCGGCGCTGACCGCAGGAGGCTTATGACTCTGCCGTTTTGTTTCTGGGCTGAGCCCTTTCAAGGCTCAGGGGGTGATCTGAGAGAGGGAGTGGGAGGCCACGTGTGCGCAAGAGTGAACCTGAGGGTCTTGCCCACCTCTGTCCCCCGCCGCCCTCCTGTCTGCAGCCCCTGTGCTCACCCATGGGCGTGCCGATGCCATAGCCCTTGGAGTCGATGAGGCCCCCGATCTGGGTGAGGTTGCAGTTCCTCTGGGTGACGTACTCGATGGTGGTCGATTCCATGAGCAGTGCGTAGTCAGCCGTCAGCGTCCGCTGGATGCCCTCCTCGTTGTTCTTCACCAGCGCCGAAGGTTTGCTGCTCATGAAGGCCCACATCTTCTCGAAGGTGGAGATCTTGGATTTCTGGGCCACGGGGAAGCAGTGGGGGTGATGCACACACAGTTACTGACCACACAGGGGCCAAGCACTGCTCACTCTCAGCAGGGCCTGGGTCACTGAATCCTGTGCACAGTCCTTAGAGTGAGTGAGTTCCACCCACTGCTCAGATGTGGAAACTAAGGCCCTGGGAGGGTATGTCCTCAAACACGTGGCATCTGATCGTAAAGCTGAGAGTCAGACTCAGGCCCACCCACATGGAAACCATTGACTCTTTGCCGTGGCACAAGAGGTCTTCAGGCTTTTCTTTAAAAACTTTTTTATTTCTCTAAGATTTATTAAACAATTAAACACATGCAGGTCATGTTCCAAGTGTTTTGCCTGCATGAACTCACTGATTCTTCCCCATAGTCAAAGGGGGCAGGTATGGGTTGGCCAAAATTTTGTTTTGGTTTTTCCATGGCATCTTATGGAAAAACCCAAATGAACTTTTTGGCCAACCCAGTACTATTACTAGCTCCAGTTTACAGATAAGAGAATGGAGTTTAGCTGTGCCTCAATTTGCCTGATTTACTCAGACACAAACTGGCAAAACCAAGCTATCTGACTCCAGAGTCCATGCTCCTAACCACTGAGCTTCCCTGCCTCTTAGAAACCGCTGTGAGGGTGGCCGGGAAGGTGGGTGGATGCTGAGGAGGGCAAAGCTCGGTGGATTCTGGGCTCCCTACTCCCACTTCAAGCAGTCCCTCTTATGCACCATGTTCCTGGGGAATGTTTGTCTCAGGCAAGGGTTCCTGTCTGTTCTCCATCAATATAGTGAAAGAGAAGCAGGGTGAGAATTGCTGAGAGGGCAGGAGAGTAGGGGTAGTCAGAGCAGGTGGTCCGGAGGCCCCCTCACCCTCTGGTTCCAGAGTGTCCCAGGCTGGATGCTGCTGCCTGGGTGGAACCAGCATCCTTGAGAACAGGCTGGTGAGCGGGCTGTTGTGCTTGATCCCCAGCTGGGGGAACTCAGGGAGGGCCTGAGGCCAGGAGAGGTTCAGTGTCTCTTGCTGCCGGAAAGGACTGGGCAGAACAAGGTGCATGCCTTCATGAGATTTGTTGGGATCTTAATGTCTGCTGGCTGCCTGCTCCCAGCAGGGATCAGCCCCACCTCCATGCATCCCAGGGGAGCAGGTGGCTCTGCAGTCCCCACTGTCCCTGGCTTTTTCTGAGTCTGACCATGCCTGTCTGTGATATTGACCTGTCTGACTGGCACCTGGCCCAGCTCTGGGGTGCGTGGTGGCATGGGTGTGCTCCAAGAGGCTGGTGTGGGGCTGGAGGAGAAGGGAGAAGCTGTGACTGTCAGGAGTGGCGGGGGAGGGGGCTGGGAGGACAGTGGACCTTCGACTCTCCAGGTGCCTCCTAGTTTTAAGGGCTGTCCCTCCAAAAGGGCCTGGGGAGGAGGGAGCCCCAGAGCAGCAGGCAGTGCCTCACTCGAGATTCCACCTGAGCCCAGAATCTCTTGAGTGCCAGTGATGCCGCCTTTGGGCATAGGGTCTGAGGGCACCTCACAGACACTCTCCTCCTGCAAGTTTATCTGCCCTGAAGCCGAAGGTCTGGGAGGGCTCAGATGCCTGGAGACCCTCAGTGGGTTCCACTGGAGCAGCAAGCTGGCTGATCCCACTCCTGCCTATCCTCAGCCTGTCCCATGATCAGCTATTCCTGCTCCTCAACTTTTTCATCCTCCTGTAGCCCCAGATGCTCCCCACCCCAACCCCACACTTAACTGCCCTTGCCCTTAAGAACATTCCTGATTTTCAGCTCTTCGGACTCTCCAGACGTCTCTTATTTTCTAGATAACTTCTGCTACCCAGACTCTGCCCCCTCCAGCTTCTCCCTTGGGTCTGCTCTCTGTCCCTTTTCCTGCCCAGATTCTCATAGTCTGAAGCTTCAAACTGGCTCCAATGATCCCTGTCCCTGGGATTCACACCCTGGTGAGATCCCTTCCCCTGCAGTGTGGGCTGGGCCCAGTGACTTGCTTTTAACCCCTGTCCCCAGGAGTGATGGGCTTCCCTGATAGCTCAGCTGGTAAAGAATCCGCCTGTAATGCAGGAGACCTCGGTTTGATTCCTGGGTCAGGAAGGTTTGCTGAGAAGGGATAGGCTACCACTCCCCTATTCTTGGGCATCCGTTGTGGCTCAGCTGGTAAAGAATCTGCCCGCAATGCGGGAGACCGGGTTTCCATCCCTGGGTTGGGAAGATTCCCTGGAGAAGGGAAAGGTTACCCAATGCAGTATTCTGGCCTGGAGAATTCCATGGACTTTATAGTCCATGGGGTTGCAAAGAGTTAGACACGACTGAGCGACTTTCACTTTCGCTTTTTCCACGAGTGATGGGAAATCTCACATCTGAGATTAAGTTACAGGAGAGGCTGACTTCTGCCTTGCTTGTACTCTCTCTGGCTTGCTGCTCTGATGGAAGCTCACTGCTATGCTGTGAGCTGCCCCATGGAGAGGTCCACATGACAAGGATCAGAGGGCAGCCTCTAGCCAACAGTCAGTGGGGAGACGGAAGCCCTCAGTCCAACAGCCTGGGGGGAACTGAAGGCTGCCAACTATTACTTGAGTGAGTCTGAAAGCTGGACCTGGAGGTGCAGCGTTAGCCACCACATGGATCCTGGCCTGTGAGAGGCCCTTTGCAGACGACCCAGCTATGCTGTGCTGATTCCTGACCCACAGACTGAGAGGTCATAATATTGTTGTTTTAAGACACTAAGTTTGGGGTAATTTGTTATGTAGCAGCAGGTAACTGATATACTCTCTTACACACATGCTGACAGAAGCTGCTTTTATTCCCAATATAGTCGCTTCTCAGATAATCAGTTGCAATTATTCCTCTAATAAGATTATCCAAGTCCAGTCATCCCTGCTTCCCAGGGACACACGGCCTCAGGCACTCTGCTTTCTTGGTTTGTTGTTGTTGTCTAGTTGCTAAGTCGTGTCCAGCTCTTTTCCAATCCCATAGACTGTAGCCCATTGGGCTCTTCTGTCCACGGGATTCTCCAGGCAAGAATACTAGAGTGGGTTGCTAGGCCTCTTCCAGGGGATCTTCCCAACCCCGGGATTGAACCCAGGTCTCCCACATTGCAGGCAGATTCTTTACCACCTGAGCTACCAGGGAAGCCGGAGATATATAAAAACTAAATACTATTCTCTCATCAGTGATTTTAGCACCTCAACTCCTTTTCCATCCCAGTCCCTCCTGCTTTCAAATTCTCCTTCTTTTCCTAGAGGTGGGAATTAGGAGTGGCTGAGCCCATCAGGGCTCCCCTTCTATCTCCTAATGTGTCCATCCATCCAACTATCTATCCTTCCATCTACATATCCATCCACCCACCCATCCACCACCCATCTATTCTCTTTTTCGCCATGTTTGTATTCTCACCTATCCTCTCACACTATCTACAGACCAATTCATTCTACTAACTATGCAACTATCCAGCCAGTCTTTTACCTATTTATCCATCCATCCAATACCCACCCATTCTTTTGTCCACCTACCCATCACCAACCATCCCGCCATCTCTGCTCCTCACCCAGCTTACCCACTCATTCTCCCCACAACTAGCCATCAGTAACTTGACAATGAACCACTCAGGGAGCCTTGTCCCATTCCCTCTGTGTCAGAAGGGGAGAACTTCTCCTGTTTCTGGAAACCCTTCCCTGAATTCTCTTCCTTAACACCCCAACACCTAGTTCCTCCTATACATAGGCCTGCCAGACATCAAAACATATGCTCTTCCCAGGAACACCCCATCACAAATGTAGACAGGAATTTCCATTGGAGGCTGGAGTGGGGAGGGACTGGTATTGGGGCTGATGGGCTTTGAGGAGAGACACCGCAGCAGATAAAGGGCCAGGATGAGGAAGATGGGAAAGGACACCAGAGAACTTGGGCCAGTTCAGGTGAAAAGTAACAGTAAAGCAGGAAGCTGGCTGTGATACTGATTTCAATAGTTTCTGCTCTCCTGGCTCCAGTGTCAACAAATTCACTATCTCCATCACCTGCAGGCAGATGAGCCTGAAACCTGCCTCCCCAGAAAGGCCAGCCCCTGTGTTGTCTCATATCTTGGGATCCCCATTTTCCACAAAACCCACTCATGGTTTCTAATTCCCCTTAGATTCTGTCCCGTCCTTAAGTGATATTCCATGATTCCGAGTACATCCCTGAGAAACTTCCTTCTGGAACCTCTGAGGCAGGGAGGGTTACAGCCAGGGCCCTTCCTGGAATCTCAGCCCCTCTCCCACCTTCCTGGGCCGGGTCACCAGCGGTCCGAGTTCCATCACTGGCCCGAGTAGTCACCACCCCAGAAGATGGTCCCACATCACTATGGCTCCAATGCAATCCTGCCTGTCCCCCAGCTCCAGTGGAAACCTTAAGAAGCGCTGTTTCAGGGCCAGTCACCCAATCAATTAATGGAATCGTTTGGAGCAGCTGATACAGGGCGACACGCCAGGACGGAGAGGCTTTTTTTATCAGTGAAATTGGCAAGAAAGTAAGTTTCAGGCTCACGACTTTCAATTCTAGCCTTCTCAAAGAAGTAAATTGATTTTCCCCAACTGAAGATATTTAATCTTGAGAATTTAACATTTCTGTACAAGAAAATGTATATAGGTGTATATATATATATATATATATATATATATATATATAAACATAAATCAATTCCAAAGGGAGCTGAATCTCAGGCAATGTATGCGGGGAGGCAGTGGCAATGTGATTCCATGCGAGACCTCGGGTATTTTCCATACTGGAGAGGAGACCTTTTCCCAGATTAATTGGCTTTCTTATCCCTGGATGTGGAGTCTTTGGCCTTATTGGATCCACATACTCGAGCAGTTAATCATGTCTCTTGGGTTATTTTCGTGGGGATCAGGGGGCTCCTTGAGGCCCCCACCTCTGCCCACCTTCCCAGCACAGACTTGCCGATCCTTTGGCCTAGCAGCTGCTTCTACAGACTGCATGATCCCCTGAGGCTGGCCCGTGCAGGGGAGAGTCAGGAGGTAAGGGTTGCAGACTGGCCCCTGTAGGGAAAGTGAGGAGGTGAGGGCTGCAGACGGGGGATGGAGGTAATGGTAGAGGTTGGCCCCACTGCATGGACTCTGGTGTCACACTTACCTGGGTTCAAATGCCAACTCCTTCTGTGACCACAGGCAAGTGATGTTACATCTCTGAGCCTCTCTTTCCACATGGGTAAAATAGGGATACATTTAGCATAGAGCTAAGTTCCTAGGATGTGCTTGATAAATGGCTGGCATCATTCTATCTTTTTAAGCCTCCTTAATTCTCTTTAAGGCTCGGTTTTCTCATCCAGAAATTGGGGATAATAATTTCTAGAGTGCAGAGTTCCTAAAGAAATGAAATGACTTAAGACTCAGTGGTAGAAAACTCCAGGGCTGACAGGGTCCAGGCAGGGATACTGTAAATACGTCAAGATGGCTGGATGGAGTTCTGGTAAGCTGAGAGGGCGAGTGCCCTCTTGGCTCCCAACAATCTCTCTCTCTGCATGAGCGCTGGTTCAGTGATACTCCATCTTTCATGTTTTCAAGAAGCTGGATATGTGACTTTTTAATGCAAAAATCTCCCTTTTTAAAATGCTGATCACTAAATAATATATATAAGAAATATCTGGCCCCTAAAATTATATCTGTGGGCTCAACAGGGCTGTGTATCACCGAAAATAAACAACAAAAAGAGCTGACATTCATTGCATGTATATCCTGTGTCAGGTATGGTTCGAAGTTGCTTATATAAATTATCCCATTTAATCGTCTCAAAAATCACCTCTATGGCAGGGGGGAGTATCATTATTATACTCATTTCATAAGTGAGAAAACCGAGGCACAGAGAGCTCACCATAACTGAGTCATTCTCAATAACATCCCATCATCCCCGGGCCGACCCTGCACCTGTTGCTGCCCCTCGGGCCGCCTGCTCGGTGTCTCTTCTATTCTGAGGGCCTCTGGGCTCCCCTGAAGTGCTCGGCTCTGTGCAGAGGTAGACAGCCATCCTGTGACAGAGGCACCAATCTCCTCCACAATGCCCCCCGGACCTAATCTGGAGGGACCTGGAAGATGAGAGGTTCTCCAGGTGTCTACTGGCTGTGGTTTCTCCATGGGGCTCCTGTTTGCCTCAGGAGGGGACTACAGGGAAAAAGGAGAAAAGGAGCCAGCCAGTTTGCCCATCTTCTGGGTCAGCCATACGGAGGGACATCAGAGAAGAAAGCCTTTGCCTCTGTGTGCCTGGCTCTGGTCTAACCACTGTATACACGGTAGTTCATTGAATCTCCTTGCTAATTGCGGCACAGTGGGACTCAGAATCCGTCATCCAGGTGAGCAGACTGAGGCTCAGAGGAATAAAGTGACTTCCCCATGGTCACCCAGCAGAGACAACAGCCAAGACCCTAGTCCTGGCCTGTCTGACTCTAAGACTGATGTGACTTGACTGTGCCAGGCTGCACCACACCCAATTCTGCCTGGTCACTGCATTTCTGTCCTATTCTGCTTCTGCTAAGTGCCATCAGAGAGGCCAGCAGTCAGCTCAGGAGGAATTAGAGGCAGAGCTCGGGAGCACCCTCCTGAGACTTCCAGCCCAGGGCAGAGTCTGTTGAGCAGCTGGAAGGTGGGAGTTGGACTGGATGGCCTCTCCAGGCACCTTCCAGACTCAGTTGCTAGGATGGGGCGACACCATGCCCTCAGTGGGGCCTGATGGTGCCAGGGACCCTGGGAGCCTGGAAGTCTTGGTCCCCAGCTCTGTCGCTTTCCTAAGCAGCTGTGGCTTCACACACAGTCTCTCCCACGCGTGATGTCTCTCCTACCGCAAGACCAAAGAGGGCTAAATCCTTGGAGAAGCTGCCTTCCGACACCCTCTCTCTTCAAAGCTCCCCAGCCCGCCCTGCCGAGAACACGCTTTCCCCACATCCTCCTTTACATTTTTGCCTACATATTTTTACAGCCAAACAGTGCTTTCAAAGGCCTCCTTTTTTATCTCCTAATTAATTTTTATCTTCCAAGACGGAGGGAGCACAACACAGGAGACGCTGTTTGTGATGCTTGCTGCTCCCTGACAACTCTTCAAATGAAATTTCCTTTGGAATGACGGGCTGCCTCCAGCCACGTGTCTCCCAGGCTACAGAGTAGGGGGCAAGGGATCTGGAGCGGAGCACCACCCCCCTCCACCGCCAAGAGACTGGCACCCCACTTCCTGCAGTTGCCATCTTTGGATGGGGATGCATTCTCTCCCTCGAGTGCTCCTCTCCATCAGGGGGTGCTTTTTAAGACGGTTTGCAGCTTAACCTGGAAACAGGCTAACCGCAGAACCAAAGTTCATCTGCCCTGGGCTCTGGAACCTTCAGGGGTGCTCCCTGCTGGGCTCCTAGCCTCAACACAGTCTCCTGTGTTTGCTTTACTTGCTTCCTGCCGTCTTTTCATTCCACCCTTTAATCCAACAACGGCATCCGCTCAACATGCAGTATTTAAGCAACTACGATGTACCAGGACTGTTCTAGGCTATGGAGGATACGGCCTCATTCTTCCCCCAAGGAATTCCTGGATGGTAGTTGGCTCCTTGGAGAAATGCTATGGACACAGGGACAAAGAGCACAGGCCTTTGAGCCAGACTACTTGGGCTCAAACCCCAATGCTGCGTTTCACCAGCTGTTAGATATGAGGCAAGAAGTATGAACTCAGGTTACTTTCAGCGCCTTCCTTTCACCGTATGTTCGATGTGGGGGTGGTAATAGTGTCTGCCTTCTAGGGAGTCATGAGGATGATAGGTGTGAATACAGATAAAGTGCTCAGAACGTTGCCTAGCACACAGGAAGTGCTCAATAAATGTTACTGTAATTGTGGACTTTGCCAGTGTCTCCAGGACATCTAACGGCAACCTCTGGAGCCAATTCCTGTTCAACCCTAGTGCCAACCTTGCAGTACACACTCATGGGCAGGGGAGAGGCCCACCCCTCCAGGAGAAGACCCTAGAGGGGCTGAGGGAGAGGGCAGTGTGTGTGCAGACAGAGTAACGGACCGTACATCAGCTCCTCTGAGCCTTGATCAATTCACCCAGCCCCTCTGGGCCTCTGATTCTCTAGGTTTAGCTCAGGTTTCCTTTCAGCTCTAATTTGAAAGCTACCATAAGGAGGCTACCCCCAGGCCCGGTACAGGTGTGGGGGAGGCGGAGGGCTTGGACTAAGCAAGGCAGGGTGGGGTGGGGCAGGGAGGAAGTAAGTTTGTCCAGGGACCTTCTGGGAGGATCTTTGCTTCTAGCTTATCATCCGAGGTGTGGTTAATGTAGCCACACTCAGGTTCCTCTCTGCCTACATAACAGTTCCATGGCTGGTGCCATTGGTAGGGAGGCTGGGCAAGAAGCACTTCATTTGAATTAAAGCAGGAGACAAGGTGGTCAGACAGCAAGCAGAATTCACTGGCGATCAGGAGAGTGAGGAAGGGGAGCTGGTTCTTCAGGGGCTGTGCAGTTGTTCTTCCTGGCCCAAGGCCCCAGTGAGCCTGGGCCCTTCCGCCCCAGCATCCCAGCTGGGTGGTAGCATCTGCGTCCCTCCCCTGCCCTCCTCGCTGCACCATTTGCAGGGAAGGTGGGTGAGGGCGGCGCGGGCTGCGGGAGGTGCTGCTTGATGCCGAGGACAGCAGCTCGGTGGGGAGCAGGGACTGGGCTCTTGGAAGCCAATCTGAGCATCTTAGCATGGAGGGAGGCAAGGGCATCCAATCAGCGCCAATGAGCCTGCACTGGGCTTATTTATGCTGCTTCTCTTTGATCGGGAGCCCTGCTTAGAGACGGGCTCATGTGTAATGCATGAGGGATGCTCTGGCATAGTCAAAGGGCTGGGCCGCAGCCTGGGGATTGGCAGGAACAGGCGTGTGCATGCATGTGCACACACACACACACACACACACACATGGGCCCATCCTCCCACTCACACTTATGCAAGCATACCCATGGGGACATTTAAGCAGACAGACATGAGTGTACTCTCCACATACATATACATGGGGACCCTCGAGCTCATACTTCACACAGTCATAGTCACGTGTCCACATGCCCAGATCACAGGGACACAGGCACACATGTGCCCACCAGTGCATATATGCAGACACTTGTGGTCCAGCAGAAAGACACACGAGCATCCAGACAGGCTGACTCGTGCATAGGCACACATGTGCATATACGTATACACATTATATACTGCTACATGCACCGTGCATGCAGTCATATACTCACATGCTTGCTCACCCTCATGAATACATACACAGGGTCCCAGAGAGCCCCCAGTGCGCTTATGACAATGCTTTATCTCCCCTTCACTATAAATAAATACATGGGGGGGACCTCACAGGAACACTGCCTTTGCCAGTAGCAGCATTCCAGAGGGGAGTCTGTTTCCTCTTGTTCCTCCTCACTAAGCATGGAACTGCTTCTACTTTTGAGAAGGGAGCCCTGTGGACTGTACCCTGCCAGGCTCCTCTGTCCATGGAATTCACCAGGCAAGAATACTGGAGTGGGTTGCCTTTCCCTTCTCAAGGGGATCTTCCCGACCCAGGGATTGAACCAGGCTCTCCTGCATTGCAGGCAGATTCTTTACCACCTCAGCCACCAGGGAGAGCCCATAACAGGCGAGGTCAGGGTAGCATGTAGAGGAGGGGAATCGGGTGCAGGGGAGGGGGAGGAGAGTGGCCATGCCCAGGAGGTAGAAGGCTTTCCACCCAACCCTTTCCTTCTCTTCTCACTCAGGCCTCACTGGAAGCTCAATCCATCACTCAGAGGTTCAGCCTGGAAGGAGGCAAGGGCTAGTGGATGGGGAACCAGGGCCCAGTGGAAGGGAAAACACCCTAGGCTTTCACACTGACTGAGTGCAATTGACTACTAAATAAATACATGAATGAATGGACTCAGAGCCACAGAGGTCCCAATCCTGACCATTTCTGAGAAATCATTAGAGTAGTGATTCTCAAAGTGTGGTCCCCGGACCAGCAGCATCAGCATCATCTGGGAACTCATTAGAAAGGGACATTTCCAGGCCCTGCCCCAGGATCTGCTGAATCAGTAACTGCAGAGGCTGGGACCCGGCAACCTGGGGTTCCCCGAGCCTTCCAGGTGATCTGGACACACACTGAGTCTGAGAACCACGGCTTAGGACATGGGCTCTGGAGGAAGGCAGACCTGGGCCAGACCCAGGCTGTTTCAGCTGTGAGTCCTTGGGACAACTCGCTTAATGGCTCCGATCCTTAGTTGCCACACGTGTGAAATAACTGCAATACCTACTTCACGGGATTTGTCAGGAAGATTAAATGAAGCCCAGCGCAGTGCCTGGCCCACGGTGAGCTCTTAGTGGCGCCAGCTACAGTTATGATTACTTTAATTTCCTGGGGAACATTTATAGCTACCGGTAGCCAGGGTCAGCCGCTGTCCTAAACCCTCAGCTACGCTCGTAGAAGGTTAAAAAATGTAAGGAAGCAAGCCAGTGCTTTACAAAACAGGAGACGCAACGAAGTCATGGCCAGATCCCCATGAAAGCCGGCACCTGAGCAGGTGACAGGCTTTACCTGGACACCAGCATTCCACGAGTGTAACATGCTGGTAAACATTCGTAAACGCTTGCTCAAGTTTTAAGCCTTCCTTGGAGGATGCACCCCTGCCGCCCCCTCGGTGTTTCCCAGCTCACCCCAAGCTTAGGTCAGCCTCCTGGAGATGAAAGCCCCTGAGATGCAAAGCCAAGGGCAGGGAGCCTACTGGCCCCAGGGCCTGTTTGTGTGTTTTCTGGGCCATGCTTCTCCTTCCCCCTTCTCCAGCTTCCTTTGATGTTCTCCTCTGATGATTTAGGGAAACACAGCATATTCAGGCTGCTTGTCCCAGGTATGGAAACTTCTAGGATCTGTGCTGGGACCATCCAGTTGGTCAAAACACTACAGCTCCCCAAAGTCAATTGTTCTTAAATAGGGAGGGGCTGAGCCCTTGGGATTTCTGGCTCTGTGTGACTAAGGAAGGACAGTGAAGGGAGGGAGAGGGTCTCACCTTGAAGAAGGTCATGGTGGCCCCGTCTTTGACTGCCCCATACTCGATTTTGGTTTGCTTGGCCAGGTCATCCGCAGAGTCTATGGGTGATTCCATGCGCTCCACGGTCAGAAAGGCAGCCAGGTTGGCCGTGTAGGAGGAGATGATGATCAGTGTGAAGAACCACCAGATGCCACCAATGATGCGTGTGGACAGGGCTTTGGGCATCAGTTCAGACCCTGGGAGGAAGGAGGAGACAAATAGTCCCTGAAAATGCCCAAACCAGGGCTGCTCGGTCCTCTGGGTCACAGACTCCACTGATAATCTAGTAACAGCTGAGACCTCTTCCTTAGACCAGTGGTTCTCGAAGTGTAGCTCCTGGACTGACAGCATCACCTGGGAACTTGTTAGAAAGGCACACTCTCAGGTCCCACCCAGGACCTACTGAATCAGTAACTTTAGGGATGAGGCCCAGCAATCTGGGTTCAGTAAGCCCTCTAGGTGATTCTGATCTGGGCTAAAATTCAAGAACCACTGCTTGACAAAAACACACACAAGCAGAATATTTATTTCACAGGCATGTCAGACCCTCTGATGCGTATCTGTGAACCACACGTGTGGTCCCAGGTTCTGAGCACCTGAATATGTCCCAGGTTCAAGAACCCCTGGGTTCTTGAGTAAATCCTGCTCTTAGCTCTCTGTGTGGTCTTGTGCCCGTCATTTTCTCTCTTTGGAACTCAGCAAAGCATCGTCCTTCCTCTGTCCCAGCCTCACAAAAATACCACGGTGCTGCTGCGATGACATAATTTGAGGAGGAAAGTGTGTTGGAAATGCGAGTGGTATACAAATATAAGATTGCTATACGATGCTTTGCAGGCAGAGAAAAATCAACATTTTTCGAAGCTCTCTGCTGAAATAGAAAGAGTGCCGATCACTCTTCCTTCCCGACCTTGGGTGCGGAGCACAGTTTAGCTGAAACCTTCTAACTGAAGTAATTAACTAGGCGGCTTTCAAGAGATTTAAATAGCAAGTGACTCCTGAACTTTCCAGAATATTTGGACCTGCATCTGAAAAGCGTCTGCTTTGATATGGATGATTTTTTTTTTCTCAAAGAAATCACTCAAGGGAGAGTTTTTCAAATACATAACCATTTTTCTCCCTCCTAATCAAAACCTCACGGGGAATACATCAGGGGCCAATGCTTTGAATAGCAGCAGGAGGTGGAAGAGAAGCTATTACTGCGTGGAGGGGCCTTCAGGTTCTTTCCTAACTGTCACTGAGCAGAGATGATGGACAGAGCAGCAAGGTGAGGCTTCAGGACGCTCATTAGTCGTGGGGACAGAATGAGGCGCTTCCCCCTCAAGCTGCCTGTCACTTCCCAGCTGCTGGAGACCACTCCCCCACCCCCACCTCAGCCTCATTTGCCTGGCCCTCCCCCAAACAAGGGGCTGGAGGTACCCCCAAAGGGAGAAGGACTTATTTTAGTTGTTTGCTTGGTGAGCTCGGTCAGGCTCTGTCGGACCCCACCCCTGGCCTCTGTTATGGCTGAGAGTTTGCTCGGGTCCAGGGTTCTTCATTCACAGGGCCTGGCAGGTCGTGGGCACTCAGGACACTCTGAGATAACATCAGTTGTGCACGCCTGTGGCGCTTGCTGGTAGATATCACTGAGGACCAGGGTTTGTGCCAGGCCTTGAGGATACACACATGAGAGAGGGACAGGGACATTCTTTGCCTCTTGGATCTCCTTCCCTCCCTGGCCCCCCTTTTGTCCCTTTGTGGGGCCCTAACCCAGGCAGAGACTTTGGTCCTTGCCTCCCTCCTCATTCCCTGAGATAAGAGGCTCTGACAGTGATTCCATAGACAGAGGCAATCCGCATTTGGCTCCTGGTCATCAGGGACTGTGGGGGTAGGGTTCTTCTGGGGGTCTTTCCTGGCTGGGGTCCCCTCCCGCTCTGCTTGTCTTCCAGCCTCTGCTCCTTGCAGGTGCTCTGCTTTCTGAGATAGATGCAAATCTGGAAAGATGCAAATCTTTCCAGAAGCTAGGCTACCAGCGGTGGAGTGGAAGGGGGGAATGGTGGTGGTGGGTGGGGCAGGTACCCTATCCCAAACCTCCCTCAGGAGGATGTGAGAAAAATGGCATCCTTCTGGGTATACCAGGTCTGATGCACTCAGGCTAGTGGCCCCAACACAAATGTGCCCCCTTCCTTCTACTGGGCTCCCCAGAGCTAGGCAGTCACCAAGTCCAGTCCCTGCTACATCCTGAAGTTCTTAAAGTCCATCTCTGGCCTCAACTCCCACAGCCACTACCCTGGCTCAGGTCTCACTGTCTCATTTCTGCAGTGGCCTTCCATCCAGCCTCCCTGCCTCCAGTCTCCCTCCATCCTCAGCCCAACTTTGCTCAGGCAGATTCTGCGGTGGTGAGAATCAGGGGGTTGACTGCAGGAGGCAGGATGCTGTATGTCCGTCCCAGCTGGGGCAGGAGGGGCTGGGGATGAGCCCTGCCCACCGCAGGTGTTGGCATACGCTTCAGCCTCAGACGGTGAGCCAGTCCAGCTAGCTCCAGCAGAGGTGGAGCTTGGGGACCTGGGAAAGGTGTCTGCACCCTTCTAAGGGCACACATACCTTGTTGCATCAGGGACCCCATTCCGAACCAGAAGCTGTTCAGCAGAGTGAAGTTATTTTCCACCACCTCGGAGCCTGGGTTGCAGGGGTGAGCGTCATACCACTCGTAAGGGCTGAACCTGCAGCAGGAAGAGGGGAGCAATGAGGCAAATCTTTGGGGAGATGGGAGGAAGGGGTGTTCATGCCTTACAAGCTGGTGGTTTAGCAAACATTGATGTGCCGACCACTTTAGCATCAATTCCTTCATTGTTCTGCTAAGGAGTCAGGGAATGGGAAACCAGAGTCATTTTGCTTCTCATTTTTTATTGTTAGTGCCCTTTTCTGGTGATAAAAGTAATTCAGCAGTATCTCTTAAAATTAAAAGTGCACATGCCCTTCAACCTAGCAATTCTGTGACTCATTATCCATCGTAGAAAAAAGAGTCTTCCAGGAGCATAAAGAGAAGTGCATGGGGGTGTTTATCAAAGCATTGTTTGTAATAGCAAAAAACTGGAAACAAGCTAAATGTCCTTCAATAGAGGAATGATTAAATAGACTACGCCACCATCACACTCTGAAACCGCATGCAGCTGTTAGAAGAGATGCACCAACAGGGAGGATCTTCAACACATATTGTTTGTTTTTTTTTAAGCGATAAAAATAAGAACAATATGATCACATTTACATAAATAGATTCCTGAAGACATAGTTGCGTACCTACTTATATACATTTGAATACAAATGCATATACAGTCTGGAAGGATCCAGATCTAAAAAAAAAACCACTATTGACCTCTGGGGAGGGGAAACACAGAAGAAATTTCATGGAAGCCTGTTGCTTTGTGTGTATTGCATGAACTTTGAAAAATGAAAATAGGCTTTTAAATTACTTGTGTACTTTGAAAACCTTGAAATAGAAAAATAGTAAAATACACTCTTCATAAAATATTCAGACGGTATAAAACACACTGAGAAAGTGAAAGTACTCCATGATCCCACCTCTTGGGAAGAACAATGTGTTCTATCGTTTTTTTCAGATTTTTCTCTCTGAATATACAAATACATGCATGACAGAAAAAAAACTGTTATTTAAGCCTCCCCGGCCCCATTGCCTTCTAAGGAAGAGAAGACCTGATAACTGGAGGGGTCTTTGTTTATTGGGTGAATTCCAGTTGAGAAAATGTAAGTTGGAGGAAGCTGGAACACTCTGGAGAGACTGAGAGACTCTGGAGAAAGTCCCCCCCAGTCTAGTGTGGTTGGTGTGACTGGTGTGGTTGACGTGGCTGAAGTGGCTGATGTCGGTGTGTTCAGAGTGGCTGGTGTAGGGTCAGATGCTGAGATGAGAGACCGGGAAGGAGACACATGTCTGATGGAATTTTCTTTTGTTTTGTAAAGTGTGATGCGTTTTAAGAGTGAGGCTGTGACTTTCCATCTCTCTTCTAAAAGCTTTAGTAAATTAAACATTGATCACCAAAATGCTCACATGAAAAGAATTTGGTTTTCATGAAGTGGAAAGATCCTGCAAATAGGAAATTCCAAAGTGAGGCTTCAAATCAAGATGGGGATTTTCAAAGGGAATGACCACGATCTGGCTAGAGGCTCTAAAAATCCACAAGGAAGAGATAGAGGATGAAGAGAGCGGAGATGAGAGGCTGTTGTGAGAAGGGTTTTAGAGAAAGCCTTTGGAGAGCTGTGCACTCAGGGGCCCCTGCATTCCCACAGTGAAGTCTAGGGAGAGTGGCTTCCACAGGATGGCTGGGAGAGCCTGAAAATGGCTCTGTAAGGATGTGGTGGACACTAGCTGGGAAATCTGGAGGGCAGGGGTCGGGCTGATGCATGTTTTCTACGAGAGTAAGTCCTTGCTGCACAGGACTGGCCTGCAGGCCTGGCACAGTCAGGGCTGAGGTTGTTTTCCTGGACCAGATGGGCTTATACAGAAGAGACCCATCGCGACTCGTATCCAAGAAAGGCAATGAGACTCCAACAGAGAGAAGCCATAGGGCGGGGGCTGCTGAAGGACCAGGCATTGAACAGGGCGTGGGCAGACTAAGGAGGTACTGCCAAAGCAGACCCGCAAGGGGGCAAGGGGAGGAGTCTGAACTGTGCATGACGATAGAAACGTGGAGGACTATACCGGACTCAGCCTTCTAACTTCTGAGTTGAAAGTGTGTTTGTGCTACAGAGAGAGACCTAGGGTTTCTGTGCTCTGGAAGTGATCCAAAAAGTGACAGGTCCTAGCAGAGCTTTCACTGGGGCAAAGAACTTCTCCTCTGTACACACTGAAAGGTGTGTGAGTTAGTCACTCAGTCGTGCCCGACTCTTTGCGACCCCGAGGACTCTAGCCCACCAGGCTCCTCTGTCCATGGGATTCTCCAGGCAAGGGTACTGGAGTGGGTTGCCAGTTCCTTCTTTTGGCAGGTGGGTGAAAAGTGGGTGAGGGACAAAGCAAAGGTGATTTCTGATGAGATCTCATGAGCCCTGCTTTTTTCATGTACATACACACAATATATATGAATATAGATAGATAGATATGATACATGTAATCATCCTTTTACATAGAAAAAAATCACATCATACCATAATAATGTCTAAGGTCTTGATTTGTCACTTAATAAGCCACCACCCTCTTTCTAGAACCTTTACTCCTAATGCCCTTTATTCTCTATAACTACTTGATAGGATTTTTTAAAAAAATATTTTTAACACTGAAGTATAGTTGATTTACAATGTTATGCCAGTTTCAGGCACACAGCACAGTGCTTTAGTTCTATATGTATATTCTTTTTCAGATTCTTTTCCATTATAGGTTATCATAAGCTATTGAGTATAGCATGTGTTACAGTATAGCATTTGCTATTATACAGTAGGTCCCTGTTGTTCTACTTTCTGTACAGTAGTGTGTATGTATTAATCCAAAACTCCTAATTTTTACCCTCCCCTCTCCCCAGTTTCCCTCCATCCCCTTTGGTAGCCATAAGTTTGTTTTCTATGCCTGTGAATCTCTTTCTGTTTTGTGAATAAGTTCGTTTGTATAATTTTTCAGTTAATGGGTGTTTTTAACCACTCCTCTTTTGTTGACACAGCCTGGCCCTTTTTCCCATTGTGATACACTCTGCTGAAAGAAACATCCTTGCCCACACTTCTATGAGTCCCCAGGCCAAAGGGCAGCCTTGTCTAGGGCCTTGCTGAGAAGGCTTTCTAGATTCATGGAGGACTGTAAAGTGAGGCAGGGCTTCCCCGGTGGTTCAGCAGTAAAGAATCCGCCCGTAGTGCGGGAGCCGCAGGAGACATGGGTTTGATCCTTGGGTCGGGAAGATCCCCTGGAGGAGGGCATGGCAACTCATTCCAGTATTCTTGCCTGGAGAATCTCATGGACAGAGGAGCCTGATAGGCTACAGTCCATGGGTAGCTCACACAGAGTCAGACATGACCGAAGCAACCAAGCACGCACATGCATGTAAAGTGAGGCTCAGTGGTGGCTTTCAACAGGATACATTCCCGGAGGTGGAATTTCTTACCATGATAAAAATAACTGGTCTAGAATGGATCTCCGGGTTATTAAGTCTTGTTGTAGACCTGGGTCCTCACTACCCCTTGAGGGCAGACAGCGCAGCAGATGCCCACTTCACAGGCGGGGAGGCAGCTTGGGCCCTCCAGCTGGCGGTGGTCCTGCAGTCAGGGGGTGGAGGGGCCCAGATTCCCACTCCAGTGCCCCAGGAGGACAGAGGGGTGGGATGGCTGCTGGACAGTAAGGAGGGTGCCACTGAAGTGAATGATGAATCTTGGATTTATGGCTTGTGGCTACAAGAGGTTCTCCAAGTTTTGCAAGTCAGTGGGAGAGACTGACTTGGAGATACTCTGTCTCCCCTGAAGGGTGAAGGCTAAACTCCAGCCCCAGATGACAGGTGTAGACAGAGCACCAACTGTGGCTGGGATCACCTCTTCCCTGGGGCTCTCATCTGTACTGGATTTGGCTGGAATGTGACTCCTGGGGGGCTGGACTGGCGGCTCTCCCTCAGTCCTGTTTCCAGGGTCAAGCACTTAGGATTATCTCCTTGTTGTGAGTGCCAACTGGCCTGGTCTCCATGATGGCAAGCATCGTCCCTCCCCACGCCTTCCCTCCCTTCCTCCTTCTTTCCCTCCCTCCCTGCCTCCCTTTTCTTCTCATAGAGAAAGGCCTTGGTCAATGCCTAGACTCCAATGCTAGCCAGGCATAGGCTGGCCAGTTTGTAGGATGGACAGTCCTGTGTCTTGCTGGAGCTGCCCAGAAAGAATCTAGACACCTACTCACCCTTTGCAGACCCTATCTCTTGCACAGTTGTGTCTAGCTCTCTGGTAACCAGCAAGCAGAGGTCCAAAGGACACAGGGCATACACAGGGAGGGGACAGAGGGCCACTTCCACACTACAGATGGGCTGTGCTTGACCTCAACGGCATTCTAAAAAATCTAATTAGTGGCTATTTATAAAAGCCATGAGGCATCACATGAAGATCTGAAACTCTCTCTAAAATCATGAACCCCCACAGCGCTGGCCTGCATTCCTGCTTGGCATGGTCTGTTGGAGTTGAGTG
Source organism: Bubalus bubalis (assembly GCF_019923935.1). Taxonomy (NCBI): domain Eukaryota; kingdom Metazoa; phylum Chordata; class Mammalia; order Artiodactyla; family Bovidae; genus Bubalus; species Bubalus bubalis. The sequence goes on along the minus strand of NC_059162.1, from coordinate 108,698,297 downwards.
GTAATGACCCTTTTCTCCAGGTGTGTGCTCGAGTTTGCCTCAGTCCCCACCACCCCCTGCTGCCTACCACCCAGCGTGCTTCACTCTCTCATGCTTCCTGTGTGTGCCACCCCTGATTAAAAGTCCGGCAAGTCTTGATTTGAAGCCCAACTCTGCGACAAAAGGCTTTCTGGCTTTGGGCAAAGACTTACCCCCTCTGAGCCTCAGTTTCTGCTTCTGTAGAGTGGGGATAATTATACTGACCTTACCAGGACTGCTGTAAGGATTTGACAGGATGGGTGTGAATTGTGTTGTGTGAGTGGTACACTGATGATCGTCCTGTGATGCTATCCATGGCTCTGTGATCAAGACCCTTGGCCCTCTCCTCTCTCTCCAGGCATTCTGTGTCATTCCAGCAGCTCCAGAAATCCCTTCTCTTCCAGAAAATCTTCTCATCCTGACCTTGGGAGGAGGGGCTCCTACCTGCCTGGCCAGAAGGTAAGGGGTGGAAAGCAGGCTCGGCTGCAGGGGATGAAAGGCCAGGAATTGGAGGGGGATGGGATACACATCAAATGAGCAAAGCTGATGCTGGGAAAGCTCGAGCTGTTTTCGAGGGGGTGGGGAGCCAAGAGGCCGGCTGGCGCTGCTAAAATTATGGTGAGAGCTCTGGAGAATGGCTCCTGGCTTTCAAAGGCTTGTTAGACCATTAGAGACAAGAGGCATAATGAAGGTCTCTCTGTGGCAGGTTGGGCTGCCGGCTGGGCGAGCAGGCAGGACAATTTCCTCTCTCACATCCTTCCCTTTGGTCTGTGTCTGTGTGGGAGGAGGGAGTGAAAAGGAGCAGGGTGGGGAGAAAGCTTTCAAAGAAGACTCAGCAGAGAAAAAGGCCGACACACCAAGTCCTTGGATCTCAGATTGCTTCTCCGGAGAAGTCTCGCATCACACCTTGTTAGAATTTAGAGAAAAAAGAAGCAGGGCAAGGGCTGGGGCTGGAGCCTGGAGGGAGGCGGCAGAGGGCGGGGGGCCAGGAGCTACCAACTTGGGGCGGAAGTAGAACACAGGTGTTCAGGTGGCAGAGATGTGGGCTGCAGATGAAACACTTGGTGACCTGAGTTCAACGAGCTGGATGTGTCCCTCATTGCTAGGGTGGCCTGGGAGAGTATGAGCCTTTCTGAGTGTCGGCTGTCTCCCCTTCATGCGAGGCCACGAGAATCAAATAAGATAACTGGCTATAAAGGACAGAGCATGGTGCTTGGCACAGAGTAGGTGCTCAGTAAGCACTGGGCTAAATCCGTTTCCCAGTGGCCTCTAGTATGACCCACCAGTAAGGATGTGCTACGCCTACTTCACGTGAACAGCTGAATATGCAAGAGTATTGCTAGCATGTGGCAGAGGCAGGTAAGGCTGTGTGCAAGTCAAGTTTCTGCATGTGTGCGTGCAAGTGAGTTTATGTGGCATTGTTCCTCCTGTTGTTGTGGAGTGGATGGACACAGTCTGTTTTCTGAGTTTTAAGTTACCTGCTGGGCCACCTGGGTCTGCTGTACTGGGTGCCTGGTCCAAGTGGTCCAGCTCTGGGGAGTGATTGAACCTCTCCAAGCCTGCTCATAGGACCTAGGATACAACTGATACCTCTTAAAGTCATGGACACAGACCAGGGTGAGGACTGGGGGATTCAAGTTAGAGGGCCATGAAATGTTCCTTGGGGGATATGAAAGGATCTGAGCCTCAGGGAAAGAGACAGGAGAAGGTAAGCAGTGGTCTGAACCTGGGTCTTCTGTGCCAACTGCACAGAGGATGGGGAGACTTGCCTGGCTCCCTGAGCTCCTAACCCTGGGCCAGAGCTCTGACCAGGGCATTGCCCTTACCTGGCGATGACAAAGAGGACACAGCTGACACCCAGGTAGGCGAGAAGCACATACATCCAGATGTCTGGGGACAGGGGGTTGAGGAAGGAGAAGACACTAGGGTTGGTGCCATTGGGCTTGCGATAGAGGATGCTCACGCCGAGGGTCATGAAGGGCTTGGAGAAATCGATGGCCTTCTCACGGACGTGGGTGATGGTCAGGGGGGCCACAGCCAGATCTGCCTTCTGCAGTGAGAGAGACATAGACAGACTATGAGCAAAGCCTAAGACTAGCAGGGGACAGAACATCCCTTCTTGAAAGGAGGAGAGATGAGGGAGTGAAGTGGAATTTGTTGCCTGAACCCTGGAACTGTTTACTAATTCTTCTTCTGGGCCAGGCAATGCCCTGGGTGCTGGGAGATAATGGTGAATTAGACTTAACCCCTGTTATCCAAGAGCTGATGGCCTTGAGGAAGAGGACAGTGGTATCAACATGTGGAGAAAGGAACACTATTACAGCTATAACCCATGTGGTCCATTCTCAAAACGGTGCCTTGTCAAATATAGTTCAGCAATCTACAAACATTTAAAAATAGCTTGTGTTCTTTCTTTGTGACTTTCAAATGTCATGAAGAGGACACAATCCACAGCACCCCTTATTTATATCCGTTTTCCTTTCCTATCTACTTCTCGCATGCTTTACCCCATTTTGGATATTCTATATATCCTCAAAGCCCCCGAAACCTGTTGGGCAAAAATAAAACTCTATTTGGTGGGAAAGGGCAGGAGGAGAAATGAAACAGACAAATTTTGAGCCCTCTTTAGTAGCAGAGGGTCAGGAAGAGGACAGAGCAGAGGAGGCAGGGAAGGGGTTGGAGAAAGCTAGGGATGTTCACATGCCGATAGAGCTCACCCCATCACACTTCTAACGAGGGGAGTAATTAAAGTTTCATATCTCTAGTCTGAGCTTTTTCTGATTAAACATCTGCAATCTCTCCTTCCCACCTTTGCAGGCTTGCCCCACTGCTCTCCTCCAGCACAAGGTCCCGCTTAACTGCTTTTTGTTTACCACATTCCCTTCTTGACCTCTGTGTTTTACATACAGTGTGCCCTGTTGAGAATGCCTCTCCCTGCTGTCTAACTTTCACCGCCTTAAATATTCGTTTGCACATGCATCCTCTTCCAAGAAGTCCTCCCTGATAGCCTCCAATTCTAAACGCCCGTGAAGCTCCTTCTGTCCTGTGGTAAGGCCCTAACCTGCACCGTTGAAATGGCAGTATGTGCGGGCATATGTCCTTTCGTCATATCTGCCTGCTTACCTGTAAGTTCCTAAGCACAGTTGGGACTGTGGCTGATTCACTGCTCTGTTTTTCTACCACCAAGCCCCATCTCAGCCTATGCAGTGTTTGTTGATTAATAATGTTTCCCTCTCAGAGGCTCCTGTGGATATCTACCAGAATGTGAACAAAATAATCAATTCCCTTCCTCAGATGGGGCAGAACAGAAAGGGAGACTGAGTCCTAAAGATCAGCACTAAAGACCCTTTTGCTAAGGGCGGCAGCAGCTGCCTCTGAGAACCCCCTTCCAAACAACAGTCCCTAGGCAGTCACCCTCTGACTTTGCCTAGCTTAATTAGTTGATTAATTAAACAGTTAATTAATTATTTTGTGAGATCCACTAGGCACTAGGGATACACAGCGGAGCCAAACAGACGTGGTTTCTGCCTTTATGGGGCTTACAGTCTAGTAGGGAAAATGGACATTAATCAAATTCTTTTCTAAGTGGTAGCTGTTAACACACCTCTGACTCCACCAATCCTAGAATAGAAACCAGCAACCAAGTTGAAATGAGACTTCAAGGCAAGGAGGATTGCTATGGGTAGAACCCCAGCTCTGAAACGACTCTGTTGGTGCCCCAGGCTGGGGGACGTTGGCAAACGCATAACCCTGGTGTTGCTCATCCCAATGTTTCTCCTTCTAACACCAGCCCCCATGGCTGATTATTGACATTAGGAGCCCAAGGCTTTAATGAAACTTAGGACTACTTGGGAACATCAAGGAAGGGGAGCCTATTAGAAAGGCTGTTTGATACTGGGATCTTTCTTTGGCGAATTTCTAAACGTGTGTGTTGGAACTTGTCTAGCTTTGAAGGCAAGGGAGAAGAAATGGGCAGCTGCTGCTACCTCGGCTCCCTGGAGTACTCTCATCTCGGGGTGTGTTCAAAGGAAAGCAACAAAAGGAGAGAGAACTGTCAGGGAAGGTGCCCGGTGACTAGTGTGTATTTGGTCAAGACCTACTGTGGAACAGTCTGGGTAGAGAGGCGAGCAAGAGACCCAGCTCTGCTCTCATGCAGCTTCCAGGCAAGGGAATCCCTATTGAAGACTGGATAAGATTCCAAGTGGAGTGGGAACTTCAGTGGGACATTCTGGAGGATCTCTTTAAGCCCTGAAGTTCTAGGATCCCTTATAATGTTGGCATGTCATGATTCTAGAACTTGGCTTCCCCTAGCCCTGTCCTTTCAAAGCACATCACTTTGGGAGGTTCTGTTCTGACTCCAAAGTCATCATCACTGCTCAGAATGCATTTGGAACTGGTCTCTGGGATTGGCTTCTGGGGCTTGGAATGGATTCTTGGGAAGAATCTCAAAGTCAGCAGTGGCAAGTCTTCCTTTGGCTTTTGATAGCAGGTTGGATGAGAATGTCAGTAACTCGAGGATCAAGGTGTTTGTGGCCAATGCTTATCTCAACTAGCAGTATTCCCGGGCTAGCCAGAAAGCCAACCACAGGCCCTCTTCCTTTCCCCAGATGGTCTCAGAATCTTCAGAATCTCTCCACCAGCCTTTCTGCTCTCTGGTTTTAATGGTGTTAGAAGGCAGGGGTGTCTGGGCATTCTGTGTCTACAGCAGCAAGACAGCTGGTCAACCTGACTTTCTTTATGAGAAGTTTTGATGTGTGTTCTCCCTTGGGCTTCAGCAAGGCTGGAGTTCTCCACTTGGTTTAGGCAGGAAATACTACATTTCACCGTTGGTTACGATTTCTTTGAAAAAGGCATTATTTTGTCCAACTTCCCTTGAAAGAGCCGAACAGATGTCAAGCCTTTGCTGTTTCAGCTCATTACTCAGAATGAAAGGCCCAATCTTGGCAGGCTCTTCCTACTTGTGCAAGTTTTCTTTGAGGATGATTCATAAAATCATAGGCTGTCAGAGCTGGACAAGAGACCTTCAGCGCATCTATTCCAACCTGTATTATTTATGGAGGGAAACTGAGGCTCACAGATGGTCTGAAGACTTTGCTGTCAGTAATCATGTCCTTGAACAAAACAAACATCTGACTCCTCCGACATATTCATTGGTCTTATGGGTGGTTTGTTAGCTCCATCTGCCTCACCAAAGACCTTCCATGCCTTTTTCTATAAACCTCTGGACCCGACAGGATAGCACTTCGAGGACTCCATCACCATAAGCAGCTTTCTATTTACAAAGAAGCTGTCCTACTCTCCTCCAAGCTTACATGGGGTTGATTGGCACCACTTGCTTTACCACATCTCCACAACCAAAACTGAAGGAAAGAATGCTTAACTAGCTACAGCTCCACATTTTTGCCGTTAGTATCCAGGCTCCTTGGCTGCTGGTCAGACACTAGCCTCATACCTGAGAGTGAAACCTGGAAAGCCTCAGCTTGCTACCTGTGTCTGGTGTCCCTGTTGGCACCTGCCTACTTTAATTCCTAAGTATGATCTCAACCAGATTCCCCATCTATGTGCTCTGCCTCTTGATTGGGGTTCCCCTGGGCATCAGCTTGCTGACTGTGACCTGTCATAGTTTATATATACCTTCTGTGGAAAGAACTACTATCTTTTGTGGATACTTCTGGTAGCTCAGCTGGTCAAGAATCTGCCTGCAAAGCAGGAGACCCCGGTTTGAATCCTAGGTCAGGAAGATCTGCTGCAGAAGGGATAGGTTACCCACTCCAGTATTCTTGGGTTCCCCTAGGGGCTCAGTTGGTAAAGAATTGCCTATAATGTGGGAGACCTGGGCTCGATCCCTGGGTTGGAAAGATCCCCTAGAGGAGGGAATGGCTACCCACTCCAGTATTCTGGCCTGGAGAATCCCATGGACTTTATAGTCCCTGGGGTCGCAAAGAGTCGGACATGGCTGAGCAAATTTTACTTTCACTTATATACCAAGCACTGCTATGTGTACTATATATATTACCTTATGTGACCCTCCCAGCAGTCCCATGATGCAGTAAACAGGATCACCACATCCCAGGTAAGGGTAATGTGATTCAATTAGGCTAGGAGATTTGGTCAAGTTTGTGAGTGATCAGTGACATTGGTGATACAGAAATGAGCAGAGCTGCCTTCCAAGCTGGTGAGTGGCTGAGCCAGTGCATGGACCCGTTGACCATGACCTCAAACTCAAATGTTTTATCACTCTACCATACCAGCCATATTCAATGAGTTGAATTGTGCATCCTCTTCCAAATATGTTCAAGTCCTAACTCTTGGTACCTATGAATGTGACATTACCAGGAAATAGGCTCCTCCTCCCCTTGCCTGCTGCTGCTGCTGCTGCTAAGTCGCTTCAGTCGTGTCTGACTCTGTGTGACCCCATAGATGTCTGGCAGCCCACCAGGCTCCCCTGTCCCTGGAATTCTCCAGGCAAGAACACTGGAGTGGGTTGCCATTTCCTTCTCCAGTGCGTGAAAGTGAAGTCGCTCAGTCGTGTCCGACTCTCAGCGACCCCATGGACTGCAGCCTACCAGGCTCCTCCATCCATGGGATTTTCCAGGCAAGAGTTCTGGAATGGGGTGCCATTCCCCTTGCCTACTCCCCACTAAAACAGTGTCTCATTGTTGCCACTATGATTAAATAATCTTGGAGAAATTCCTGGGTAGAGTAACTGGGACTTTGCTAAGGAAGGACTCACTTTCTTTGTCTTCAGTGGGATTGTTCACTTCTCCAAAGATCTGTTTCCCTCTGGCTCCTGCCAAGTGCCCCTAAATCCACTGGTGTGCAAAACAGCCTCTCCTGAGTGTGCAGCCTTGTGAAGTCTCCTGGCACAAGGCTGTTTTTTTATTCAGACTCTCTGCATTACAGTACATTTTACTGTTAAAATGCATACAGTTCCCTCATATGTCCCCCAGCAACACACCCCATGTGGTTTAAAATCCCGCTAATACTACTGTCAAATTATCAGAAGAGCCAAAATAGAACAATGTTAATAATACCAAATGGCAATGAGGATGCAGAGCAACTGGATCCCTCATAGGTGGTTGGTGGGGATGTATAATGGTGAAGCCACTGAAGTTACTGGTTACTATAAAAGGACAGAACTCAGGAACAGCTAGATGGAGGAGATACATAGGGCAAGTTATACAGGAGTGGGTGTGGTGCTTCCATGCTTTCTCTCTTTCACTGAGCGTCCCATCCTCCTCACATCTTCACATGTTCACCAACTCAGAAGCTCTGTAAATTAGGCTCTTGTGGAAGTCACCAAATTAAAATGAAGTCATACTGGATTAGGGTGAGCTCTAAATCCAATGACTGATGTTCTTATAAAAGAGGAGAGGATACACAGATACACACAGAGGAGACCATGTGATAATGGAGGTAGAGACTGGAGCAATGTAGCTTTGAGCCAAGGATGCCAAGGATTGCCAGCCACACCAGATGCTAGGCGAGTCAATGAACAAATGCTCCCTCCAAAGGGACCAACTCTGCAGACACCTTGATTTCTGATTTCTGGCCTCCAGAACTGAGACAGAATAAACTTCTGCTGTTTTAAGTCTCCAGGTTTGTGACAGGCCAAGGACACTCATACACATATTACTTAGATTCTGGGGAGGACGCATGCAACTCCCTGTGCCACCTGTTGCCAGCCCCGCCCCTGCACCGGACCCATTCTGGTAGGCAAGTTTTAGGGCTGGGCCCACACTGCCCTTCCTGAGCCCACGTTGCATTCCCAGAGACCTGAACTTGCTTCTGGCTCCTGGCCATGACTGCCTGGGCCTCCCCAGAATACACTTTCCGACACCTGATCATGCTTGGGAAGCCTGTGGCTGCAGGAACACGCTGATTTGCCCCTACTTTCCACCAGGTCCTTGTACTTCTACTTCCAAAGCCACCCAAGAAGACAAGGCTCACTCTTGCCACACAGGCAGGGTTTGAATCCAGGCCTCTGTTTGCCGGCTCTCTGCCCACATCTCTAGTGTGTGGGATCCATGGAATTCACCTTCCATTCTTTTCCCAAAGTGTTATTTCTCCAAATAGAATCTTTTCTGATTCCCAATGCTGCTTAGTCTATGTTAAGACTTTTCCCTCTGCCCTCCAGAAAATTCTTATTATGGGTTCATGAAGCCATTCACAATCTAGGTGGTGCTGTCCAGCAGAACTTTCTGCGATGATGGAAATGCTTTGTATCTTCACTGTCCAGTATGGTAGCCACTGGCCACAAGTAGAATTTGAAATGTGGCTTGTATAATCAAGGAACTGAATTTATACTTTGATTTCATTCATTTTAAATTAAGTAGTTTAAATTAATGTAACCAGTTGATTTTAATTAAAGTTCAGATTTAAATAACCCCATGTGGCTGGTGGCTCCTGCATTAGAAAGTGTAGTCCCAGTCCTGCCTGCCTCTATGGTCTCACCTCTCATCTTGTTCCCCCTGGTTCTCTTCCCACTGGCTGCTTTCAGACCCTCCAGTCCATGCTCACCTCAGGACCTTTGCACAATACTCTTCTCTACCTGGAACTTCTTCCTCCCTGAACCTTTGTTTAGCTAATATTTGCTTCTTCAGATCTCAGCTCAAACATGACTTCCACAGACAAAATCCTCAGATGAAATCAAGCCTCCCCAGTGATGACTCTCACAGCACCAGGTACTTGCTCTCTTAGCACTGATCACAGTTGTGATTTCAGAGGTTTTGAGTGATTTCCTCTCTACTGGCCCATAAGCTCCTGAGAGCTGGCCTGAGTCAGTGTCTTTTCACTATGGTATGCCCTCCACCTAACACAGTGTCCAGCTCATAGCAGGCCTTCAAGTAGAGACTTGGGAACTGAATGAATGGGATGTTGCTGGTTTAGAAGAGAAAATCGGCTAGCATGCTCTCAGAGCCAGCTGGCTGGGCACCTCACAGTTTCTAAGAGCAAGTCACAGACAGTGTCTGCTGATGAACCCCCGACTCTGAGCTGAAGAAAACACAGAGCCCCCTGAAAAGCCCTAGACATTAACCCGACAGCCAGCAACCTCAATAACCCACACATCTGAACAGAGGGGAAAGGAGTGCTAGTAAATTCATGAATGTTAGCGGACGGGTCAGCTGCCAACACCTCTGATTCACACGCCAACTTCCTGAGCTGACGGCAGCCTCAGGGCCTGACAGTGCGGAATGATGCTGTGTTTCTCCCTGGCCTGGGAGAGGAGCTGATTCCTGAGTCCCAGCAGGCACCATGTTGCACCTCTGTCTCCAGGAAGCATGAGCAGGTCCTCCTGCTTCGTAGCCACAGGGACCCTGGGGACGGATGAGCTACGGCTCTGTCTCCTATCTCTAGTGGTTCTCTTTCCCCATCCCACAGGGCCCTAAAGGTGGTGTCCGCCCAGACAGGCCCTGCCCAGTCAAGCCCTAGGACCTGGGGACAGGGAGGCCTCTCCCTCTACAGGCTGTGAGGTCTGAGTTGTACATTCCCATAGCCCCTGCCCTGGTCCTCACACAGCTGAATGTTGATTTGTAAGTCACTGCTTAATATCTAGCTCTTCTGCTGGTATATAAGTTCTGGTGGTGGTGGGGGGAGGTGGGCAGGGACTACATTTATTTCACTCTCTGATGCTTCTTTAGGATTAGTACCAAGGCAGGCAAAAAGAAGGGGCTCAGTATAGTTTTGATGGAAGACTGAGCATCAAAGTACCCCCAAGAGTTCTGATCAACCCCTACTCCAGCCTGTGGGCTGAGCTCTGGCCTGTTTCCCTGTTCAGCATCCGCTGCTGACCCCTGCCAGTCTGCCAGGTCCTGACTGTCTCTCACCAGCCTCCCTCCAGAGTTTGGATGCTGTGCTGCATCCTTGCCCTAATGGCAACCTTTCTGATGACCATCAGTGGTCTCGAGCATTCACTGATAGCCCTCACTTGTCCTCACGGCCCTCTTCAGTCAGGTCCTAGCGACATTTTCAGCTCCATGGCACCCTCAGTGACAGCCCCGGCCTTGCAAACAGGGGTTGGGTCCAACGCATACAGGACAGAAACAAGGTCTCTGTCCCAGTTAGGAGGAAGATGGGACACAGCAGGGCGATAGTGGTGTGTCTGTGAGACCAGATCTTCCCGGCACATATGCCAGCCTACCTGGAGGCTGGGAGACCCGAGGGCGTAGTCTTAAGGCCGTGGCTGTTACTGGGGGACATCTTCTCAAGTCCATGCCCCTCCTCCCTCTGCCCCTCACGTACCATCTTCTGCTGCATGCCAGGTAGTTAGAAATGACCCAGACCCCCTCCCTGGATCTCTCTGAATGCTGCCAGCCAAGGGCATGGGAAAGGCATTTCCTGAGTTACCCTCACCTCTCACAAGTCTCCAGTACCTTCCTCCAGGCTTTCCTGGGATGGATCATCAGCAGCTTTCCACTGGTTTCTGATTGGCGGGATCTCTCAGCCCGGGCCCCAGCCTGGGAGCCAGGGAAGCTCTTTCACTTACCACACTCCTCTCACAGAACAGTGACATCTATTCACACAGTCATAGATTACTGCCTGTTTCCTCCCCTAGAACATAAGATCCTGAGGCTCAGGGAAGGGATCCTGACTTTTGTTCACACTGTATCCACGGCACCTAGCATGGGACTTAACTGAATAAATTGAATGAACAAATAAATGAATAACCTGATCAAAGGAGGCATTGGCTGGATTCCCCCTCTGAGGTTTAGAAGAGGTCACCCAGTGAGCCTTCTCTTGGGGCCTGGTGCACCGCCATTCTTGTGGAAGCAAGAGCACTGAGTCATGAGCAGTGTCCACTGATGTCCCTCCAGCCAGCCAGCGCCACACTTATCAATCAGCAATGTAGCTACCGATAACCTCAGAAAGCTTGTATATATCTAAAGAAATGGGACAGGTGCTAGAAAATTCCTAAGTGTTGACCGAGGAGTTGTGTACCCATGATTCACACATAGGTCTCCTGAGCTGATGGACGCCTGAGAGTGAGACCTGAAGCCTGTGCCTTTCCAGGCCTGGGAGAACGGCCCGCTCCTGAATCCCTGCAGGGCTGTCTTTCAGGACGGCTCAGATGGCGTTCCCCACTTTGTGGCACACTATGGGGATACACCACACCTCCATTCCCATCTGTAGAATATACTCCCTCCCCTACGCCCTGCATATCTGCAAGGCTGGTGTCTGCCCAGGGTCCGCCCGGGGAACCTTACTGCTCACCCCACAGGACCCCACGAGGGCAGAGACTTCAGCAATCTAGGTGCCCCCATCCAGGTCAGTACCCACATCCAAGCCCTGAATATCTCTCCTTCATTTTTCAAGTTTCAGCTCCAAGAGTCACCTCTGCAGGGAAGTCTGAGTCATTTTCCTGCTTTATACTCCCAAAGTCCCCTATACATATTCCCCCTTGCAGCACTGATCAAAATTTTAATGAAATTTAACTCGGCTGATTCATTGCTTTTTCCTAGAGGGGCAGGAATCACGTTGACCTTGGTTGCTCCTACATTTCCTGTCACCGCCCTGGGTCTGGTGCGTCCCTTGTGCTTGGCTCACCCCTCTCATGCACCAGGTCAGACCCTCTGGCCACCACCAGCCTCACACAGGTACAAACTGGCAGCATCTCGCCTCCTGTCTACCTGGGCACTCCTTGCACACAGACACCCCCTGCCCCCACAACTTTCTGTTGATGCTCCGGCAGGTCCTGTTGGTTCCCATGCGTGCCCTGCCAAACCCAGAAATGCATGGAAGTCATGAGCCAGTGGATGCACCTGTTCCTCTTCTCCCTTCACCCCAAGAGATGGCTCTGAGACACACTTTGTCAGGCTTTTCTGGGGTGCCGACTTGGATTAGTCTCACTCAGTGGTGACCAGCTCAATATGACATCCTTGTATTGGCCTTCCCTCCCCTCTGCTCCACTTCCCTGCCCTGACTCTCCCTGGCATCACACCCTTGAACTCAGTCAGCAGTGGCATCTAAGCCTCCTCCTCAAGCCCCGCCCCTCAGGAGCCCAGGCCCCGCCCCCAGGAGCCCAGGCCCCGCCCCCAGGAGCCCAGGCCCCGCCCCCAGGAGCCCAGGCTGAGACAGGGCTCCATAAAGCTTTGTGGAAAGAATGAAGGAACAATCCTCAGCAGGAGGGTTAGCTTGTTCCCGTTGCTCCCTGTGACCTCACTTTCTCTTCAACACCCACCTCGCTCCTGCAGCTCTATTGCTACCTTGCTTCTTGTCCTCTCTCACACCTGGTTGTCTAGACCCTGACCTCCTGCCAGGCTCTTTCCACATCTTTCCAGGCTGGTCTCTGCTTGCTGAGTCCAGCTGACAGCCCTGGGGTGCATCTCAACGGAACCCAAGTCATTCTTGCCTCCCTCATCTGCTTATCCGGTTGTCCCCAGGTAGATCCTGAGCTTCCTCAGAGCGCCTCAGTCATTGCTCTGGGCAACCTGGATGCCCTGATAAGAGGCTACCTTTTCATCCATTTGCTTCCTTGCCCTCACCTGCTCTGTCTCATTCAGGATTCTTACCTGCCCCAGGCGAGCTCCCAGCATGCCTTGCTTCAAAGTGCACTGGCCAGTCTGAAGGAGGTGGCTTGGCATAGACTTTCCTGGCCACCCAAACAGGAGTCTGGGGCTCCTTCTAACACCAGTGCATGCTGGCCAGAACCAAGATCTGGTTCCTGCTTCGGAGGCAGGGGACACAGTGCATGATGGGGTCACGACCTTGACACTAGACCCGCCCCCCCCCCCCCCACCCCCGCTCGCACACTTTGGATGGGAAGCTCAGTAGTCATGATCCCACGGCCTTGTCTCTGGGGAAGGTGTGCCAGTCCACGTGCTCATTCACACACCCCTCACCCATCAACGCCTGCTCTGCAAGCCCAGCCCCACGCCAGGTGCGGGAAGTGCCAGTATAATCCAAAGGCACTGTCTGTCCAGAAGAGTAAGGCTGGGACATGGGTCCGTGGAGCTGTGCCACTCCCCTGCTCTGCTCTCCGTCCTATGGGGAATCACATCTGGGCAGTGCTACTTCTTTCACAGGGGAAGGGATGACATCAGGGTTACCCAGGATCACTCCTATCCATCTTGGTCCAAACCCATTTTGGTCCAGCCTCTTCCATGAACCAGGGAAACTGCCTTATATGCTATAGTGAGATGTAACAATTTCAAGAAAAAAGAATGAACAGCTTCCTTTGGCCAGAGGGCATTCAGGCCTCCCCTTGAGGCCAGGCTCCTGCTCCCTCTCCTTCCCCTACTGTTCAAGGGCCTGGGAGAGCAGCCAGGACAGGACTCCTTGGCCTCTGAGCACAAAGCTTGGGGAGGCCAGGCTAGGGTGGTCACAAAACCCGTGTTGGGACTGACCTGTACCCCTGGGAGATGGCACTCATGCTAACCCATGGATGCAGGTCCATCCTCACCTGCCTCCACCTCCCCACCTGCTGCTTCACACCCTGTGCCCACACCTTCCCGCAGCCTCTTTGCTCCTTTGGCTCCATAGCCCACCCTCCCTGCCTCTCCTCCCTCTGCTCTGGCCTTGCAGGAGCCAGCATTCTGTGGAGGCCTCCTTTTCATCCCATTCTGTCACCATTCAGGGTCCTGCACCCAGTCCTCCTCTCTTTTCTCCCCATCAATCCCCCCTCTGAGTGTCCAGCCTGAACCCCAGCCTCTAGGAACCCCAATTTCAACATGATTCAGAACCTCTCCTGGATCCTCTGCTTTCCCAGGAGGCTCTGTCTCTGGGGATGATGCCACTCCCTCCCCAGCCATCCAAGCTAGGATTTCACACCATGTCCTTGATTCCTCCCTGCCCTTCTCCTCCTTCATCCAGTCAACTGCCAACCTCATCGATTCTACCTTCATGGCTCCATCCTGTGCCATCAACTTTCTTTTCTGACCACAGTCCTCGGAGGCCACCATGCTCTCCTCCACCCAGGTCCCAGGGATGGCCTCCAGACTGGCTCCATTTTAGCCTGGCAGCACAAGTCCCAATTTGATGTCACCCCCTTGCTCTACATCTTTCAACTGTGCCTTGTAGCTCTTGGGGTAAAAACGAAATGCCTCATTTTAGCAGCCAAGGTCCTTCAAGGCTCATCTCTTGCCCCCTTCTCCAGCAGCAGCCTCTCCGCTTGCTTCCAGGCTTTCCACACTTAGAGCTCTGTCTCCATACTCCCCAGCAAGGTCCCAGGCAGCCGGTGCCAGAACAGGAGCTCTGGACAGCAGGTGTTGGGAAAGGTCTCTAGCGCAATAAGCGGGTGATGTCTCATGTGTGCCTCAATTCCCTGTGACTCTGATCAACGTGAGTCGGTTCCCTGAGTCTCCTTTTTAGATTCAGAGGGGCAAGATCCAGATCCCGGGTCACTCTGGCCCACCAGGGTGACCATGGCTGAGGGGCGGACTCCCTCACTATCATCATGGCCACCCACATACATACTTTAGACAGGACATGTGCATACTTAAGACAGGAGGAAATGGTGAGGAGTAAGACAGCCCTGTGCACTGCACAATTACTGAGCACCAGGCACTTGGCTAAGCATTTTTGTACTGTAGCTCATTAAATCTTCCCATGAACCCTGGGCAGAAGACTTATTTTATTATTCCCACTTCCTAGATGTGGAAATAGAGGCCAGAGAGGTTGAATAGCTTTCCTACTGTCAGCTAAAATGTGCTGGACCCTGAATTTGAACCCATCTCTCTTGCATTCCAAAGACATTAAAACACATGGGAGTGATTTAAGGCATGGATTCCAGCAGGAGACTTCCAAAGGTGGGCGGGGGGCGGGAGTGAGAGAGAGCGGGCAGTAGAGGTGGGAACAGTGATGATCTGAGAGACCAGGAGATGGAGGGAGAAACCACTGCTCTGTCCAATCATCTGTTTTGCTCCCATAGTTGGAGACAACTTGGAGGAAGGCCGAGGATGTGAGCAGGAGGGGGACACACCCTTTAGATCCCCCACCTTCCCTCATAATCTTGTCTCCTTTGATGGCCCGTGGCATGGACAGAGACGAGCAGAGAGTATCAGTGAAGGACTTTTTAAGTCCTGCTGGTCAGAGGCTCGACCCAGGGACTCCAAATGGCCCTCAGGGGGCAGATTCTTGTAAAGGTGGGCATTCATCATTTTTACATCTGCGTTCAGATCCCTAATAAGGAAGTAATAATATTGCCAAGCCTTTGCCACGCTTTCTATGAGCTAGTGAGAAGACTAATTATCTGACGACACTAATAAATGGTTATGATGTTATTAAAAATGGCACCAAGCTAGGATTAATAGGCTCATCAATTGTAGGGAATTGGGTTTAACAAGGTCCCCTCATGAGCCGTCAGGGCCTATGGTCTTGATGGATACTGGGCTGCATGCAGGCCACGAACAAGACCCCCTCTTTCCTCCAGCTGAGGGTCAGCCTCGGAAGCTGCTGGGTTTTCTGGTCTTCCCCCTTGCAAATGGCTCAGTAGAGCTCTTGGACTGCTGGGGATGCTGTGGATGGCAAGAGCGTCACTAGCCTTATTCCCCTCCACATGTGGCCTCCACTGTCCATGGGATCCCACCCTCCTCCCCAGCCCAGCTCACCTCTGCAAATGACATGCTCATATCCCACCCAGAGCCCCACGCTCCAGAGCCCCACTCATAAAGCTCGGGGGGGGGGCCGATAAATGGAGATGTCTCTGGGGCCTGCTGACTAATTTCCATAATAATTACAGTTATTACTAATAATGCTGACAACACCCCTCCCTCCCGGTTAGACTGAATTCCACAGTCTGGGAGCTGCTTCCCCAGCAGTTGTCACCTCCGCCAACAAGCGGGGAAGAACGCAGGGCAGGCATCGTTATTCTCACTGTTGAGGTAGGAAATGAGCTTAGGGAGAAAAAGAAACTTCCTGAAACCCCTCTCCCCGCCTCAAAGGAGCAGCCATAATGATAAAAGTAATACAAGCAAGGACTGACACGGTGCTGACTGTGTAGTGCGCACGTGTGAACTTAGTCCTCACCACAGCCTGTGGGGGAGGGGGCCATTAGTATCATTCCCACTTTACAGATGAGGAAACTGAGGAACAGAGAGGTTAAGAAACTTGTCCAGAAGCACACAGCTAGTAAGTGGGAGAGTAGGAATCAAGTCCAGACTGGGTTCACTCTCTGGACCATTAGCCTCTCCCACCCGCCTTCCCTGGGGGACTGATTTTCTAGGACCGAGGAAATCACTCCACCACTGAGGCTGTACTTGAGCCTTCTAGCTCTGAGCTCCAGCCTCCTTCTCTTCCTGGCTCCCCTCTGACAGGGGCAAGAGGGCTAACCGAAGAAGGTCCTGAGGCTAGCTGTCTGCACTTGGAGAGGCAAAGTGACAATAATTCTTTTGGCTGATGCTTTTCAGGTTGCAAAGACTGACTGCGTGAACCCTGGGTCCGGTGATCAGATGGCTCTTTGCAGACGTCAGAGCCCAGGCCTTTCAGAAGCAGAGAGCCTCCAAAAGACTCTCTCAGTCCCAGCTCCACTTCTTACTAGCTGGGAGCCTTCATCTTTCTCTGCCTCAGCCTCCTCATCTGTTAAATGGGTGGTAATAACAGTACCCATCTCATTGGGTTGTTGTAAGGATAAACGAGAGAAGAAATAAGGGGTACAGATCGTGTTCTTGCATTCATTAGCAGGCCCCAGATAGAAAAATGCTTCTGGAAAGCAAAGGCCCTGAGCTGGAGGGCAGGTAATGTTTAGAATGTGCTGGGTGGGCCTGTACCAATGGCTCCTTTGTCTCCATCTCCCCTGCCCCAGGGCTGCGGTCTGCCAGGATGCCCCATCCTGATGTGCATAGAGGACTTGGCCAAACCTCCCGGATGGCCCTGTCCATGGCGCTCCCACCCCACTTACGTGATCGATGAGCTCCTTGATCATGCCGTTCCACTGGCCCTTGTCGTCCTGTGCCCCATATTTCCCGTCCTCCACCAGCCGGATCTCGTAGGAGAAGCCCAGGATGTGGGCCAGTTCCTTAAGCAGGTCGATGCAGTAGCCCTCAAACCGGTCATTCCCAAACAGGGTCCTGTCAGACTTCCGGAACATGACAAAGGGCTCCTCCTGTGGGGACAGATAGGACAGGGGCTGATGGAGGCTGAGTGGGTGGGACAGGGCCGCCTGGGGTCAGAGAGCCTGTGCCCGGGCCTCGGCAAGGGTGTTCTAAGCCATCTTTGGGGGTGGCTCAGAAGAATGGCCCACTAAGTCAGGAGAGGGAAAGCCAAGTTAGTGCCTCACAGATGGCCACCTACTGACATGCATGCAGAACTTAGTAGGTCCTTATGGATTTGATTGTCCCAGTGTTCACAGAGCTAGAAGCCAGTGGAACTGGAATTTGAACTCAAGACTGTGATTCTGAATCTCACCTTCTCTCTGTTGCACCATCAGCACAGGCTGATGGTTCTCACAGTGTGGCCCCCAGACCAGCAGCGTCTCCTGGGAACTTGTCAGAATTGCACATTCTCAGGCCCCATCCAGAAATAATGAACCAGAAACCCTTAGGTGGGGCCTGGAAATGTGTGCTTTGAGAAGCCCTCCAGAGGATTCTGATGTCTGCTCAAGGGTGAGCACACTGCTCCAGAAGGCCTTCATCAAGTTTCTTCCAACTCCCAAGAAAGTAAATGAAAGTGTTAGTCACTCAATCATGTCCGACTGACTCATGGCAACCCCATGGACTGTAGCCTGCCAGGCTCCTCTGTCCATGGGATTCTCCAGGCAAGAATACTGGAGCGGGTTGCCATTCCCATCTCCAGGGGATCTTTCCCACCTAGGAATTGAACCCAGGGCTCCTGCATCGCAGGCAGATTCTTTACCATCTGAGCCACCAGGGGAAGCCTGTCCCATCTCCCCCAACTCCTGCATAAAAAGACTAGACCTACCTGCTCCCTTTCTCTCTTTCCAAGGGTCTAGTCCCCAGCATTAGGATCTGCTGGTGATTCCTGACAACTATGGCAGTTTGCATTTACATGTGGACGGACCAGGCACCAGCAAGTCAGCAGATGAAGTGGCTCCTGTGGAGGGCCCAGTGCAGAGCCCAGCGGAGCAGTGGGGTTCAGTGGAAGTGCTGGTATCACTTTGTTAGTCTTAATTTCAACCTTCTGGGAGAGATACTAATAACCCCATCCTATAGATGCAGAGAGTAAATTGGTGAAGACAAGGTTCCTTGTGAGAGGTCACTCAGCTGCCATAGAGAGAGGATCTGGCCTCAGGTTGGTGTGATCCCAGACTGGGAGCTGTTAACCACCTCACTGTGCCAGAGGCCCTGAGTCACATGGTGCCTCTCCCTAGTGGGCAGGGGGGGTCCTCAGGAGGTGGCTTGTGTTCTACAGTACACCTGACAGCCGTCCCATGTCAGGTTCCCTCCCTCCAAGGTGATGGGGAGCCACTAATGGACTCTCAAAGGGCCCACCTCTGTCTGATTTCTCATTTAGAAACAAACACTGACAACCCTGTAAAGAATAATTAGGGATGTGCTGTGTTTAGTTGCTCAGTCACGTCTGACTCTTTGAGACCCCATGGACTATAGCCTGTCAGGCTGCTCTGTCCTTGGAGATTCTCCAGTCAAGAATGGGTTGCCATGCCCTCCTCCAGGGATCTTCCCAACCCAGGGATTGAACCCAGGTCTCCTGCATTGCAGGAGGATTCTTTACTGTCTGACCACTAGGGAAGCCCAAGAATACTGAAGTAGGTAGCCGATCCCTTCTCCAGGGGAACTTTCCAACCTAGGAATCAAATTCACCAGCTGAGCCACCCAGGAAGCCCAATAACTAGGAACAGAGACAGGAAAATGGTGAAAAAAGCTGTTGACCTTGTCTAGCATGAGATACAGAGTGAGGAACTGCAATGTATGGGCTGAACTCAGCAAACTAATCATTTATTGAGTTCCTACTATGCATCAGGCACTGACAAACATTTTCATAAGCTGTTTGATTGAAGCTTGTAAGACAGGTGACATTATCCCTATTTGATAGATGAGCAAACTGAGGCTAGGAGAAGGTCAGTAAGTTGCCCAAGGTCACACAGGAGTTGAACTATAATCAGATGGAGTCCAGGTTCAGTCCTTCCTGCTTGTAGCTTCTTGGCCTTTCTGGACCTTAACCCTCCCCTCAGCCACCTCTGCACCCTCATCTGTCCGAATGCCTCAAGCCTTCAGCTGATGGGTGACAATCATTAGCTGACAGAACACACTTGTTCCGGGAAGCTCATGTCCTTGGACCCACAAGAAGAGCACATACCTCATTTGGAGGCACCTCCCTGGTGGCTCAGATGGTAAAGAATCGGCCTGCAGTGTGGGAGACTTAAGTTCGATCCCAGGGGTGGGAAGATCCCCTGGAGGAGGGTATGGCAACCCACTCCAGTATCCTTGCCTGGAGAATCCCCATGGACAGTGGAGCCTGGTGGTCTACTGTCCGTGGAGTTGCAAAAGAGTTGGACACGGATGAACGGCTAAGCACATCATTCTCTCAAGTGGTGATGAGAGAATGGGGCCATTCCTTTGCCACTGTGGACCCCTGGAACTGGCTGAGCCTGAAGGACCTTCATCAGGGGTCCTCAGGTGCAGAAACCCACCAGCAGCCTCTTGCCAGGCTCCTACTCCAGAAGATGGGCTGATTGTCTGGCCCTGTTTCCCCAGCAACACTAGTTCTCAAAATCCCGTCCCACCCCATGATTGATTTACTCTAGAGTTTCAACAGCCCTTGGGGATGCTACAGAGAAAGGGCAAGGGAGTGTCTGTACCCCTAAGGGGTTCTGAGAAAACCACTTTGCAGTCTAGCTGGGTGGAAATCTGGGTCCTTTGACTAGACTCCATACTAAGGCTCAGTGCCCCCCATCCCTGCCTCCAACCAAGTAGGCAGCTCACAAGGTTGGAGAAAAGAGTCTAGGAGGTGCCGGGGAAGGGGCTGGGACTGCCTGGAGAGAAGGGGACTTAGGCTACAGTGGACCCTGCTGCCTGGAACCCCAGCATGGGGCCTGGTGAGAGGGCCAGGGTGGAGATTTCAATCCTGTCTCAACTGTAGGTCAGATGCTCTTGCGCAGTGAACACCCTACACGGCTGCACTAGCTGGCCCTGCTGTTAGCTCAGGAGCGAATTAAAGAGAAGGCAAGTCCTCTGCCAGGAGAATCACCAGCCACACGTAGACTCCTAAGTGAAATCGACCTCCTTCTGTAAAATGGGAATAATAACAGAACCTACCTTACAGAATTGTTGGGAGGATTACATGGGTTAATCTGTGAAAAGCACTTAGTGCCTGGCAAATATAAACTGCAATATTATGATGATGATGAATATCATTATTGTCTTTCTGTGCACTGCGTGGCCTCTTACTGCAGTGACCTCTCCAGCCTCGAGACCATGCCCAAAGCCACCAAAGGTTAAAAATCATAGCTAGCGGCGGAAAACTATTTCCGGAAAGGTCCCTGAGATGGCTCACTTCCTGACCCTATCTCCCAGCCCCTCCCTGGCCCTATCCTCTAAAATTAGCACTTCATTTGTGGAGCCACCAAGCCCCAGAATCTATACATCTCCATATAAATACGCTGCCTTCAGAGCAGCTGTAAAATGCCATTAATTTCTGGAAGTGCTTTGCGGATGGCATACATATTTAACAGCCAAAGCCCAGAGCATTAAAATGGTGCTCGCCTTAGTAATGTCTCCAGACCTGCAACATTTCCTAGGGGGTAATTCTGAACTCCGCCAACTACTTATTCATGGACTATTTCACAATTTATTACTGGAAATGTCCAGACAGCCAATTCACAAGCTCTCTCGGCTGCTAATCGATTGCTCAGTGAAGGTGCCCTCAATTTCATAACTTCACGCTCTCCTATTGCTCTGGGAGAACAGCAGTAAGAACAGGGGTAATATTTCTCTGCAACAAGTCACAGGAAACAAGGGTCCTGAAAAATAACCTTTTCTGACTTTTCATCGCTAGGGCTCTCAGTTTCTTAGTCGAGCTTCACCATCATGAGAGCCAGGTCCGGTGCTAAGATTCTCCCAGTGATGGGACCTGTGGAGTTGGAAGAAGGGGTTTTGGGGGGCGGGGAGCCAAGGGTTAGCTACCTAAGAGCTGCGTTCCTAAGTCCTTCTGGCTTAGGCCATCTCAACACACATCTGCACGCACATGCGCTCTGTACACACACAATGCCACGGGCATGAAGACACCACTTTCTCGGATGCTCTGCCCTGCTCAGAGACAGAGGTTAAGGACCCTGGCCCTCAGGCCTTGGCTTCTGTCAGTTAGAACCAGGGCAGAGCATTAGGAGTCCGGCCAGTCTTCCCAGCAGGTGGGGCCCAGAAAGGTCCCTGGCCTGGCCCGGAATGGTTCTCCCAGCCCATATTCTGGTCTCCGTAGCTTCTCCTCTCCTGCACTAGATGCACAGGTCTGGCCTGCCTGGCAGTTGAGTCTAAATGGTCACAATGCACACACGGCACAAACACGTTACCCATCGGTTTGTATCCAGACACCCCTGTGTATAGCCAGCCCCACACCCGCACAGGTATCCGCACGCATGCCGACACAGCTGCTCACTTCAGTGGCCCCAAGAACCCTGAACCTTCCAAAGCAGGGCCCCGAGGAGAGAGCTGAGTGTGTTTTCTCGGTGTGTGAGCTGAGGTTTGGGCAGATGAATTTTTCATGAGCTCATGGAAGAGGGAAACCTGAGCAGAAGCTGGGGCCTGGCAAGGAGAGGGCGGGGAGGGCAGGCTTCCAGCCTCTTGCTGCTGCTGCTTCAGCCCCAAGAAGGGGGAAGAGCCTGTGGCTCTGCTGAGCCAGAGAGGGCAGGATCCAGGCTCTGTCCATCTGTGTTTCCAGGGTAATGAGCCCTTAGCACCTAACCCCGGGATTCGGGATGGGAGAGAAAAGATGGAGCTTGGGGGCAGCCCCTACATCTCCCTGTGTTTTTTGCCACATCCAGATTTTAGGGACCAGAAGAGGAGGAGAGACCCCCTCAGCGTGGGTGCAGGTACAGCCCTGTTCTCTGGGGCAAAGCTGGCGGATGTTCCTTTACTCAGGCTTGGTATCGGCCTGTCACTCAAAGCACCGTTGCCCTGACAACACACTTCCAGAGAGGCAGGGGCCAGTACTCTCTGTGGAAGGTGCTGGCCCTGCTTTGAGGCTGCCAAGCTTGGGGTTGGGGTTTTTCCCAGAGCAGCTGGGCTGGGCCAGCCTGGGCCACTCCACACAACTGGTAGTGTTGTCCTCCAAAGCCTAGGCTGAGAGCATCACAGCCCCACCCACCCCACCCCCGGCTCTGGGACATGCAGACCATGCTGAGACTTTCAGGGGACCCCGAGGACATTTTCAGCTGGACACAGAGAGTTTCTTGGAGACCAGTTGAAGGCTGTGTGTCACATCCTCTGTCCCCCTCCCGCCTCCAGGAAAGACTGGGCTTCTCTCAGGGAAGAAGCAGACCCAATTCCCCATGATCTCTGGGCAGTGGGGCTGGAGAGAGCTGGATCATGGCTCACTCCCAGGCCATGTGAATATCTGACACTGCATAATGTGGTTAAGATGGTGGGATATCTGTTTCAAGTGGGTCAGTAGCCACGTCTCGGGTCAAGGCAAAGGAGTTTGAGGGAGGGGATTATCACAATGTCAGTGCTAGGGGCTCAGAACTCCTCCGGGGCAGGGGATGAGGTGGTGGTTGGAATGCGGAGTTTTATGTATCAGCAGGAGATGAGAGCCTAGAGAGTGGCTCACACCCTAGGGCTTTCAGGGACCAGTCAGGAATTGCCTGTATAAGAAGCAGCCAAGAGTAAGCAAGAGGGAGTGGTGGGGTCTGCAGTGATCCAGGTCTCAAAGTCATTTAAACCCTAGCTCAACGTGTATGATGCATCCTGTGCTAGACAGAGATAACCTCTGTGACCACAGTCAGGGCTCAATCTTCAGGGACGTTCAGGATGCTGCTTGTGGACGGAAGCAGAGGTTTTCTCTAGAACACTCACTGTGCTTACTGTATTAAACCTGGGCTTACTGGGGACTGGATCTGTAATCAATAATACCAACAGCAGCCATTACTTGACAGCATCCACTCTGTACCATTTATTTATTTTTCTTTATTTTTTTAAGGTTTTTTTTTTTTTTGATGTGCACCATTTTTTAAAGTTTTCACTGAATATTGTTATAATATTGTTTCTGTTTTCTGTTTTGGTTTTTTGGCCATGAGGCATGTGGATATTAGCTCCCCGATCAGTGATCGAACCCATATCTCCTGCATGGGAAGGTGAAATCTTAACCACGGGACTGCCAGGGAAGTCCCCTGGGCCATGTATGCTATTTAATCATTCATTCTTTCAACTCCATGAAGTAGATACAATTATTATCACCTCTCTTTTGCAGATGACGGAGAAGGCAATGGTGCCCCACTCCAGTACTCTTGCCTGGAAAATCCCATGGACGGAGGAGCCTGGTGGGCTGCAGTCCATGGGGTTGCGAAGAGTCGGACATGACTGAGCGACTTCACTTTCACTTTCACTTTGCAGATGAGGAAAGAGAGGCACAGATCGACTAAGCAATTTCTCAGGATCGTAGAGCTAGAGAACAGTACAGCCAGCACTCAAATGCAAAGGTCTGAGTCTCTTAAGCACCTCGCAGTCTGACTGCTGTGTTCTGGTCACTCTTGCATGTCCCCAAGAACTGCTGGGCTCATGTTTGCCCAGATGAGGGGCAGGGGGACAGATGGAGCTGTGTCCAGGCTGCCGGCCAAGGGGGCTTCTCTCCTTCTCTGGAGGGTGCTGGGAGCCAGCAGGATGCTGCGGGTGGGACCCTCAGTGAGCAAGTGAATGCAGTAGGTTGGGACCTCTGCAAGAAGCTTCCATGTGTGTGCTAAGTTGCTTCAGTCGTGTCTGACTCTTTGCAACCCTATGGACTGTAATCCACCAGGCTCCTCTGTCCATGAAATTTTCTAGGCAAGAATGCTGGAGTAGGTTGCCATGCCGCTCTCCAGGGGATCTTCCCCACCCAGGGGTGGAACCCTTGTCTCATGTCTCCTGCATTGGCAGGGGGGTTCTTGACCACTAGTGCCACCTGGGAAGCCCTGAAAGAAGCTTCTGAAAGTCAAAGTGAAATTTGCTTAGTCATGTCCAACTCTTCGCGACCCCATGGACTATACAGTCCATGGAATTCTCCAGGCCAGAATACTGGAGTGGGTAGACTTATCCCTTCTCCAGGGGATCTTCCCAACCCAGGAATCGAACTGGAATCTCCTGCACTGCAGGCGGATTCTTTACCAACTGATCTATCAAGGAAGCTTCTGCTGCTGCTGCTGCTAAGTCGCTTCAGTCGTGTCCGACTCTGTGCGACCCCAGAGACGGCAGCCCACCAGGCTCCCCCATAGTATTGGCTAAAAACCTGTGAGAAGAGCACAGGAAGTCTGCGGGATTCTGCCCCTGGGGGTGTACATAAATGTCCTGCGGCTCTGCGGAAGGGTCTTACACCCTTTAAACCAGGCTCCTGCCACTTTAATAAAATTTAACCTGTGGTCTTTGAAAGGTGTGTATTTTGCATCCTTCTGCTGTATTATCTTTAGCTCTCCTGTTACGTGAGAGTATTGTTTTGTGGCTGAATCATCTCTGTTCATTTAATCATCTCTCCTAATCTCTCCAAGAATACCAGTTCTACCTTTTTTTAATCTTGTCTTCTGAAAAGTGTTTTATTTATATCTCACATTTTATGCAGCTCCACTTTTAATCTTTTACCACCTTTTTATTATTTTATTTTTACCCTTTTATATTTTAGCTTTGTCACACTTTTATCCTTTTGCTTTCTGACATTTCGGTTTTACATTTTTCACCTTCTCTAGCTGGAGCTGTTAATTATTTATTTTAATTTTTCCTCTCTCTGGGTAGCTTTCCTTTTAATCTCGTCCCTTATTTTCATTTCTCTCTTTATTACCTTCCTTTTAACCTTTATTTTGTCCTCTTTCAACTCTCCTTTTATCCTTTCTATTTTTATCCACATCAATATTCCTTTAATTGCTCATCACTCTTCCTTCTATCCCTTTTGCTCCTTTTATTTATGTCTTTTTATTTTTAATCTTTTTTGCTTTATTCTTTTTTATTTTTATATAACTTATAAGTGTACAATATAATGATTCACAATTTTTAAAGGTTAAACCCGATTTATAGTTATTATAAAATATTGGCTATATTCCCTGTGCTGTCCAATATATCTTTATAGCTTATTTTATTTTTAGTCTTTAATTTATTTTTTATACTTTTTCCCCTGTTCCTGATGAGATCTTTTGACTTACTGGTTTTATAGTTTGATATTTGTATTTTATTTAGTTAACCAAAAGTCAATCAATAAAGGCAGGCAGGATGTATGGTTTTGGGGAAGATACTGTGGGGGGTCTCACTCCCAAAAGGTGGGGGTGGGGAGGTGTCTCCCCAGCCTTCTCCTTCTGGCCCCATCAGCAACATGTTCAGAACTCTTAGGTCTCCATCACCTTTAACGTGGATCGTCTTAATAGTCATAAGCCTGGAGACTGAGGATGAGATTCAGAGGTTAAAATCGCTCCTCAGATGCTGATAGTGCCCCTGGAGTCTGCTGCTCACTGGATTCTTGGGAGAATGGAATGTGATATCCCTTCTTCGTCCATGGTGTCCAACACCCAGTCACTGAGCATATACCCAGCACTAGAGAGAGGGCACAGGGCCTGGCTGGGCTGCCGCTGGCGGGAGGCAGGCGGGACAAGCCTTGTCTGAGTGCCAGGAGGCCCGGGGTGAGGTTCCCAGCCCTGCTCCCAGGCTCCATCCTGTGACAGCCTTACTCTAAGTGCTCCAAACTGGGTTGAGCTCCTTTCTTTTTGGTTGAGAATATCCTCAGCACGTGGTCCTGACAAACATATTTGCTTCATTACACGGAGAAGCTGACCGGGGCCAGACTGTCCTCAAAGGGTCTTTGGTCAGAATACACTGGGCTGTGACCGGGCTGCCCCCTGGTCCAGCATGGGTCCCAGGAGCAGTGCTGTGCCTCTGAGACTGTGCATCCTGAACCTGTGGACACCCTGGAGGCCTTCCAGGAGGGGCTGGTGCACATGGAGTGGGCACAGTGGTGGCCAAAGGAGGCCAACTGCCTGGGCATCCTGCTCACCCTGAGCTCTAAGATGCACGGAGCTCGGGAGACCCCTGGAGCAATTCCTTGGGTTGAAATGGTCAGAAGAAGGACACACTATTTAGTCCCGGGCAGTGGAAGGAGGAGGACAGGGAGAATGGTCATGGCCATGGCCAGGAGCACTTGGGTCAGGACCCTGTGGGGGTGGCATGTGTGAGGGCCCACCGCACCCACTGGGCTCCCTGGGTATGACCATAGCACCTCCCAGGCTGGGGTGGGGGACTGCTGGGAAGGCCCTTTTTCCTGGGAACTGGGTTGGAAGAAGCAGACTCAGGTCCTGGTGCAGAGAGCAGGTCACCCCTCCTTCCTTCCCACAGCTCCCGCACAGGCATCAGGGGCTCAGGGAGCGGGTGAGGCTGGGATACAAACAGGCAGGCCTCTGGAGCAGGGGCTGGCCAAGCAGGTCCAGGCAGGAGGGCTGGCCCGCTCTACCTTTGGGAAGAGACAGCCCAGTTACCTCCTGGTGTCTCTGACCTGTGACTGTGAGCAGTATTGCTATGTTTCAACTTCTCTCTGGGGGCTTTCTGAGGGACCCTCAGTGTTTCCAGCTTCCTTCAGCTCCCCTCCCTCATCTTCCAGCCTCTCAGCAGCCCCATAAGAGGCAGCTGGTCTATGCGGGGCGGGGTGATGCAGGGGTCCCTCTATCCCCAACGGCCAGCCCATCTCCCAGCTCACAGGGGGCCTCCTGCAGGGCTGCAGCTCTTACCAGTACGGTGGTGACGATGAGAGACCTGTTGGTCAGAGAGTCGGTGACATTAGGGCCTCGGCCTTTGGCGACCTCCGTGATATTGAGCCCCTCAGCGGGACTCCACACTCCCACCTGGATGGACAGACGATGCAGTACAGGGGCTGAGTCCACAGTGTCTCCACCCTCTCTTCACATCAGCAAGCAACTCATCTTGTTCCCACCTTTTAGGAGCATCGTCATTGCTGACAAGTTTTGAGCCAACTTTTCTGACAGCCCTGCTGCCTTCCTCCTTCCCAGAGGAAGCCCCCGAGATGTTGAGTCTCCTGAATTCTCCTCCCTCCCCATTTGCTGGCAAACCCATCCCAGATGGAAGGGAAATGCAGAGGGAGAAGAGGAATATAAGGAGAGCCCAGGGAGCACAGTGGAAGCCAGCCTGGGGTGGAGCGGATGCCATGAAGTCAAGTTAGTGTTAGGGTCAGGTCCTGCCCTGGGTCAGAGTCATTCCAAGCCTGGGGGTGGGGGGCGGCCTCCCGCCTCCTAGGGAAGAGTTGGGCACCAGCTGCTCACTCACTGGGTCTCAGCCTGTGCCAGCTCTGGGGCCAGATGCCCTCCAGAGGGCCTGGAGCGAGGGAGATGTTCCCTAGGCATGTGTGGAAGGAGAAGGAGATGTGTTTTGCGCAGGAACTCAGTCTGGGCAGGATGCTGGTCTTTGCGGCTATTTCAGGGGGTGGCAGACAGAATGGAACACCCTCACAGAGGGCAGTGGATGCCATTGGATTTGAAGGGAATTTGTTTTGTACTTTTACACCTAAAGTTGGCAGATGTTCTGGCTGAGGTGGCCTAATCTCTGTTCCCATAGTGCCTTTGTGGACGTCAGGCCTGGGGCTGGAAGGAGGCAAGGGAAGATCAAGTTTACAAATGGTTCTCAAGCCCTGGGTCTCTTGAAGAGCCTTTGGGATCCAACTCTGCCCCTCTCTGTGCCCATATCAGCACCTCTCAAGGAAGGTTCTGGCCTGACCATCCTGTCCTTGGCCCAGTTGCTTGGGGGCTCGGGGGACGGCACTCAGGAAACCTAATCAATTAAACAGGGAGGCCGAATGCAAACATCCCATTAAGAGAGCTGTGCAAAGCAGATAGCAGAGAGACATGTAATTATGCTTGGGTAATTCTGCTTTAATCCCCCCAAAGCCACTGGCTGGAGCTGGCTGGATCAGCTATGACCCGGCTTAGTAAATAGAAGTGATGAGAGAGAAGTGACGAGAGGCAGAATGTCTGTGTTTGGGGGCTCAGCACCCTCTCTGGGCAGCATCTTTCTCTGTGCAGACCCCCAGAGCCCAGAGGAGAGAAAACAATCAGACAGCATCAAACAGGCTCTTCTCTCAAGGGGGCCAAGCGCAGAGCCCAGCCCCAGCATGAGGGACCCTAGTGGCAGGTCTGGGTGCAGAAAGCTGTCAACAAACAGCTGGCTGGCAGCCTGGTGACCAGCAGGAACCCTTGCTCCAGCAAGCAGCTACTGAACTCCTACCCTATCTCCCATGGACATCGGAGAACAGTTAAGACTGAGGAGGACCCAGCTTTCAGAGACTCTCTGCCCACTATCTGGGAGGCTGTGACCAGGAGCCTCTGGTGGGGCCTCTGCAGGTCAGCCGGTGTCTAGGTATAGTAGAGAGGTTTTCTTGAGTATTAGCTGTGGTCTGTCTGCTGTTGCTGGAGGGCTGGTAGGAGCTGCGGGTAGGCTCAGATGGCAAAAGTGCTCTGATGGGCGATTACTGATGCCTGCCATAGATACGAGAGTGGGAGGTGGTGGCATACATGCCATCTAATTGCCATCCTTAGAATTTTAGGCTATCCCCAGAGATGGACAGTTGAGAGAGCAAAAATGAGACAGCTACTCGAGTGAGAACTATTACAGTGGTCCTGCCAGAGGGGGAAGCAGGCTCCCAGCACTGCAGGAGTCTAAATAGGAGCTGGCAGAGCGCTTGATAAGCCATAGTTTGAAGAGTTAGACCAACAGGGCTGGATCATCTTAGGAAGAGGGGGTATAGCACCTTGTCCTTAGGGGACTGTTGCTATAAGGGGAGTGGTGAGGTTGTCCTGGCCACCTGGCCCCAGGACAGTGGCCCCACGAGTCCGTGGGAAACTCAGGACTAAATGGCATCACCTTGGCCACAAAGTACAACCCAGGCAGAGCTGGGTTTGTGCCTGTGGGAACGAACCAAGGAGACAAAGGCCATTCCTATAACCGGAGAGATGGCATGGGCAAAGGCCTGGAGGTGCGGGAGGGAGGGATGTGGCTGGGCCTTGAGGAATATTTGGGGGGCAGTGGAGACTTGTCCTGGAGAGGAAATCGGGGCATTTCCTGGAGAGTCTTCAAGGCTGGGGTGAGAGGCAGATGCTGAATGCCTCGGCACTGGGCAGCCACGCACAGTCCCAGGGCAGAGTGGAGCTGTGCATCGGGTAGCTTCATCTCTGTGTGCATTTGGGATGGATGGAGGGTCCAGGAGTGGAAGTGGCAAGCCAGGTTGGGGTGTTAAAAAAATCCACAGAAGAGACCTGGACCAGGGAGGGCAGGGGAAGATAGGAGAGGAATCAAGGGCCCCTGAAGGATCACAGGCACCAGGGGCGGCCCCTCCACTTCTGCATTTTATACACCCCCTCTCCCAGGGTTGGAGATGTGCCCTGGTGGCTCCCAGGGACCAGGGGGTGTGGCTGAGCCCTTGGCCCTGAGGTCCAAGGAAATGCTGAGAATCAGGGCTGATGTTAAATCTCCTTCTCAGCCCAGCAGCCTGACTTTGTCACAATATTGCTTATGTCTCCCAAGGGTCAGAACTGGCCCCATTACGAATATTTCTTTGGTAGCCGGATGGGAGGCCAGCCCTGTGGGCTTGCTTTCCTTGTAATTCCCAGAATCACAGAGGCCTTAGAAGCTTAGCATGGGGAGTTCAGAATCCATGTGCTTCAACCTCTATCCAAGGATAAGAATCACCTCCAGTCTCCCAGACAAGCAATCCCTTTGTTCAATTTTGCTGAAATGTCTCCAGGGACAGTGAGCTCACTACTCCCCAGGCAGGCATCCATAAGTCATTAGAGAGTTTCTCTTACCCAAGGACACGTCTGTCCCTCTGCCCCATGACAGAGGACTTAGAGACAATCCATCTGTCCCATGAACCTTTCCCAGGTTAAGCATCTCTTTGATGGCCCTTGCTGACAGGGTGATCGTTTGAATATCTGCCACGGCCAGGCTACTGGGTTCTGCACCCCTCCAGGCTGAGAAGGCCAAGAGGGGCCAAGGCAGTGGCCACACCGGGTCGTATTGAGCCCCGAGGGGGCAGCTGGATGGGGTCTTGCCCTCTTTCTCAGGGTCTCTGCCTGGGATCTGTCGTGGGGGATTTAACAGCCCCTGCTCCTTGGCCCGCCCCCCCACTGCTGAGCTCACACACCTTCTCCAAGCCGTCTTCCTTCAAGCTGATGATGTCCAGATCGAAATCCGTCCGTAAGCCACTGGTTTTGTTGAAAACAATCCGTCCAGTTAATCCTTCCCATTGAGCCTGCCGGAGGGGAGAGGGCAGATCGGCAATTCCTCGGGCTCATAAATCATCATTCGGTACAACTGTATAATGCTTCATTTTAATTACTCCTTGCACTGATACTGTTCCCCCAAGACCATGATTAATTAATAATCACCTCCATCATTGCTAGGGCTGTGGTGCGAGCCAGCGATTTCCATAAATTCTATTATGTTCTTTAGCCAGCTTTACACTTGCACCTTCTCGTGTACAACATCGATCTCAGATGCGCTCAGATGAGCCCCTGCCTCGAAGCCATGAGAAGGGGGTAGTCCAGTCCATGTCAGGTCCCCAAGGAGGGGCAAAGAGGCAAGTGGGTAGACTGTGGCAGGTGAGACCTACCGAGGGGCAGAAAGTCAAGAGGCCAAGCCAGCTCTGGCTGTAGGACCAGACAGAATAACCCCCAGAGAGCCAGGGGTGACAGAGCAGGTCTCTCACCTCAACTCCACTCATGTCCCAGTTAAAAACTGGGGTCAGAATACAGGGTCCAACCTCAGTTAGCTGTGTGACCTGGGGATTTAATTCTGCCTTGCTGCCTCAGTTTCCTCATCTGTAAAATGGAACTAATAACAGTACCCATTTCACCAAAACACTATGAGGGCAGAATGAAGTAAGTCTCATGAAAAACTGAGAATGGTGCTTGGTACAACCTGTTGTTTTTGTTGTTCAGTAGCTAAGTCGTGTCCGACTCTCCACAACCCCATGAACTGCAGCATGCCAGACTTCTTGTCCCTCACTGTCTCCCAGAGTTGGTTCAGATTCATGTCCATAGGTACAACCTGAGCCCTGAATAAATGGTAGCTTTCTCTACTTTTTCTTGCTTTTAGCATCATTAACAGAGAGGCAGGCAGAGGTTCAGAGAAGGAACGGGTCTAAATTGAGAAAGGCTCCGTCTTCTAAAGCCAGGATTGGGAAATGATGTCTGGTGATACACATGGATCCATTTCCTGTTAAAGTCACACCCGTGTATCTACCTGTTGTCTCTGGCTGCTTTTGTGCTGTAGCTTCAGAGTTGAATAGCTGCAGTAGAGACTGTCTAGTCTGTTGTTGCTTTTATTTAGTTCCTAAGTTGTGTCTGACTCTTTGTGACACCCATTAGATGGTACGTATGCCACCACCATGGACTGTAGCCCGTCAGGCTCCTCTGTCTATGGAATTCTCCAGACAAGAATACTGGAGTAGGTTGCCATTTCCTACTGCAGAGTATCTTCCTGATTCAGGGATCGAACCTACGTCTCCTGTATTGGCAAGCGGATTCTTTATCACTGAGCCACCTGGGAAGCCCTGGTCTGCAAAGTCCAAAATATTCAGTATCTGGCCCTTTGTACAGAAAGTTTGCCATCGGCCCTTCTAGCCAATACCTCTTCTGTGGGCCTAGAGCATTAGTGCTATAAGGACCTTCCTGCCACTCACCCCATGCAGCCTCTGCAGAAGCCCTGGGAGACAGGCTCAGTAGGTGCCTCACCCCACTGGGGTCATGATCCCTGCAGATTCTGAAGAAGGCTCCATAGCCTCTCCATGGCTGAAGTTTCCCCAGCACCCAAGCTTACAGAATATAATACACAAGTTTATGGGTTCCTGGATCCCTGAAGGCCCATCTGTAGACCGAAGCTAAAATCCATGGGAATCTCCGAGCACTTGGGCAGCCGTCTGGCACTGTAAAGTCTTATAAGGGTGTAGATGGCATGTGTTTTGCTAGCTCAGGCAGAGGGGTGCACCTCGAAGGGCTCCAGGGGGCTGGAAATCAAAAGTGGGTGGAACATGGACTTTGCATAAGGCATCCAACCTCTCTGAGCTTCAGGAAGAGGACAATAACCTATTTCACAGGCGGTGACAAAGGTGTATCAAGGGCTTAGCACAGTGCCTGGAACACAAAGCCCCAGCTATGATTTCTCCTTTGTCCCTTCCTCCTGTGGGGCTCCCTTGGATTAGGGCTGGCCCTTGGCTGGGGGCAGAGGGGAGGATGATCACGTGGGCCACCTCCGTAGACACCTATCACAGAAGGCTCGTCCATGATTAACTTCCCTGCATGAGCTCATCTGGTTCGCATCACAGTCCTATCAGGTGGGTGTCATGATTGTCCCCATTTTACAGTCATGGCCACTGAGGCTCAAAGACAGGCTGAGCTCTGCAGGTCCCAAGTAATGGTGGTGCCAGGCAGATCCCCTCTGTGCTGAGCAGAGCTGAAGGGCTGGGGTCACTGTGTCCAAGCTGAGTGGGGGCAGTTTATGAAGCCCAGGAAACTGCCGACTGGACTTGGGGATGGAGATTTAGAGATGCATCTGATTCAGAGAACAGATTGGTGGTTAACAGTGAGGCACCGGGTTGGGGGTGGGCATAAAGTGTGGAGGGTCAACTGTATATAATGGACGGTAACCAGACCTTCAGCGGGGACTACTTTGTAACATACACAGATGTGGAGCTATAATGTCCTATGCCTGAAACTTACATGTTATACACCGTTTTGTTCTTGTTTAGTCACTCAGTTCTGTCCGACTCTTTGCAATCCCATGAACTATAGCCTGCCAGGCTCCTCTGTCCATGGGATTCTCCTGGCAGGAATACTAGAGTGGGCTGCCGGGCCTTCCTCCAGGGGATCTTCCCGACCCAGGGATCAAACCCGCGTCTCCTACATTGGTAGGCGGATTCTTTACCTCTGAGCTACCAGGAAGGCCATACACTATTTTACTTCAGTTAAAAATGCATCAGAGAAGGTGAAGGCCACTGTGTATGACCTCACAGGGAAGCTCCGCTCCCTTGAGGCTTCCCAGTCCCTCCGCCTCCCCCCTTCTCTGCCTGGGCCCCGCCCCCTGAGGCTATCTCCCCGGGCCCCTGGGGAAATCATGGCAGGTCTTCAGACCTGCGCGGGAGGGAAGCCTTCCTCCCTGTCAGCTCCAGAGGACTTAAATGTCAGCAGGTGTGCGGCCTGTCTGTGGGCGGGCAGGCAGGGGCAGGGCCAGGCCAGGGGGCCGCGGGAGCTCCGCCCCGTGACATTTCCCAGCCCTCCCGCCCCTTTCAGCTGCCGCGCAGGACTCCCTAAATGAAAGATGCTTCACAAGCTCTGAACTCCGGCCTGGTATTTTCCAGCTCCTCTCGGAAATGCCAAGTCTTTAAAATGATTTACTGTCACGCAGTCAGATGGGGAGACGGGAGACTTGGAAATGGTCTGAGGGAAGACCGGGTGCTGGGCTCAGGCAGCGGGCTTGGGTCTTGGGGGTGGCCAGCTGTAGGGCCATCGGGGAGCCCCACAGCTGCTCTGGGCCTCAGTCTCCACTTCCCCCACATGGAGTTGAGACAAAGATGTTTCTGAAAGTACTGTGTGAAGGAGAGTGTGTGGTGAGGGCTGTTCACTGGGCTGGGGCCAGGAAACAGGAGAGTGGACACTCCAGCAGGGCCCGTCAGTCCTGGGGTGGGAGGCGCCTTTCTGCTCTGCAAGCCATCTGCTCCCTTTGGGGCTTCAGGACTGAGCCTCGAGCACTCCAGGGGGTTCTCTGAAGCTCTGTGGCCTGGAGATCCTCTGTAGCTAGAAACCCACCGGGGAGCAAGAAGCCTCTGCGAAGACAGTCGTGATGATAGAAATAGTAACAGCAGCCAAGCCGCTCAGCATCTGCTCTGTGCCAGGCACTGCCCTAAGCGCTTCACACATCATGACTCACCTACGACCACACTGCTGTTGTCTCCATTGTGCCGGAGCGGCACAGAGAGGTTCAGTAGCTTGTCTAAGATCACACCGCTGAAAAGTGGTTAAGTTTCAGAGTCACTTATGTGTGGCTCCTAAGGGTCTTAGAGTTGTGGCCCCGGTCACTGAGAAACCCACGCCAGTCTCTGGCTACTGGGTTGGAGGCCTGCAGAGGTAGGAGGCTCAGGGGGTGGGGTGTGAGGCCTCCGTGCTCCCCAAGAACAAGCTGACGACTGTGCAGGCCAGCCAGGCCTCGCTCAGGGCATTGGACCATCAGCCTGCCTCCACAGTTTTGAGGGGTTGGATGAGAAGGAACCCTCATGGTCCTCTTCTACCGAAACAGCTGACACCGGAGTCTCTTCTAGGTGTGAGGGAACCCGTACCAAGGACTTAACTGCTCCCTCACTGGGACTAGGACATGGTTTGCCAGGTGAGGAAACTGACACTTGGGAATGTCCAGGAATTTGTATAAAACCACACAGCTGGGAAGAGGCAGAGACAAGCCCAAAGGTATGTGTATCAGACTCTAAGGCCATATGCCTTTTAGTGTTGTTCTAAAATACAGGAGGTGTTACTGCCCTTGTCCCAAACAGTGATGGTGAACTGGGATCTCTAGGGGAGCAATCCTGTCTGCTGAGTGGTGAATTTCTTTGTTATTTCCCCTCATTGTGCTGCCTTCATTTGTCAAGGGATTGCATTCACTAATGGAATACCTTGATTGACGTTTCCCTAGGCGGTGAGCTCTGTGCATGCAGTTGCCAGTCTGTTTTAACCCCGCTGGATCCCCAGCACAGGCTCAGTGCTGGCCACTCAGCAGACCCACACACATAGTTAGTGAATAAATGAATTGAATGAACTCTCAAGGCAGTCTGCTTCATTCCTGGTTCATTGTGATGGCTACAAAGACGTGGTCTATGCAAAGCCCTCCTAGGGGGCTTCTCCTAAGTGCACTTGACATTGCCCTGGACAGGTCACTCCTTCTGACCCAGAGATCTCGCCCCTACACACCTAGATCTCACCCCTATGTGCCTTCCTCATCTACCATTACTGGGACTTGACTCTGCCCAGTCCTGGGCTATGTGCTTTGCTTACAGTTTTTTACACTGTTTTTCCAACAATGCTTTGAGGCAGGGACTCTTACTAGTTGAGGAGACTGAGGATCAAAGAGTTAATCATCTTCCCCAAAGTCACACAGCTTGTTGTCCTGGAGCCAGGGCACAGACCCAGACCTGTGTGCCCCCATCTGTAAAATGGGAACAATACACTCTGCATTTGTAAGGACAACAGTGATGGAGAGTCTGAAAGGAAACGTGGGCACTGTGTGTCTCCATGCTCATCCTCTCAGCAGCAGGACATGTTCTCTGGTTTTTTGAGCCGGATGGGACTTCACAGTTGCCATGGTGCCAGGAGAGCCAGGTCCCACTAGGGACCACAGGCTGATGGGCCCATGATGTGAAGAGGAGTTTGTGGGGCTGATTACGAGTTACTGAGCCGCCTCTGCCCTCAGCACTAAGCCTCATCCACATGATGTCTCATTTTGTCCTCACAGCATCTGCAGGAGATGGGCATGCTTCATACCCGACTCAGCAAGGTACACTAGCTTGCCTGAGGCCACACAGCTGGAGGCAAAGACGCTCAGCTGTTTAAGGCCCAGGCTGTGTCCTGCTGACAATGCCAACCACCCACTGAGCACCTACTGTGTGCCAAGGACGCAACCTCTCTGTCACTTTGTAAGACTGGTCCCTGCTGAGCCCATTTGCACCTGAGGAAACAGCTCTGGCCCAAGTTCACATGGACTAGACTCCCAAACTTGGGCCCTTGACTGCTCTGTGGCCCCAGCAGATGGCCCTGGTGGGGGTGAGTGCAGGGGCCACTCACCTCCTTGATGAAGTTCATGAAGCGGCCGCCGAAGCGCCAGGCCTTGTGCCGGTGGCACTGCAGGGAGTTCACGGTCATCTGGGGTGCCCGCTGGTAGCATACAGACACGATGTGGACGGCATCGTACAGCAAGGCCGCGTCCGTCTGGAGGGGAAGCCCAGGGCTGCCTGAGAGTGGCTCGGGCCCTGAGAGTCCTCAGCCCACCTTTCCCTGTCTCCCTTTATCTCCCTCGCCAAAAGCATGGTGTCTTGGAGAGGGAAAGGCCCTGTCCTGGCTCCTGATGAGAGGCCAGGCTTGGGGTGTCTCTGCAGCTCTGCAGACACCTGACTCCCTCCCTCTGCAGCTCAGATCTTCTCTGCCAGGCCCTCCACCCCCGGCGTCTCTCTGTTGCCTGGCCTTGTCCACACGCTCACCTTTCCAGCCTCCCCAGCTTCCTGCCCACCACAGCTAAAAGTCCTCTGCATCCAGGACATTGTCCCCACTCTCTGTGACCACCTGTTTATATGCCTGCACTCCCGTACTTGGGTGGGGGGAGGGGGCCTGCGTCTGATTCCTGAGTGTCCCTGGCCCCTGGCCTCAGGTCTAGCAGATGCAGTGTAAGTCTTAAGAAGGGAAGTGGTGGGAGGGAAAAAAAGAAACAGGGAGGAAGGAGAGAAGGGAAGGAAGGGAGGGAGGGAGGGGAGCCCCCGGGTCTGGCGCATCCAGCGTCAGTACCATCATCACCCCATCCAGCAGGCCGGACTCTGCCCGGGGAGCCGCCTGCAGCCGCTCCATGGACCACTTCTCCACGATGGCCGAGACATGAGGGTTGTCCACGTTGAGGATGCGGAATCCCGTCAGGTTCACGCCCGAGTAGCGGTAGGGCTCCAGGTCTAAAGCGTAAAGATCCTTGACAGAGAGAGTTTCAATAAACAGAGATGTGACACAGCTGTGAGCTCCAGCCCTACCTCCCACACTCCCTACTGGGGCCCCAGAGCAGCTGTAGCTCCCTGCAGAGTTCTGGGGGTGGAGGCTCAGGGGGCACTGATGGAGCACTCATGGGGGCTCTGCTCTTGGAGTTAGCCAGACCTAGCTGCCTGGTGGCTGACCCCACGGACTTACTGCCGGACCTCAGACACACGGCTCAGCATGTTTCTTCATCTACAAAACGGGGATTGTGCCTCCTTTATAGGCCCCAGTGAAGCAGTTCATATGAAATGCCCAGCCTGGAACAGCAAAGAAGCGTGATAATGGTCATGACCGTCACTTCCTTTGATGGGGGAGGCCTCCTTTGGGAAGACAAAGGGCACTGGGTCTGGGCATCTCCAAGTTACCCAGAGGGAAGCTGAGGGAAGATTTTATTTCCCCAAAGAGGATATTTTAAAATAGTCTATTCTGAAAAAAAATTTATGATTACCAAATGGGGAGCGGGGGAGGGATAGATTAGGAGTTTGGGATTAACAGATACACGCTACTATATATAAAACGGATAAGCAACAAGGATCTACTGCATAGCACAGGGAACTGTATTCATTGTCTTATAGTTTATAATGGAAAAGAAGCTGAAAAAGGATAGATATATAGGTGTATATGCATAACTGAGGTGGCTTCCCTGTGGCTCAGATGGTAAAGAATCTGCCTGTAACACAGGAGATCAGGGTTTGATCCCTGGCTCAGGAAGATCCCCTGGAGATCTCCAGCCCACTCCCGTATTCTTGCCTGGAGAATTCTCTGGATAGAGGAGCCTGACGGGTCCATGGGGTCATGGGGTCTGACACGACTGAGTGATTCACACACACAAACACACACACACACACACACACACACGCATAACTGAATCATCTGTTGTACACCTGAAACTTATACAATGTTGTAAATTAACCATACTTCAATAAAAAGAATTAAAATTGACTCTTGTGCCTGGGACTGAAGGAGTACAGGGCCCTCTTTTCTCTCCTCGACCTCACATCACCAGCCAGGCCCCCTGACACCCTGCATCCTAGGAGCAGTCAGCATGTTGGCCAAGTCACATCCAGTTTGGTGCAGGGGTCTAAAAGCTGGGAAGACAGGTCTTAATGCATGGGGGCAACCTAGCTTCAGCTCTGGGACATCATGAGCTGGTGAGGGGAGGGGGCAGGGGGGAAGAAGGGGGTTGGCTGCAGAGGGCGGAGCCAGATGCTAGGCTGAGAAGGGATGGCAGGAGGTGGGTGGTGTGGGGAGCTCAGCTCAGTCCTCTGAGATGACCTCGAGGGGTGATGGGGGTAGTGAGAGGGAGGTCCAAGAGGAAGGGGAT
The DNA here is from genome assembly GCF_019923935.1 of Bubalus bubalis. Taxonomy (NCBI): domain Eukaryota; kingdom Metazoa; phylum Chordata; class Mammalia; order Artiodactyla; family Bovidae; genus Bubalus; species Bubalus bubalis. The sequence goes on along the minus strand of NC_059162.1, from coordinate 108,660,108 downwards.
TTATGTATGCATATAGCTAATTCAGGCATCCCACTCCAGTACTCTTGCCTGGAAAATCCCATGGACGGAGGTGCCTGGTAGGCTGCAGTCCATGGGGTCGCTGAGGGTCAGACACGACTGAGCAACTTCACTTTCACTTTTCACTCTCATGCATTGGAGAAGGAAATGGCAACCCACTCCAGTGTTCTTGCCTGGAGAATCCCAGGGACGGGGGAGCCTGGTGGGCTGCCATCTATGGGGTCGCACAGAGTCGGACACGACTGAAGTGACTCAGCAGCAGCAGCAGCATAGCTAATTCATGTTGTTGTACAACAGAAACTAACACAACATTGTAAAGCAGTTATCCTCCAATTTTAAAAAAAGAAAGAAGAAAAGAAAGAAAAACTTCCCAAACTTGGAGATAAGGAAGATGGAGACCAGCACGTCCTTCCAATGTCACGTGGACACATTGCTCGCCAGGCCCTCCGGGGACTGTGCGATTCTCTGGGAGAATTCACCTGGGTTTGACTGCACTGTCAGCCGCTGGTTAAAGGCCCAGATCCTGAGTTAATGTGTAGACTTTTGCCCATAGAAAAGATAATCCCCAAGCTGGTGGTTTTATTGCCCTGTAGGACATTAATCCATTTTGTACCTAACTTAGCTGACTTATCTGATGTTCTCCCTACACCGAATACCTATAAATACTCAATCCTTCAAATGCTCTTTGAGCAGGCGTTGTCATCCTACTGGCTCCTTTGTTCATGACTTGAATACATCTTGGACTCCTGTTCATTCTATATTTGCATAAGAGTCATGTTACTTTTTGAAACATATACGCTGATAATCTAGATGGGCCTCATTCCACTAGTAGGGAAAATGAGTCTTAAGGTCTTGGTCTGAGGTCCTCCTCATCTGTTGTCTGCTCTTTTCCACACTCTCCTCCCATCCAGCTGCCTTCCACTGTTCTTCTCTCTCCTCCGCTCTCACCCCCCACCCCCGCAACCTGGCCCATCATCTTTCCCAGGTCCCTCAACTCAGTCAATCCATCCAATGCTGGGTCAGAATGGTCCGTGGCTGCAGTCATCAGGAGAAACATCTGGCCCCATCACAGTCCCAGCTTCAGTTAAATCCATGATGGTTCATGGAAAAATAATGAGGGATAAAACCTGGAGCCCACAGAGCTGGTCTTCTCTGGTCTCTGCTGCTGCTGCTGCTGCTAAGTCGCTTCAGTCATGTCCGACTCTGTGCGACCCCATAGACAGCAGCCTACCAGGCTCCCCTGTCCCTGGGATTCTCCAGGCAAGAACACTGGAGTGGGTTGCCATCTCCTTCTCCAATGCATGAGAGTGAAAAGTGAAAGTGAAGTCGCTCAGTCGTGTCCGACTCTTTGTGACCCCATGGACTGCAGCCTACCAGGCTCCTCCATCCATGGGATTTTCCAGGCAAAATGTTCCTAATTCATGCAGAACTCCTCCTGTAATTCCAATTGGCTTCCTTCTGAAATACACAGTATTGGTTTCCCCTTTAAGAGTTTAGGGATTAGGGGAGAGGCTGGGGGCAGTTTTGAGCCCAGGAAAGAAAGTTTAGTCCCAGCCTTGCTCAAATGGGGCCCTGATTCAAGACCAGGATTTGGGATGGGGGAGGGGCTGGGCGGAAGTAGATGGAGGAGTCCCCATGGAATTGGCCAGAGGGTGTCTGTGTGGCCCCAGTCTCAGTGGGGAGTGAGTGGAGGGTGAGCACTGTGCTCAGCCCTTCAAGTGGAGTGTGTCATCTGATTCTCACGATCCCCTGTAAAGTAGGTATTCAATAGTATTCCCTTTTTGCAGAGGAAACACGGACCAGAGGGGGTGACGTGGCTCGCCTTAAGGTCACACTGCTCACGGAAGCAGTGCAGAAATTGTTCCCAGGTCCAGCTCAGTGGGGCGTTGGAGCTGGCTCCCATCGGCTTGTAAGAGCTAATCATCAACACTTCCCAACTATGTTCAGTGACATTCGTTGGTAGCTTGACATTGGCCATAGTACAAGAATGCACACAATGAAAATTGGCAAGCATTACAAACCTGGGTTTTCCCCACTTTTGGATAGCTGGTAGTATGCATTTACCAGTACATAGTATCTGTTCTATTTAAAACTTCCTGTGTTTATGTCCCCAGTGGTTGTCAAACACAAGACACGCATCAGAATTGCTTTTGGAGAACTTGTTTTGGAAAGTACGGGCCACTGAGAATGTGGGGTGGGGCTGCAACATGTGTTTTGAGAAGCCGCTCATCTAAGCTATTACTCCTGACCGGGAAACACACAGAGATGGCTCTGGGCTTAGAAGCGGAGACCTGTGGAGTCAGAGATGGAGAGCAAGGCAGGGGACACACAGGAAAGAGGCCTCTCTTCCCACAGCTGCTCCCTGAGAATGGTTCACTGGGCAGCCCCAGGTGATGGTTATGAGCATAGATTGTGAGGCCAGGCCATCTACTCTCCTTACTTCACCTGCCTCATCTGCAAAATGGGTATGAAAATAGTACCTGCCACATAGGGTCATCCTGAAGAAGAAATGGGCTAATAGACATACTTAGAACATGTCTGGTGCATGGCAGACATCGCACAAGTGCTGATAAATATTCATATTCTGCCTTCTCTGGCAGCAGGTTGTGAAAGCTAATTGACTTGCCCCCCACGACACAACTGGGTTCTTGGAGGAGAGGAGCAGACCTGAGTTGCATCCTTCCTGCCTTACCCCTCTTGGCAATATAAAAACAATCACATTGAACTAACATTTACTGAGCACCTACAAACCTCAGAACAGTTTCTAAGTGCCTTATGTATACTAACTCACTAAATGTACATTTCCGCCTTACAAGAAAGGTGTTATTATCACTCCATTTTAGAGGAAGGAACTCAGTCACAGAGAGGTTAGGTCTTTTGCTCACAGTTATACACTTGCGAGCAACAGTGTCAAAACGAGTCTGCCAGCTCCCAAGCCCTCCCTCTGTCCCATGACCAGCCTTCAGTTCCCACCCACTGGGTATTCCAGTCACCCTCTACATGGCATTCAGAGGGGTCTTTCTGAAGGATAAACCCAACCCTGCCACTCCCTTGCTTGGCATATTTCAATGGCTTCTTCTTGCCTTCTCAGAATAAAGCACAAATTCCTTAGTGTAGTTTGCCAGGCTCTGCACCCCTCCAGCCTCGCTTTTCTTCCCACCGCCTCTCAGTTTTTCGCCCCAGGAGCACCAAACCATTTTCGCCTCCCTTCCCCATTCCTCGTGGCCCCTTTCCCCATCATGCAGCTTCTCTGTGCCAGTGTCTTTGTGTGTGCTCTGTCTATCTCTGGGCTGGAACATCTGTCTTCTCAACCCTTCTTGAGTGGGTTCACTCTGAGATTCAGCTCAAGTGTCACCTCTTCTGTGAAGCCTCCCGTGATTACTACTCTAGATACACATGATCAGGTGGGTCAAAGGTGCTTCTGCTCTTATCTTGGGACATTTTGGCTTTCATCCCACTCATGAGAACTCTCTATGTCTGCATCTGTCTCCCCTAGAAGCTCCCATACCAAATACTCCCATCAGTCAAAGTGGATAGAAGGATCAGCTGGCTGGGTAGCTCTCTGGGAAGAGCCTGGAAATGAGAGAGTAGAATTTCATAACCTACTCTCAGAGGGAGCTTTCTATGGGGCTAGAAGTTAGGGGTGATTTGGTAAATTCCCTGGGGTGGTGGATGAGCCCCTCAAGGGACTGCTTTAGAAATGACAGATCTTCCCTAAACTGCCTTTGAAGAAGGTGGGTCTGGGGAGATGGAGGGATTTTGCTTTGTAGAGTGGTGAATGCAAGTTTGGGGCCAGAGCTGAATTGCCTGGGACACAGAAGAAAAGCTGAGCTCTGCCCCCAGGGGGCGCCCTTCTCCCTCTGCCTCTGTAATGAGGCTCAGCCTCTTCTCCAACTCAGTGCTGATACCCAAAGCCTGAAAGATGCCCATCACGAGTCTACCTAGGGCCTCCCTGACTTGGCTCACTTCCCTGAGGACCAGAGGCCCTCTGGACTTAGTGGGGAGGGCAGCATCTCTGGCTTTGGTGGGGCTCGGGTGCTGGCGACGTCAGCCCTTCCAGTTTCCAGATGCAGCGCTGGGTTGGCTGACAGTCACACAGTGGCTGTGGCCAATCACAGCCTGGGAGGGGGCATGATGGGGTGTCGCTGCTGGGGTCATCTTCATCCGTCACTCTGAGCCTGGGCTCAGCTGCAAAGTGTTGCAAGGCTTGTGGCACCGAGTGCCACCATCCATGTGACATGAGGGCAGTGACAACGGGGAGCTGGAAAAGAGGCCTCTTTGTCTGGCTACAATTTTTTGTCCAAACTGCCCTGGGCTGAGACCCCATGTGCTGTACACAGTGAACTGTGCACAACCTTGCTGCTTGGCAAAAAGTTGCTGTTCTCCATGCCAAATGTTGACACATTGAATTCAGTATCGACGAGGGACCTTTTAGAAACATTCAGCATAACATAATAGACTAATTCATTAGCACCCCATGGGTCTGACTGGGTAGAAGCTGAAGCTCGGAAAACATCGCCTTAAGGAATGACAGATGAAAATATCTTTCCCATGATATAACTGTTATTGCCGGGAAGTGGCATTAATTGTGATTGCTTATCTATTAATTTATTATAATTCTTTTTTCACCTCCAGGCTTTTACCTACACATGACATGGACCAGGGGCTCAGCTGGGGCTGATTAACGTGGGGTTATCTGGGAATGGCTCAAAGCTGGCTGGCACAGATAATGGCAGCTGGGGTAATTAAAATGTCTTCTGCGTGGGAGAAGCAAGTTTGGAGAATTATTTTGAGGCGAGGAATTGGTGACATGGGTTTCCTAAAGCAAAGAAGATAAATGTCAAATGCCATTGCCCTCCCAAATCCAGCCAGGACTGACCAATGAGCACCAAGAGGCAGAATCACGAGGTAGGCTCCTAAGCCAATGAAGCTGGAAGGAGGACCTTGGACCTGGAACTAGAAGCAGAACGTGGGGACCCAGGGAACATAGCTGATGCCCTGGCATATGGGGAGCTTCTGGGAGATGCCCTGGTACCTGCCCCCTCCAACACACATGCATATTCCACTGCAGAACTGTTTATATTGTAGCAACTGTGTCTCTAGAAGGATCGGCTCTCCCTGACCCTCAGAGAGGTCAGGGGAGGGAGGGCAGTGGGCTGGAAAAGAAGTCAGGAGCCAAGGTTTCTGTCATTGATCTGCTGTGGGGCTCGGGGCAGCTCACTCAACCTCTCTGGTCCCAGGTTTCCCCATCAATCACAAACTGCCCTGTGAAAAGGAAAATCAGCAACGTGGAGAAAGGGCTTTAGAACCTGTGAAGTGTGGGTGCTGCAGGGATTTGTGGAGGCTTTGTCCCCCCCATTAGTGTTAATCACGTAATGCTTGGACCATCATGGCCTGTGGAATCTGAGCCTGAGCCAGCCAGAGGAAGCCAGGCGACACTGCCTGAAGGCTCTTGCTACAAGCCTAGCAGAGGGCTTTGGAGTCGGACAGCCCCCAGCTGGTCAAAATCCTTGCTCTTCCCCTTTCTTACTGAGTAGACTCCTTGAGTCGCAGTTTCTACTTGTCTGTAAAACTGGAAAAGTCATACCTTCCTAGTTGTTCTGAATTTTGGATGAAATGGGGTGTGCTGAGCACATAAAAAATATAAGCAGGAGTTATTTTAATGATCTATTTAACTCTTACATAGTGCTAAATGGAGAAGGCAATGGCACCCCACTCGAGTACTCTTGCCTGGAAAATCCCATGGACAGAGGAGCCTGGTAGGCTGCAGTCCATGGGGTTGCTAAGAGTCGGGCACGACTGAGCAACTTCACTTTCACTTTTCACTTTCATGCATTGGAGAAGGAAATGGCAACCCACTCCAGTATTCTTGCCTGGAGAATCCCAGGGACAGAGGAGCCTAGTGGGCTGCTGTCTATGGGGTCGCACAGAGTCGGACACGACTGAAGCGACTTAACAGCAGCAGTAGTGCTAAATGCCACGCACTTTCCATAGGGCTTTACTGATGTCAACATACCTGCTTAATGCTCAGCCTAACAGTTGTACGAGGCGGTACTGTTGCTGTGGCCATTTTACAGATGGGGATGAGGCACAGTGAAGTGAAGTAACTTGCCCATGTAAGTGGAAGAATCTCGATTCTAACTCAGGCAGACGGGCCCCAGAGTGCATGGTCTTCACTCTTGCTATGATGAGGATGCTGATTTCACCGATTACTTTCTACTTTGTATTGTATTCATTCATTCAGGCATCAGTGAGCGCCTACTGTATTCCAGGCTCTGTTTGATCACTGGCGATACAGAGGCAGACTGGGCACTATCCTTGATTCTCATATGCACAAAGGGAGCCCACCAGCTGCTGAACTTTGTGTTGGATCTGCCTCTAGACAACCCCCACCCCTCACCTAAGAGTCTAGCTCGGTACCTGGGGCCTTGAGAGCGTAGGTATATGGCTGCTGGATAGTGAGTAAATGAAAGATTGAACGGAGGATATGTAAGAGCAGGGAAAGCAGGGACTTCGCTGGTGGTCAAGTGGTCATACTCCAGCTTCTGCTACAGGGTGTGTGGGTTTGATCCCTAGTTGAGAACTGAGATCTCACATGCTTTGAGGCAAAGACCCCCCGAACCCCCCAAAACAAACAAAAACATAAAAATTTAGGGAAAGCAGACACTCTCTGCGAATAGGATACTGCCCCAGCGTGCAAGGATACGTTGGCCCTGCCCTTCCCTCTGGGACCTCCAACCTTGACCCCATGCTCGCAGTGCGGTTGATGTGAGGAGCCACCCGAGTCACCAGGGTTGTACCTTCCCCAGAGTCTTGCCTAGAAGGTCAGGTCAGACCATGGGGCTGAGAGTTCAAAGCTTCAGCTCCCTGAGGGGACACCTCTCTGGTCTTGGAATGAGGGCGTGAGCCAGGTGGAGATGCCTTTAATAGACTCTCTGGAGCCAGGATTGGGAGCAAGGCCCAGAGAGGACTTAAACACAGGTCCTGTGTGGACACAGTGGATGAGGGGGCAGTACTCAGCGCCAGGGAATGAGATCTGTGGATTTTGTTCCTGCCACTTCGAAAGGGACTGCTCAGTGTCCCAGTCCTTCTGCTTGGTGGCCAAGCCTTGGATTCTGTGAATCCACCGCACTCTGCCTCCCACCGTCAGACCTCAGCTGACCAGCCAAGGGGGTCACCTCCTGGGGGGTTGCTACAATCTGGCTGATGACTCAGTCCCTATCCTTGGGGCTTTAGAAACTGTGGGGATGGCATTTATTTGTCATCAAGCCTGGAAATCAATAAGTGAGGAAGGGATGCTAAACTCTGTATCCTGGGCAGGATATTCCAGAAGGAACTGTCCAGCCCCGAATGCCTATATACTGCCCTGACTGGCACCTGGCCAGTCTGAAATTTGACCTGGGAAAGGCAGATAACACTCAGAGAAAGAGATGCTGAAAAGTGGCAGAGACCGAATGGATGGTCTGTTGGGATGTGACAATCCCAGGGCAGCTGAGATAAGCTGAAGTTTCCAGGGAACAGAGATCACAAGGAAGGAGCTGAGGCTGAGAGAGGAGGGAGGGAGCAACAGGCAGAGAACAGGCAGAGAGAGGGGAATGAAAAACCTTGGTTGAGTCTCAGGGCAGAGGTTTGGACCATAAACCCCATGATGTTCAGAGTTGCTCTGGATCCAGAACGACTCTCCATGTCTGCTCTTCGGCCTCATAGTTCATTCCTGAGTTCCTAGTGACTTGAGGTTACTTGAGTGAGACCAAAAGAGGCTAAATGTGGGATCTCAGGCTTAACTGTGCGCTGTGCTTAGTCCCTCAGTCATGTCCAACTCTTTGCGACCCCATGGACTGTAGCCTGCCAGACTCCTCTATCCATGGGGATTCTCCAGGCAGCAAGAATAACACAGGGGATCTTCCCAACCCAGGAACTGACCTTGGTCTCCCACATTGCAGGTGGATTCTTTACTGTCTGAGCCACCAAAGAAACCCCTGAGGCCTAGAGGCATCAGAATTATTCCCATTTTAAAGGCAAGGAAACTGAGGTCCAGGGAAGTTAAGCAATCTGCCCACAGGCACAGCCAAGAGGTGGTGGAACAGCAACTCTCATCCTTATCTGTGCCTCTGAGGCCTGCTCTCCCATCACTGTGCTGGACAGTAATGCGAAGCAGGGATGGGCATGGTCTGTAGAGGGGGCCATGGCTACCTCAGGAGGTCTGCCTGCTCCTCCCTCGTATTTTCTTACGGGGACTCCAAGGCTCTGTTACAGCAACTCAGAGTGGCAAAGACTCAGGGAGGTGAGCCAGCAGGATGGAAGTGTGGGAAGAATGTGTTGAGCTAGCACAGGGCTAGGGAGGACCTCTATGGGTGCAGAGGTCTCAGCACCCAAGGAGCGCAGTCGGGGAATGCTAGGGCTGCCACACCTGGAGAGAGAGCCTGGGATCCCTGGAATGTGCCCACCTTCCCAGACTTGCTCCTTTTCCCTGCTTCTAGCTTCAGATGGAATGTTGGGGATCTGATGGCTTTATCCCCAGCCTCCGATGACTTTCCCAGGAGAGAAGCCAGCTTGGGTGAATAGAATTCCAAAAGGGAATTGGGAAAGAAGATGCCTGGTCTCAGTCACCAGCTTCCAGAATCCCTTTCTCCCACCATGGCTCCTGGCAGGTCCCCAGATCTGAGCACTGGATCAGGAGAGGGAGCAAGGTGACTCAGACATGAGTACAGGGTATAGTGGCTGGGGGTGCAGAGAGGCATTGGTGCGCTGGGAAATGCTTAATAACCAGCTGTCAGGGGATGGTAGGAAAGTGTCTTTTATTTGTAGCATCTGCCAACTTCTGTAGTATGAATACTCCTGCCATGGCTAATTTCAAGCTACCTGAGTGATGTCATTGAATATGGAGTTGGGAAGAGATGAACACAATTGGTGCTGGCAATCAACTAGTACATAAAGGAGCATGGCTCAGATGGTAAAGAATCTGCCTGCAATGCAGGAGACCCCTGAGTCAGAAAGATCCCCTAGAGAAGGGAATGGCTACCCACTCCAGTATTCTTGCCTGGAATATCCCATGGATGGAGGAACATGGCGGGTTACAGTCCATGAGGTCGCAAAGAGTCAGACACGACTGAGCAACTGACACTTTGACTCAACCAGAATGAACCTCGAAGAGCTAACCTGTCTTTGACCTTTGCTTATGCTGTAACTTCTCTGTGGAATATCATTCCTTTCTCTCCTTAGTGAATTCCCTCTGACCTTTCAAGGCCCAGTTCAAGCATTTTTTTTTCCTATAAAGGCAGTCTGAAATTCCCCACCTTCCACCAGCCCTGTGGCATCTGATGCCTCCTTCTACTGTGCCCCACGGCAATCTGTCCAGGCGTGTAACAGCACAAGTCTGCTGAATGAGTTAGACGTACAGATGCAGATTGGACAGGATGGGAGTTCCTTGAGGGCAGGCCTCAGGATCAGGCATCCTGAGACACCTAGCCGAGCACAGGCCCTGGGTAAGGAATGTTAGCCAGGTGCTGGATGAATGAATGAACACAGCTAGAGGCCTGCAGGACTGCAGCAGCAAGTCTGATGTAGGTTTCAGGAGATGGTTGCATCACCAGGATGGTTAAAGATGCTGTCACCTGCCCCAGACCTGGGCTGGGCAGAAGAGTCCACCTGGGGCCCAGTGACATCTGAGGGCATCTGGCTCCAAGACAGGGTGGCTGGGAGTTGGTGCCCGTTTGGCACAGGGATCTCTTTATTCTGCTGATCTCAGACCACAGCTAATTATCCTAATGGGTTTAAATGGTCCTAAATGTTCTCACGGTTTGGACAAGACCCATCTGGAGCCTGCAGGTGGGCTGGCCTGGCTGACGGTGAGTGGTCAGACTTAGGCGTGGATGCTGCAGGAATCCAAAGTGGCGGCTTCTACTGTTGCATGAGGCCTGAGACCTGTGTGGAGGTGCGTGGGCCAGGGGCCAGGGGTCATTGTCCTAATAACAGCGCTTCACACGAGCCAGACACTGCCCTCAGTGCATCAGTGCGTGAACCCACTCAGTTCCCACAGCAGTCCTAGGAGGCAGGAGCCACGACTGTGCCCATTTTGCAGAGGAAGAACTGACTTCTGCAAGGTCTCTCTGCCAGCAGGCAGAGGGGCTTGTGTTCACACCGGCAGGTTCTAGAGTCCCTACCCTTACTCACAACATGATGCCCCTTCTCAAAGTGGGTGGGCCACAGAGACAAATTGTGCCCTTGTCTGGGGTTACGCCTACAGCCTTAGGAAGCAAGTCCAGTCTGAATCTCCTGTAGCAACTGTCCTCCCCCCACCCCCCGAGGCTGACCTTGTTCTGAGGGAGCCCCACCCTGACCCATGCCAGGACCCGAAGGTACGTTACCAGTGTGGTGAAGATGAAGTGGTAGTACTCGGTCATCATGCCCATGGCCATGGCCTGTGGGAGAGCAAAGCGTTAGTGCCCTGCAGGGAACATCCAAGAAGCCCCTCCTTCTCTCTACCCCAGTGGGGGGCCAGGATGAGGATGGGGGCATCACAGGCTGGCTGGTGGTGGGTTGGGGGAGGCTGGATGCTCAGAGTGGGATGTCCTGTGAGACCTTGTGACCATGACAGTGGCCGGCTGGCAGACAGCAGAGGACTTCACACCAGAGTGTGCGGCAAAATCACAGGGGACATGTTAAACTGCAGAATCTTGGGCCGCACTCTCCAAAGATGCCAAATTCTGCAGGCCCAGGTGGGGGCCAGGTGTCTGAGTTTTTAGGAAGCATCTCCAGGTCTGTGCACTCGGAGAAATGCTGATGGAATCCACCGAACACTGGCTTCTCTAGTCCCCTGACTCCACTCAGCTGAATCCACTGTCCTAGCTCTGGAAAGATGTCTGTGGGAGCCCGAGCCCCGCCAACCCAGCCAGACCTAAAGAGCAGGGTCTATCCTTGGTCTGAGGCTCCCCAATGGGAAGCAGTGAGATATCCCTGCTTCCTGGGTGCTGGCTGACCACACAGCAGGCCACGTGGCTGTGTGAATTATTATCACCCACCATCGTGAAGTCTACATTTTATATTATGTATTTTATTAGAAGCCTATAATCTATAATACTAATGACCATAATGCATTTTCTACAGAGTTCTTCAGAATGTGGGCCCACATAGTGCTCAGGGGGAAATGTCACGAGGTCAAGTATACTTTGAAAACGCCTCTCATCTCTTCCCGGTCTTGGAGGGGATTCACAGCCCGCATCCGCAGGTGAAAGGCTGGAGCAGTCCTCGGTCAGCAGTCACGCTCATCTTGGTTTAGTTCAGTGTCAGGCTGAACACAGAATCTCCACTTTCAGTTCTAGGGGTTTCCAACTCAGCAGACCAGGGAGTCAATTCTGACTTTCTGGCTGGGTGACGTCAGGCCTAGGACTTTCCCCTGGAGCCTCAGTTTCCCTGCTGGTAAATCAAGCAGGATAATCGCCCCACTTCCCAGGGGTGTGTGTACACTGCACAGAGTCACTCCTCAGTGAACATGAGCAGTGGTGGTCTTTATTACTTGGTTCCACGTGCCTGAAAAAGGAGAGAGCGCTGGGCGCCATGGGCCAGAGAACGAGGACTAAGGGACTTCCGGGAGCTTTGAGTCTCCCACTTTGAGTTTAAAGCTGTGCCACATCCAGTGCTGACTGTGCCCTGGGCACAAGGATGAACTCCTTCCTTCACTCGTCTCACCAAATCCTCCAGAACCAGATAAAGGAGCGATCGTTTACTCCATCTATAGAGCAGGGGATGACCCCGGGGCCACTCGCTCTCAGGTACACCATGCCCCAGGGCAGGAACAGGATTCATGCCCTCAACCGAGTTTTTAGCTGCTGTGTGAAGGTGCCTGGTGGGAGGCTTCCTTGGGGAAGACACAGGCTGCTATCCGTCTTGGCACCCCTTGTAGGATTGGGTGGGGGGCGTCAGGCCTTGAATAGATTTCTGGCCCCAGCTCGGCACCTCTCCCTCGGCTTCCCTGCGTCCCCTCCCTGCCACCTGCCTCTCTCGGGGTCATGTATCAAGGCCCCACAGAATGCCTCCTCCAATCACCAGGGACGCTTTCTGAGACCATATAATTGCCTTTTACACAAAGCACTGGCTCGAATCAGAGTGGTTTTGGTTTCAGCTGTGACACCCCCAGAGGGGGCTGTGAGCAATTTCATTGTTGATTTCTTGGGTGGCTGGCAGAGCTTGGTCTGGTTCCCAGCACGCCATGCTGGGCTCGTCAGGGAATGGAGGCGCGGCCAGGACTGCAAGCCACTCTCCTCCCCCACCATCACTGCAGAGCTGAGCAGATGGGATGCGGAGCCTCGATAAACCTCCCAGTGATCGGAGAGTAACACTGAGTGCCACAGGCTGCAGGGAATTAGTGGTTGGAAGAGGCAGTCTGGAGGCTGTGATACCCCCAGGTCTCTGTGCTTCCTCAAGTGTTCTATGCCTCCTCAGTAGCCCCTGCCTCCCACTTGCATCAGGGTGATGTGGAAACTATCATTTACTCAGCACCCTCTGTGCTCCAGGCCTGGCTGGGCAGCTGATCCATTGTCTCATCCCATCCCCACAGCAAGTCGGAGTGTCAAGACCACTGTGCCCATTTTGCTGCTGGTGAAACTGAGGCTCATAGGGGTAAAGTGACCACCCAAGGTCACACAGCCAGAAAGAGGCAGACTAGGGATTGAACTCTGATCTGGCTGACGTCAGGGCTGTGTTTGGGAAATGAGGGTGGCTGGGAGAAATGGCAGGCAGATCCCAGCCTTCCCTCCCGTTGGCCGGCGCCCACACACCTGCTTGAGGATCTGGGCAGCCATGGTGTGGCTGCAGTCGAAGATAATGCGGAATTCCCGGCCTCGCTTCATCTCCTTGAGCAGCGGGCGCGAGTCGTCAGAATCAAGGGGGAGCTGGCGGATCTTGAGGCGGATGTTGTACCTCGACGGGGCCATGATGAGCTCCTGCAGTCGGATGAGCCCTGAGAGGTCCCGGGGCACAAAAGACACACGTGAGCGCATGGACACACAGCTGCAGACACCACAGACTTGGGTCGTCACAGGTCTACAACCACACATAGACACCGATGTGTGGCCCCCAGAGATTTGTGCATGGACACAGCCACATGTGTGCAGACACAGGCCCTGGCACACTGGGGCACAGACCCGTGCACCCAGCTGTGCAGGCCCGCATATGCACACACACGTGTGCACACACAAACACATGCTTACACATACACATGCATGTTGACACAGACAGGACATATGCTTGGGTTGATAGACATGCCTACACATGTAAAGGTGTGCGCACACACAGATAACGTGTACACACCTGTAGATTCAAAAGCAGGCACAGACAGCTAGCAAACCCCCACTGACTCCACCCCCCTGCTCCTCTCTCGTCCAGTGGGTGTAGAGGCTTATGGAGCCTGAATTAGAGGCCACCCCCTCCTCCTTCCCCGCCCCCTACAACACTGTAAAGCACGGGACATAATCTCCTGAAACAGCCTCAGCAACCGGCTGCCAGAATGCGGCAAAAGTGGCAGCTCAGCCTCAGCTGTACCAACTGCTGGACCAGGTAAGGCCAGAGGGTATTCGTGCTGAGTCACCGCCCCCACCCCCAGCCCCAAGAGCAGGCTCCTCTGTAAACATTTCCCATTCTTCCAGGCTCAACGCAACCGCCTCCTCCACGAAGCCTACCCCTACTGCTCTGCCTGGAGAAGATCTCTCTACCCAACTCCCATCCTGCCCCTCCCCCCCACCAACTTGGGGGCCTCGTCCCTCAGTGCTCGCCTCCTCAGACCTCATCTCACTTTCCTTGTCCTGTCACAAGCTCTTCAACATCAGGGGGGCTAGGTCTCCACACTCCCACAGCACAGGGCCTGGCCCTTTGGTTGTACTCAGCACCAATTTCCATAATTGGACTGGCTACTGTTTTTCCTCTCTCTACACTGAAAAATCCATCCTCCACCTTGGCATTTTGCAAAACCACTTAATCTGGGGACTTCCAGGGAAAACTGAATGTCACTTCCTGGAGACAAATGGCTTGCTTAGGCCTAATTAAGTTCATTTCCGTCTGTTTCGAGGTCCCTTCTTGCTGACTCCTCTGTGCTTAGCCTGGAAACAAGCCTGCTTGCTGGTCTCTACAGCCACGCCCACCTCAAGGAGACCTGTGGCAGTATCCGGCCAGGGTCCCAGGCAGGCCGGCCCCTCCCACCTGCTGGGCTCACTGCCCATACGCAGGGCTTGGTGTCTGCATCCTGGCTGCCCTGTCCACTCAGCCATGCTCCATTTCCCTGCTAACAGCACTCTGGTTTTCCTTCGGGGAACAACTCCTCCCTCATGCTCAGTCCACGTGACTCAGAAGGGATCTGTTCCCACTCTAGGGACACAGAATCTGTCCCACCACCCCACCCCAGTCAATCAGCACACACATTGCTTGAGGCATAGGTACAAGACGGATGTGAGATGCCAGTTGGTCTTATCAGATGACTCCTAGGAGTTGTGCCAGGGCAACTGGTAAGAGATAACTCTCTTTAAATTTAACTTCAAATTGGGGTGGGGGGAGTGAGTCTGGGGGTCACCACTTAGAACCTGAGAAGGATTCCAACAGGGCAGAAGTCAGGACACAGAAAGAAATTAAGCCCTATAGATGTGTGTGTGTGTGCTAAGTCGCTTCGGTCGGGTCCAACTCCGTGCGACCCTATGGACTGTAGCCTGCCAGGCTCCTCTGTCCGTGGGATTCTCTAGGCAAGTAGTGGGTTGCCATTCCCGTCTCCAGGGGGTCTTCCCAACCCAGGGATTGAACCCACATCTCTTATGTTTCCTGCATTGGGAGGAGGGTTCTTTACCAATAGTGCCACTTGGGAGGCCTAAGCCCTAAAGATACTTGTTTGCAACTCTAAAGCTAAAATCATTCCTGAACTTTCCAGTAAAGGAAATCAACAGAATCCACCCCTCAACCCCATCCCCTGCTTTTTTTTTTTTTTTTTTAGCTTAAGCTAGTTTGCGATGGATTAAAGTTCACGATCAGCAGTCTCAGTGTTCCTATCTGGACAGAGTCCTCATACACAGACAGCCCACACTGCCAGCCTTCCAACAAAGAGTCTGGGCTTCCAAAGCCACTTCTGGCACACACACCTGGGTCTGATGAGCCCCTTACTCCCATTCCTGAAGGCTGGACATCAGGAAAGCAAGCTGATTGGTATCCTTCATTACACTCTGCTGGGGTGTGTGTTAGTCACTCACTCGTGTCCGACTCTGTGATTGTAGACTGCCAGGCTCCTCTGTCTGTGGAATTCTCCAGGCAAGAATACTGGAGTGGGTAGCCATTTCCTTCTTCAGGGGATCTTCCCAACCCAGGGATCAAACCTGGGTTTCTTGCTTTGCAGGCAGATTCTTTACCACCTGAACTACCAGGGAGTTATCTCTGCTGGGGAGGACAGAGATATTTCTCTGGGACCTAAGCCTCCCAAAGAGCTTCCAAACAAGCTTTGCCATGACTGTGGGCATCAGGAACCCCTGGCCCCCTGGATAGTCTCAGATCCAGGTGTGTGGCTGGGAGAGGGCTCTGGAGTCCTGGAGGGATCTGGACCAAACAGGGGCCCCAGTACCTCCTAATACCAGACTTGATGGGGGCAGGAAGGGGATATCAGGTAATCTTAGCAGAGGAGGGAAGGGCCACAAGCTCCCCCCAAACACACACCTCCATCCTTACCCTCCCTCCTCAACGAATCCCGGAAGTCCTTGGTTTGGCTGAATGCTGCTGCTCACACCTGTTACCCTGCAAGGCTCTGAGCGCACACTTTGCTCCTACTGGCTCAGTTTTCAGGCACAGCATCAGTAGGCACGTGGGCTTTGGGGACCCAGGACATGAGGACAGGGACAGTGTGGATGCTGGAGGACAGCCATCAGAGCCTTCTCGTCAGCCAAGTTCATCGCCCCGTGTAATACACAGTGACCCACATTCTCTCACAGCAAGTGTCAGAACTCCTTCCCGTCAGCGTATTCCCGAAGGAGACCAGAGGCTCATCCTAGCCCATCCCAGCAGAGGACTAGGTTCTTCGTTTGCCTGAGATGAGCTCTCCTTCCTGGCTGCTTCCCTAATCAATCTCTCTCAAAATATCTGCAGTGAATCATGGTTGTTGAAGTCATGGTTTTCACTTACAAAGCACTTGTGCATTCATTACCCTATTTAACCATCTCCCTGTCCTAGAAGACATACAGAGTAGTTGCTTTGGTTCCAATATTCAGATAAAGAAACTGAGGCCCATAAAGGTTAAGTGATCCTCCCGAGATTCTGCAGAATGTTAGCAATGGGATCCAAATTCAAGACCCAATCTTTTGGGCTCTTAGGCTGGGCTTTTTTTTTTTTTTTTACCCCAGCTTTTTCTAGACCCCTTCCTTTCATTCTTGATATAAATTTGGCTTGTGCACAGATTAGGTTTGCATGGCAAAACTCAAAGGGCAAACACCGTTGGTCCCTGGAATAATCATTCTTGATATTCTGTAACTGATGACTTGGCATCCTGAAATCACAGGCCAAGCTAATGACCAAAGTTGTTTGTATCCGTAGTACCTGTGTTTTCCTGGGCACACCAAAATCATGTTATAAACTCTTCAGTCACAAACTCCCAAATCTGGGTTTTGCTTCCTACCCCATATGGGATGTTGGCACCTAACAAATTCCACCTAGTAGTAATAGGGGCAATCTTATAGCTGTTCAGTCACTCAGTCATGTCTGACTCTTTTGCGACCCCATGGACTGTAGCCCACCAGGCTCCTCTGTCCACAGGATTTTCCATGCAAGAATACTGGAGTGTGCTGCCATTTCCTTCTCCATGGGATCTTCCTGGACCAGGGATCAAACCCATATCTCCTGCATTGGCAGGAGAATTCTTTATCACCTGAGCCACCAGGGAATAAGTAATAAAGGCTCTAAAGTAATAAAGGCTCTTGCCTGTGTCTTCCCCTTGCTCCTACCTCCTGACCAGCCTTGCATGTGGCCCTAGGTGCCATGATGTGCCCCCTTCAGCTTTTAGGGAACTGTAAGTAACAACCCATCTTTTCATGCCATTGGCCTCTCTGTGTCATCAATTAGTCATATCTACTCCTTAGATCCCAGGTGCATTTTAAAGCGGTTCTACCTGTAGTGGGCTGCAGTGATGACTCCAGTTTTCACCCCTCCCTACACCCTGTCCTTTGCTGCGTGACTTTGCAGCGCCCGCTAGCTGCGGCAGGTGACTTGCTCCACCCACGACGCTGGGCTCAACTGTGTGAACTGTTTTGGCCAATGGGGTATCAGCAGGCATGACGAAATCAAATGCTTGAAATGGAATTGTACACTGGTTTTGTTCTTTTCACCTCTGCCATCGTCATGACCACATGCACGGGTTAGCCTGCTGGAGGATGAGAGCCCAGCTACCCCATCATCTCAGCCAAGGCTGGCCTATTTCAGCCAACACTCAGCCGACCCCCGGGCAGGTGAGCAATCCAGCTGAGACCAGAATAACTGCCTGGCCAATCTCATTCAGTCACTGACTCTACAGACTTGTGAGCTAAACAAATGCTTATTATTTCAAGCCACATTGTTTTGGGGTGGTTTGCTATACAGAATTATTATCGAAATAGATGTCCCCTCTTCTAGCATATTAAGAGAACCATTGATTTTGGTGGCTGTGTGCCAGCCCTAAGAAATGACTCATGGTAGGCCAAATCACGGAGAAGGCAATGGCACGCCACTCCAGTACTCTTGCTTGGAAAATCCCATGGATGGAGGAGCCTGGTGGGCTGCAGTCCATGGGGTCGCTGAGAGTCAGACATGACTGAGCGACTTCACTTCCACTTTTCACTTTCATGCATTGGAGAAGGAAATGGCAACCCACTCCAGTGTTCTTGCCTGGAGAATCCCAGGGACGGAGGAGCCTGGTAGGCTGCCGTCCATGGGGTCACACAGAGTCGGACATGACTGAAGTGACTTAGCAGCAGCAGCAGCAGCGGGCAAAATCAATCAGTAGGAGTCCCATTCGTATCTGAATGGGATGTTTAGGGTGGTGGACACAGACTCAATGAACTGTATAGGGTGGTATGCTGGAAGGTTCTGAGACAGATTTTCCTCCCTGAACAGGCACAAATCACATTTAAAAAAATCCCTTTGTCTTCTACCTCTTTCCTTCCCACTTCCTGGGGTATCATCATGTGCGGATCTGATATTTGGAGCTGGAGCATCCTTATTGTGACCATGAGGGGGGAAGTTAAGGGAACTGCAGTGTGATACTGACCCAGAATCCTGACTCTGATGAACTGCTAAACTTATCCTGGAAAGGCCCATCTCTAGACTTCTTGTCAGTGAGATAACTAAGTGGCTACTGCTCCAGTCAGTTTGAGTTGGGCTGTCTGTTACTTACAGCCAAAATACCCTAATGGAAACAACCCCCAAAGCAAACACGGTCAAAGCCTGCTATTAAGTGCTTCCCACTTCATGGGCTTGATGACCCGCAAGCTGTCCCCTTGAAATATCCTGATTCTGGGAGCACACTTCCTACTAATACTATTTTTCATCAAAGCCATATTATTGTTTGACTGAATCCAACACTGAATACCTAGTACTGACTTCTTAACTAAACCAGCGCCATTACTGACTACCCTACGTTTTAAAATGTTTGCTGAATTGAATTAAATATCAAAATTGAATTAAATGATAAGTACTGAAGGGAAAAGTGTGTTGGGCATTGGGAAAGGTGAAGAAATGAAGATGCTACCCCATCTTCTTTTAAGAAGTTAATCATATTGTAGGGGAGTGAGTGCCCACCCAGAAGCCACTGGTCATCAGAGGCAAGTGTACAGTCAGAACTAGATATCCACAGGGAGAGGAGGTTCCAGATCTCAGCATCTGCCGGGACCAGTCTCACCAGGACCACCTTGATGCCACAGGATCTTCCTCTGCAAAGCCTCTCTCTCTACCTGCATCCAGCCTATGGAGGCCCCATTCCTGCTAGGCAGCAGTTTATGTGAGTGTCTACTGTGGCCACTCCATGCCCATGACACTCCTACATAATTTCAATATGATCTGTTCATATCTACTTCTCTCCCATGCTGGCCCCAAGTTCTCTTCCAAGCAACCCTGTTGTGCCTGCCTGGACCAAAATGGCCACCTCTGTCCCAGTCTTCTTGCTCCATGTTCTCCCTCTAACTCTCTGCACATTGCTGTCAGTTCAGTTCAGTCACTCAGTCATGTCCAACCCTTTGCAACCCCATGGACTGTAGCACGCCAGGCTTCCCTGTCTATCAGGAACTCCTGGAGCTTGCTCAAACTCGTGTCCATTGAGTCAGTGATGCCATCCAACCACCTTATCCTCTGTCGTCCCCTTCTCCTCCTGCCTTAAATCTTTCCCAACATCAAGCTCTTTTCCAATGAGTCAGTTCTTCGCATCAGGTGGCCAAATTGCCTAGCTGTTAGTGCCACCCTCTAAAACTCTGCTTTTATTATTCTATGTCTTTGTTCAACAACACTCAATGATCCTCAGCCACTTACAAGATAAAGTCTGAACTCTGAAGCTAGACTGCAGAGACCTTGCCCACAGCCTGACACACACAGTGTATCTGACCTTTTCCTCCCACCTACCATACTGGGACCCCTTGCTGTTCCTCCCTCATATAATGCCTCATGACTCCTCTTCCTGTCCACCCATCCTTAAGGCCAGGCTCATGTCGCTGTTCCTCTGGTGTCAGGCCACACTAGCCAAGGTCATGGAGCCTCCTCTCCGCAAGTGCTTCTAGCTCTGACTGTATGAACATGTCACTTGGTTCTTAGCTCTGATGGCCTGGAAAAGACCAGTGAGCTCTGGGTGGGCACTCACTCCCCTTCAGTATGATTAACTTCTCAAAAGAAGATGGGATAACTTCATCTTTATTTCTTCTTCCTTACCAGGGCCCAACATGCCGTTTCCTGCCATATTTAATTATAGTTTATTTCCATTTTATTTTCAGCTCAATTCAACTCAACAAATATTTAAACAGTATTCATTGTACCAGGTGCTGCGGTAAACGCCGGAGGCACAGAAGGTTCATGGTCTGGAGGCAGAAACAGGCTTCAAGACAGACAATCATTCATAGTGGTGCGTGAAGACAGACAAAAATACAGGGCTGCGGCAATGCAGGCCGAGACTTGGAGCTGGGCAGCAGTGCCTCTCGATGGCTGGGGGCAGTGAGCAGGGGTCGGGGGGATCTCTGCCATCCAGGATCTACCGTTTGGCACTTCGGATAGAGCAGGAACTCAAGAGATGCTTGTTGAATCCCAGTTAATGAAACAACTTCTGAGCATCTCTTCTGAGGGAATCTCTCCCCATACCCTGACTCCCCATTAGGAGGTAATCAAGAGCTGACATCGAATCACAGGGAGCTGAGAGCTGGAGGGCTCTCTCCAAACTGGCTGCTATAGTTCTTGACTTGTCACATGGCAGAGCAGGGCCAGATGGGTTAAGTGATTTGCCAAGGTCACTCTCTAAGAGCCAGGGCTAAGAAACGTCTTGGGACTTGAGTCTTTGGAAAGAATGAGGCAGAGAGGAAATTGCTCTGTGCTGCTCAGCTATTAAGTGCAGGGTCAGCCCACATCATGCTCTGTTTGGTTTGAATCCAGAGTCTGTGCTCACAGCCCCATAGCACAGAGCTGGATGTGTGCGCTCTGGTGAGAATGTGTGAATGTGAGGGTGTAGGCAGGTGTGGGCATGGCCATGCAGGTGTGAGTGCAGATTGGAGCATGCTGCCAGGGTTGGGGTGGGAGCCATTCAGGGCAGGTGTGAAGCAGCTTGGGTGAGTGTGGTTGGTGCACACGGGGTTGTGGGTGAGTGCAGGGCAAGCATCAGTGTGACTGGATGAGACTTGGGTGTAAGTGTGGACAGGGCGGCTGAGCTGAACAAGCAGCCAAGAACCCGATCGCGGGGCTCTGCCACCCTCACCTCCTGCTCTTGGTGCAGCCAGGCGTGGCTACTCACCCGTGCTGTCGTCATAGACCACAGTGGCCGACCGCCACTTGAGGTACTGCACCAGGTCGAGGATGGCGTGGCTGAGAGAGGCGTAGTCCGGGTACAGGTTCACGTAGAAGGTGTCTTTGTTGTCCAGTGGGTGGTGCTTCCAGCGCAGCTGGATGTGGGGCACCTCCAGCGCGTTGCAGATGGATTGGACGGCATTGGTGCAGGAGCCCTGGGACGGCCCGAAGATGGCCACCACGCCCAGCGCCAGCTGGTCACAGGCTGCAGCAGGAGGAGGGAGGGAGGACAGTACAGGGGTCAGTGCTGTCTCGCCAGGCAGCCGGGCACTGTGAGCACGAGCGGCTGTGACCCTACTGACCCCTCTGAGGCTGCATCACTGATGAGCTCTCTGAATCTCAGTTTCTGCATCTCAGCACTGGGGTTGTAATAATCCTGGCCTTAGAGAATCATAGGCAAGTTGGATGAGATAATGAGTGTACACCGTTGAGGGGAATGTCAGTTGGTGTAGCCACTGTGGAAAACAATATGGAGGTTCCTTAAAAGGCTAGAAGTAGAGTCACCAAAGGACCCTGCAATCCCACTCCTGGGCATGCATCTGGAGAGAACTCTAATTCAAAAAGATATATGTACCCCATTGTTCATCACAGCACTGTTTACAACAAGACATGGAAACAAGCTAAAAGTCTATCAACAGAGGAATGGATAAAGAACACGTGGCATACAGAGGCACATGCATGCATGCACGTGCGCACGCACACACACACACACACTGGAATATTACTCAGCCGTAAATAATGAAATAATGCCACTTGTGGAGATTATGCCAATTGCAAATAATGCCAATTGCCAGAGATTATCATACTAACTGAAGTAAGTCAGACAGAGAAAGACAAATATCATGATACCACTTATATATGAAATCTGAAAAAAAAAAGATACAAATAAACTTATTTACAAAACAGAAATAGACTCACAGACACAGAAAACACATTTATGATTACTAAAGGGGAAAGAGGCATAGGGATGAACTAGGAGTTTGGGATTAACAGATATACTCTGCCATATGTAAAACAGATAATCAAAAAGGACCTATTGTACAGCACAGGGAACTATACTCAATATTATATGTGTGTGTGTATATGTGTGTGTGTATGTGTGCGTGTGTGTGTGTGTGTGTGTGTGTGTGTAGTTCAGTCACTTTGCTGTGCACCTGAAACTAACACAAGATTGTAAACCCCACTGTAATACTTCAGTTAAAAAAAAAGACAGCACAGCACTCATGAAACAGAAATGATGATCGCTGTATCAACAGTGCTTAACACAGTATCTGGTGCTTAACTGACAACTGCTGAGTGAATGGAGGCTGAATCCCTGTCTTCAAACAGCTACTCATCCTGGGGGAGGCCCAAGGGCTTAGGCAGGTCAGAAGGCAGATGCTTCTGGGAAGGGCAAGAAACAGTGGGCACAGCAGAAGCATGAAAGCAGAAGCATGAAATGAGTAGGAACCAGAGCAGCTGGGACTCAAAGCAGGGCATAGGCTCATGCAGGGACCATGCCTAAAAAAGCCATAAAGTGGGACCTCAGGGGCAGTCATGGGGAGGGCTCCCCAGGAGCCACTGCCCTTTCTCTGGCAACTATCTCTAGTTTTCCTTTGGGCTCCACTGCCTTTCCCACTTCCAGCCTCTGAGCGGTAGGGCTACAGGCTCTAGCTGGACTGTTCACTCACCACCCCCAGGCCAGTCATTGGTTTGGAGGCTGGTCATGTGACTAGTTGGAGCCAATGGGATGGCATGAGACCTCTCACTGAAAAGGGGAAACTTCCTGCTATAACTGGACCAGGGAGGAGGTAAGACCTGGAGGTAGTGTAGCCTCTAGTGCTCACAGAAAAACCCTGGTGCTTTTCTGTGAATGGAGTCATTGTGGAGGAGAGCAGAGCTAAGAGACAGAAAGAAATGTGGGCCCCATGATCAAGTGGCACCCTGGACTTCCGTTACCCGAACCAATACGTGCTCTTTTTGCTTAAGCCAGTTAGGATTGGCTTTCTGTCACTTGCAACCCTCAATGCAGCATGAGCACACCCACCAGCTTGTGGCCATGGGAATGACACAGTGTGCACATATATGAACACATGATGCATGTGGGAGGAGGCAAGACATGGATGAATAGTGGATTCACACATGTCCTGGCTGCCTCAAGGGCCTCTGGGAAAGACCTTCTGGGCTCTGACCCACCCCTAAGGTTTGCAAAGCCCAGGGCCAGAGATCAAATAGAGGCCCACATATCAAGTGGCTAAATATTTAAATACTTTAAGTCAAGCTAACAAACGGTTTTATAAAACATGCCCTTTCCTTCTACCTTGGCAAATATGCTCAAAACAACCTGGAAAGTCATGTGAGAATGGAGACTTCTCCTCCTCAGTGATGTGGGGAGGAGTGGCACCAGCTCCCCCACTCCCCGCCCCCTCCTCTTTGACCACTGGTTTCATACTGAACCATAAAGGGCCTTGAACTCATCATATGGACAGCCTACTTCTTAGGTCCAAGCTCTGTCCACACCCCTTACAAGGAGCTATCTATTGGTTACCCCTAGACAGAGCCTAGGAGTATGACCATGGCAGCGTGGCTGTACCTCCAGAGGATGGCACATGTAGGCCTGGAGGCTAGCACAGAGCCAACTGGGCAGAGGACTGTAAGAGGGATCTTGAAGGAAATGATTTTGATCTTGACTGTGCGATGGTAAAGGTAACTGCCCTGACAGTTACGACAGTCAGGATGGTGTCTTCAGACCACGTTGTGAGGCTGTTGATGATGATGGTGATGGTGGGGGTGGAGCAGTGATGATGCTGTAACAATGGTGGGATGGTGATGAGGGGATTGACGATGATAAATATGCCAATGTCACGCAAGTAATGGTGATGGCGATGGTAGGGATGAAGATGGTGATGCAAGTGCTGATGAGAGAGGAGGTGATAGCCATGGTGGCGATGATGCTGGCGTGGATGAGACTGGTGCTGATGAAGACGCTGATGTCACGGCAGCGATGCTGCTGGCAGTGCTGATGCTTCAGGAGTGGAGGTGATGCCACGACTACGGTGGTAATACTGACCGTGGCGGTGTGCACTGGTGTGGAGGTGTTGATAGCGGTGATGACGGTGTGATAGGATGACAGCGACCACACTGGGTTTCATTCTGCCCGAGACGCAATGACTGCGTCCCCCTGTTGGGTTACAGGAGGTATAAGCCCTGCCTTTCACCTATTCCTTCTCTGTGGCCTCTCTCCACATCCCTTTTCCCATCCCCTTCATGTTCCTTCCACCCTCTGAGGGGCTTCCGGCCTGGAAGAATACTGCTGCCCCAAAGGGACGAGAGTAGGGTTATAGCAGCAGCAGCTTTCTCTCCAGATGTTTCCAGGGCGGCAGCCAACTCTTGTTCTGGCAGCTCTGAACACACACAGCAGTAATTACATTATTTGTGACTTCAATTTTGAATCCATTTTCTGGTCATTTTACAGTAACTCAGTGCTTCACAGTCATTGCAGGAGTCCACAGCCTGAATGCAGTTCCCCCGCCCCCTTTCCGTGGCAATTGTAGTTATAGCAAAAATTATCCCAATCAATTTGTGTCTTAAAAGGAACTGAGCTGCCCAGAGAATAAATGAAGGCAGAGGAGCCTGGGGAGGCCTGGGTCGATTCCAGGCTCACTCCGCTCAGGCTTGGAAGAAAACACAGACGCTCTCTGAGTTGTTGGCTCAGGCACTGCCTGGCAGTCACTCTTCTTTTAATTTTCCACAAAACATTTAAAAATAAAGACAATAAGTGAATGTCCCTGTTAATGGGAAAAGACCTTCTGGGCCTCATGCGGAGGGAAGGACTGATTCAACCAGGGCTGGCCGGGCAGGCGGTACCAGGCTCTGTGCCTCTGCATCCCCTCAACCCACAGGGCCTGAGGTGGCTGGGTGGGTCCAGCTGTGATGAGAACCTCTGCCTAGAAAAAATGAATTATCATTGGGTTAATTAGAATGAGGCCCAAGTTCACCCCCCTGGAAGAGTCCTAATGATGCTCCCAAGAAATACATTTTCAAAAACCAAAGATCAAAAGGAAAAATAAAGATCACAGAACACGGGGTTCCCCGAGGGATAGAGGGTACCCAATGGGGAGTATGATCCAACAGCAGAAATGCCTTCGGGGTCAGACGGCGATGACTCTAACCACAGCAGGGGTCTGTCTTAGGTGTGTTATCAGAAGGACATTAAGGGAGAGTGATGGTAGACAGGAGCCACTTAATTTTTTTATTGAGATATAATATAATGCAGTGGAGTGCATTAATTTTAAGCACAGACTTCTGTGAATTTTTACATATAACTGTACTCACGTAACTACCACTTAGATCAAAATACAGAACATTTGCAACACCTAACAAGGTTCTGTCTTCCCCTTTCCAGTTTATATCCACTGGACTCCCTCCTCCAAAAGTAATCACTGTCCATTCACTCAACAATGTCTATGAGCCTCATCCATGACGGTATGCATAGCAAGAGTTGCTTCTGTTTTTATTGCTGATTCAATTCCATTGTATAACTGTACCCTCCCCCATCTATCCATTCTGCTGTTGATGGACCTTTCCTTTATTTCCAACTTTGGCTATTATCAAGAAAGTGGCTAGGAATATCCTTACACACATATATTCCGCTTTAGTAAATATTTTCACACAGTTCTCCTGAGAAGTTGAACCAGTTTTCACTCCCACCAGCATTATGTAGAAAAAATATACCTCAACTCATACCTCCCACCCTACCCAGAAAATCAATTTGAGACAGATCATAAAGCTAACTCTGAAAGATAAAACAATCGAACTTCTAGAAGAGAACATAGGAGAGTATCTTCATGACTTTAGGATAGAAAAAAAACAGAAACACAAAAGGCATTAGCCATAATGGCAAACCTTGATAAATTGGACTCCTTTAAATGAAAAACTTTGCTCCTCAAAAGATACTACTAAGAGAGTGAGAAGGCAAGCTCATTGGCAATAGATATATGCAATACGTATATGCAACAAAGGACACGTATCCAGAATGTATAAAGACTCCTACAAATCAATAAGAAAATGACAAGCAATTCAATTTTCAAAAGTGGTTGAAAGCCTCCAAAAGACACTCCAGGAAAGAGAAGCTCCAAATGATCTATTAGCATATGAAAAGATGCTCAATAACTCTGGTCATCAGGGAAATACAAAGTAAAACCACAGTGAGACATCCACCACATAAACCATCAAAAATAAAACATACTTCACCACAAGTTAGCAAAGACATACAGCAACCACGACTGTCCTGCTTTACTGCAGGGGCATGGGGTGCTAATTGGTACAGCAATTAGTTGAAAAACTGTTAGGCTAAACAGATGCACATTGGGTGACCTCACATTTCCACTTAGGTATGCATCCTAGGAAATCAACCCTGAATATTCATTGGAAGGACTGATACTGAAGCTGAAGCTCCAATACTTTGGCCACCTGATGCGAAGAACTGACTCATTGGAAAAGATCCTGATGCTGGGAAAGATTGAAGGCAGGAGGGGAAGGGGACGACAGAGGATGAGATGGTTGGTTGGCATCACCAAATCAAAGGACATGAGTTTGAACAAACTCTGAGGGATAGTGAAGGACAGGGAAGCCTGGCACGCTGCATTCCATGGGGTCTCAAAGAGTCAGACATGACTGAGTGACTGAACAACTACAAGGCATGCATCCAGTGAGAAATGTGCGCTTTTGTGCCCAAAAGACATCAGCAAGAATGTTCACAGCAGGACCACTCTGTGGCCTCACATGGAAACAGCTCAAATGCTCAACAGTAAATTTGCTTTTTAAAAATTGTGGCCTATTCATATAATGGAATACTACGTGACAATGAATAACAAGAGACTACTGTTACATCTGACAACAGAGATGAATCTCAAGATCTATTGAAGGGTGAAGGAAGCAAGACTCAGAAAAGTATATATTGGTATTCTACTTAGGGAAAGTTCGAAAACAAGCAAAGCTAGTGTATGGCACCAGAACCATGATTCTGTATTTACGTCACTGAGGAGGCAAATTGATGTGCCACTGAGTGGAAGCAATGGACAGCAATCACAGAATATACCCACACACCCATATCCACACAGCCAGGGGTCAGAGATATGATAGAAAGGTCCAGGGTGTTACGAGATGGAAGCAGGGAGATCTGACCTTGTCTACGGGATTGGGGAGGACTCCCTGAGGACCAGGAGGCTAAGAGGAGAGGGAGGAGTTATTTAGACAAGGAGGTGGGATGGGGAAAGGGAGTTATAAGCAGAGGGAAAAAACATGTGCAAAAGCCCTGAGGTGGGAGGAAGCATGGTGTCCCGAGGACAGCAGGGACGACTAGAACCCAGAGACTGAGGGGCAAGCGGCGCAGATGTGGCTGGTGGGCCATGTTGGTGGTAGACTAGACAGGCCCGCAAACAAGTCATGTGACCTCCTGTAGGATGGGGAGGGGCTGTGGCTTTGGTCACTTGGACCAATCTGATTGGACTTTCGTAGCTGAGTGTCTCCATCTCGGGTCTGCTCTCCCGCTGCCAGGCAATTCCACATAGTGTGGGACTGTTGAGTTCCCACTGGAGGAAGCTCCTCGGCAGGCTCTGAAACTCTGCTCCTGGCTCACTGCTGGGCAAGGTCTCTGCACTGAATGGCTTATACACCACTAGAGAGTCATCATAGCCTTTTAGTGAATTTTAGGGAAAATGGATAGAAGGCACAGCCTGGTCCTCTGGGGTGGTTGTGTGCTTACAGGCCTCTGTGTTCTGTCTCCAGGCATCGGTTTTGTGTTTTGACCTTTTCACTGAGCAGTTTTGATTGAGGTCAACCATTTTCCAGCTGGACAAGGCCAGGCAGAGGGTGCCAGCATGGACTCTCAGCAGGGAGATGGAGACCTGACTACACGGTGTTGGCTGCAATGCTTGCTGGGAGGTGGCTAGGAGGATGGAGGTAGGGAGGAGAGCACGCCAGCACCAAAGAAGGTGAGTGATGGAGCGATGGGGAAGGACCACTCTTCAAGGCTAGCAGGGTGGGTGCCTGTAGTTTGTGTGCAGGTTGGCCCTGAGGCAGTGGCCTCAAAAATCTCAGTGACAGCTGTGTTCAACGTCAGAGACCCCTCGATCTTCAGTGCACAAGGCAAGGAGGAGCAGGGTGGGTGAGACAGGGACCACCAACGGGAAAGTGCCTGAAGGTGTGAAGCCCCTGACCTGATGGTTCAGTGGGTGGACAGCAAGGCAACCAATGTAAAAGGAACAAAGTCTGATGGTACTTTGTATGAACCAGGCACTGCTCTAATCACAGAGGTGTGCCCGTTTTGTAGATGAAAAAAACGGAGTCACTGTGTATTTTGTGCACGGTCACACAACTAAGAGTGGACAGGGTGCAACTCTGGGCTGTCTGGCTCCAAGCCCATGCTGCTCTGCCTTTCTGTACGGAGAGGTTTACTTTACAATGGGGCTTTGCAAAAGAGCTGGGAGCAGGCAGCACCTTGGCAAGTCTGCACTTGAGAGCCCAGGAGACCTTGATTAGCTACTGGGAAGCCCTTAGAAAGACCAAGGGGATCGTGTGGATGGGCTGTCTTCCCAAGATGCATGGATATCACAGTCAGCTCAGCCTGGGCAGTGGTCCTGGGCAGTGATGCTCAGCCTCCCGTGCCCTATCCTCATACCTCTCATTCACGGATTCATTCAATGGCCATTTCATTGAGCACTTACTATATGCCAGCCTTTTAGGTGCCAGGCTATATCAGGTAACAAGAGAGAAACTTCTTTTCAGTGGTATTGGCGAGGAGGGGAAAGACATTAAATATCCACAATGATTTAACTACAAATTGTGATAAGGGCCTTGAAGAAGAAAAGCGAGGGTCTATAAAAACATATTATGGGACGAATGACCTAGCTGTCTCTGGGAACCAAGACTCCTTAGGTCTGAGGGTTTTTTTAAATGGAGTTCCATGGACCTCTAGGGTTCTATGGAAGTTATTCCCAAAGTTATTTAGGCCTTTAAGTTAAATTCCACTTAAATATATGTATGTGGTATTTTTAAAAGACAGTAACAAAAGAGCATACTTGTATACTCAGATGTGCTATTTGCCACATTGGAAACTGGTAGCTCATTCATGTATTGACAAATTACCATGATTTTTCCTTGAGGATCTTGGAATAAATTTCTCCAGTCCTTTCTGTACAGACATTAGAGTTTACTGTAAACATGTCACTACCGTGAAAGAATATAGCCCAATATTTTAGTTTTGATTTTTTAAAACTCAGGTATGGTGAAAACTGTTTGATTGGATTTACTAAAATTATTTTTGTGAATTTTGGTTTTATTGTTATTATGTAGCAAAAAATAAAAAAGGAAACATACTTAAGCTGAGGTCACTGTCAGACTTCAAGTGTCATCCATCACTGGGGTCAAATTGTTGCAGCCACAGACACAGCTGTTTTTGTTTTTAGCAAGTCCTTTTATGGCAAGTAAATGTTGCATGTTTGAATCTCTACATAATCTGTTTTATATATATTTTAAATACCGATTTACTGGGCAGGATTTCAATGAAAGAAAAAGTAAATGTGAAAATGCTGGCTTTGGTTCAGAGGCTGTGAAGACCTGGGCTGCCTCCTCACCCATCTCGGACTCCATCCCTCAATACCCCACCCCTTCCCAAGGCTCTTCATGGCCTTTGCCTGTGGCCTGGGAACTCCTGATGGGCAAACCACTCCTCCTGGGAGGTGACTCAACTTAAGCCTAACTGGGCCTGAGGCTGGTCCAAAAACCAGGCAGAAAAGGCTCTAATCCCCAAACCCAGCCAGAGATTGGGTATGTTTTAAGGACCTTGGACAACAAACACAGACCCATGCCCCCCAAGGCCAGAAAGAGGACGGTGGGGGCAGCACACTCACCCTTCTTGGTGGCCTCGAAGCTGTCGTGGAAGTGGATCCTCTGGATGTCATAGGTCAAGGTTGTGTTGGGCAGCAGAGTCCTGTTTCTGTTGATGATGTTGGCAGAAAATCGAAAGGCATGCTCCTCGGCGTTCATGACCTGGGCATTGGGGCCGTCTGCATACTCAAAGATTCCTCCTGCGAGAGATGGGGAAAACTGTGTGTGCTGGTGAAGGAGGAGGTATGCGAAGAAATATGCTTGGCTCAGAAGGTTTTATGGGCAAGATTCTTCCCCCAAATGTTCAATAAGATGCCAGGTAATCCCCCTATGTAGAAATTGTGCCAGAGCATAAGAAATACGAAAATTCTCCTAGTTCATTTCACTCAGCTGGCAAATTCCTGATAACAGACACTGACAAACGGAGCCAAATAAAACTGACCAACTTATGAATGTTGCTATGAAAATTCTCAGGAGAATGCTGGCAAGTAGAATCTACCAGAATATTATTACAAGGATAGCATACCATGATCATAGAGTTGTATTTCAGGAATATAAAGTGTGGTTCAATATAAAGAAATCTATGAATATCATTCCATTGCATCAGTAGTTCAAAGGGGAAAAACATGATCAACTCACAAAATGCAGGAAGGCATTTGATAAAATTCAATATCTAATGCTGTTAAGAATGCTTAATAATCTAGCTCTAGAAAAGATACTCACTTGAAGCATCTTCAGCTCAAATTGGCCTTTAATAGCAACTAATGGTGAAACACAAGAGGCACGCTCATTAAAGGGAAAAAAGAGGAGGTGTGCGGAGAGTTACATTACACCATTAACCACTGAGATAAGAAGAAATATAACTTGGAGGCACACCTCTTAGGAAGAAAAACACTCTTATTTGCAAATGATATAAATGCCTTCCTAAAAACTCTTAAAATAATCCCTTAACCCGAAAACCAATAAGAACTAGCAGGAGATTCAAGTTCAGTGACCAGTGAGCACAAATTAAGTGTTACTTTAAATAAACAACAACCAGCAAAACCTTAATGGCCAAAGGATTTCCTTTGCAATATCAGCAAATATTAAATAACTAATCATGAACCAACTCCAGTATTAAAAATGGCAACAAAATAAAAAGACTTTGGGTGAGAGACATAAAAATAGGAGGCATGTTAAATGAGGAACCATGTCATGGTGGGTAGACAGGGTCAAGGATAGAGGTGTCTAAATTACTTTTTCAGTTTAATGTGATTCCAATCAGAATCATAGAATATATACGTACACACACACACACACACACACACACACATACACTTATATATGCACACTTTTTTTTTACTTGACAAAACAGCTCTAAAATACATCTGGAAGACTAAACAGGAGACAGCCTACACAGAGATGAGAGATGACTTGCACTGCCAGATTTAAAATATATCATGATGCCAAAATAATTAAAACCAAGCCCTAACGGCATATGAAAACACAGATAAGTCAATAGAATGAGATAAAATCCCCAGAAAGAGGCTCTAGTAGAGATAAATATTTAAGACATGATAAAGATGGCTATTTCCAATCAGAAGGCAGAAGATGAATTATTCATTAATTGTGCTGAGACAATTATTCAATTATTTGGGAGAAATGTAAGATTCCAATCTTAAGCCATATATCAAAAAAAGTTTCATGCACTGGGACGACCCAGAGGGATGGTACGGGGAGGGAGGAGGGAGGAGGGTTTAGGATGGGGAACACGTGTATACGTGTGGCAGATTCATGTTGATATATGGCAAAACCAATACAATATTGTAAAGTTAAAAAATAAAATAAAATAAGTTAAAAAAAAAGTTTCAGATGGAGTAAGATTAAATAGCAAGGAAGTAAGGGAAGGAAGGGGAAGAAACACTATAAAAGAACCAAAAAGACAATAAATATAGGTGAATATTATATAATATTGAAGTGGTGGAGGCCTTCCAATAAGGTCAGAAATCGTACGAGAATGACTGATAACTTCATAGAGACAATATAAAATGTGTAGATTTCAAAACCCCCATAAACAAAATTAAATGGTAAACAAACTTGGAAATAATATCAGTAACATGTAAAGGTTGATGCTCTAATTTTACAAAAACCACTTAAAATTCTTTAAAAAGACAAATACTCAAATGAAATGAACATACTCAAAAGAAAATACTCAAATACTCAAATGAAAAATATGCAAAGAGCAAGCATGGGCTTTGCACAAAAAGAAAGAACAATACAAAGGAACCGTTCATACATGATGAGATGTACATCCCCACTAATAATCAAATAAACGCTGTTTGACCCAACAGTGAAATGCTGTTTTCTGACTGTCTCACTGACAAGCATGAAGTACACGGCAGCACTCAGCTCTGCCCAGGGCATTCGGAAACTGACATTTGCTTAACTGTTGGTAGAAGTAGGAGCCAGTACATCCTCCTTCCTTGATGGTTGTTAGAAATATATAAAAAGCCTTAAAAACTTGCAGATCTTTGACTCAACACCTCCGTTTCTAGTAACTGAATTCAACAATGGGTACACAGATCATGTGAAAGGAGGTGGATCTAAAGACACTCAACACCAAAGAAATAGTAAATGAGTGGCAATTTTTTTTGCCATTCATTTACTATTACATGGAAATAGCTATATATTTCCATATAATAGCTAACATTTAATGATTGGGCAATATCCATGATATAGCTTTAAGTGAAAAACAAAAGTTATAAAGCAGAGATGCAGTGTGACCCCACGTTAGAGAAGGAAGAATAAAAAGGAAGATGAGGAGGGATTTATGTCAGTGACAAAAGAAAAGAAGACATTTTAAAGCAACACCAGTAAACACTCCTAGGTAATAGATTTCTTAGTTTGTTCTTTCTGCTGACTTTCCCCATATAAACCTCTATTTGTAAAAAAACATTAACTTCATTGAAGTATTATTTACATAGAGAAATTCCTCAAAATTCACCATTTTAGGTATACAATGATTTTTAGTAAATTTACTAAATTTCATGACCAGCACCACAATCCAGTTTCAGAACATTTCCAGCAACCCTATAAGATCCCCGGTGTCCACTTAACAGTCAATCATTGTTTTCAGTCCCCTCCATGCTCCAGCCTCAGGCAACCATTAATTTACTTTCTGTTTCTAGAGATTTGTCTTTTCTGGCCACTTCGTTTAAATGGAATCATATCATGGGTGGTCTTCCGCATCTGGCTTCTTTCACTGAGCATAATGTTTCTGAGGCTCATCTCTGTTGTAGCACGTATCAGTACTTCATCTCTCTTTATGGTTAAACAGTACTACTTTCTATGGCTGTACCATATTTTATTTACCCATTCACCACCAGTTGATGGGTATCCAGGTTGTTTCACTGTTTTGAAAAATGATTTTTTTGAATGTTTAAAAAAGTGAACAAATAAATCTGTTGTTCTCCCCACCCCCATGCTGGTATGCCAGCAGGGTACAGTCGTAACACAGAGTGTGCACGCACATGAGTCTGTGTGGGGGTGCAGCACATCCATAAAACAAGACAAGAACACCTCCTCAAATGTTGAGTAGGTCTCTCTGAGGGGAAGGATTATGGATGACTTTAATTTCCTTCTTTGTGTTTTTCTGTATTTTCAAAAAGTTCTGCAGTGAACATGTGTTATATTTCTAATCAGAAAAGCCATCATGTGATGGTGTGTATGTGTTTAAAGGAAAATAAGTGATCAAAATACCATCTGATCCAGTAATTCCACTTTCTACAGATACAAATTTAGAAAAAGTTAGAGAGTTAGAGACACATAAACATTTATGTATAAGAATATTTTTGACATAATATTGAAAAAATAGAAACAACTCGATGTTCAAAAGCAGAAGACTGCTCAATGTATTAAAATCCACCCATATGGCAGAACAATTTGTAGGCATTAACAGTCAGGGTATAGGATGGCAGGATGTGATGTCCGGGATTTGCTTCAAAATAATATGGGCGGAGTAGAAGTGAAGGGAATGCAGATAGGATAGGAAAAGTCATGGGTTGTTGGTCCAGGTGGTAAGTACACAGGGATTCACTATCCCATTCTTCCTAAGCACAAGCTTATATAAGCATATCTTCCATGATAAAATTGCCTTCAAAATCGTGATATATAAGGTAAAAATAGCAAATCACAGTCATGCAATCAGAGAAGAGACACAGTATCATTTGAAGATGCTTATTACCATTTTCTTAAAAACTCAAGAGAATCATATCAAAACCTAGTAGAAAGTAAACAGAAAGCTCATCAAGGGGCCAGCACATAAAAACGTATATAGAAAAATGTATAGCCTTCCTATAAATCAGCAATAAACAGTGAGGAATTACAAGGGAAAAAAGAGACCCTATTCACAAAAGCAACCGCAAAAAAATAAAATACTTTACAATAAACGTGCAATTCCTATATCAAGAAAACTACAAAACTTTACTGGGGCACATAAAAGAAGACTTGAATAAATGGAGAGACATAACTTTCTCCTGGAAGGGAAGGCTCAATATTGTAAAGATGTCAGTTCTCCTCAAATTAATTTATAAATTTAATGCAATTCCAATTAAAATCAAAAAGGACATACCAGAAGGGCATACACCAAAATGTTAACAGAAGTTCTTTCTAGAAAGTAAAAAGATAATGGATTCCTTTTGCTTTAGTGCTTTTCTCCCTCAAGTGTTCTGCAATGAAGAAGAGCTTTGGTAATAAGGAAAAAAGCTTTTAAAAAATGCTCTTAAAAAATACTTAATGATACTGGAAATGCTCATTCTGCTTCCTCCGAAAGGCAACAAAGTAATATTACAGTATGAAACCTATTTATCAAATAAAAAGCACGTAACTACAGTTATAGAAAAAAGACTGGAAGGATTTGTATCATGGTACCAGTGAGCTTCTCTGGGAAGAGAGATTTATAGATACTTTTAATCTTGCTGTTTGTAGTTTCTTGATTTTTCCAAATTACTTCCAGTGAATAAGTATTATTTTTAATATTTTAAAACATAAACATTAAAAAATCTTTTCCCAAGAAAGTCTAGGGAGAAAACTAGCCATTATGGAGTCCTATCTCAAATGAAAGTCAAAGGTCACGGGAGAAAGGGCCATTTCCTAGGGCTTCACATTTCCTTGCCTGCCTCTCAGACAGTGGCAGGTTGAGGGGGGGAAAGGAGAGAGGGAGTGTCAAGTCACTGAGACCCAAGCCCAGAGGCTACACCATTTGGTTCCATGAATACCCATTGGTCTCTGCCATGTGCCCACCTATGACTGGGTGCTGGAATGAGAGAAGTCAGTCCTGGGCCCCTGCTCTCAAGGAGGACTCAGCTGACAATAAACAGATGACCATAAGGAGCACATACATGTGGTAGTCAGCTGTTAGAACCAAGAGTGGAGTGGTTTTCAACTTAGGCTCCAGAGACAGCCAGACCTCAGTGCAAACCCCAGCTCTAGTCACAGGAGAAAGTTACACTCTCCAAGAATCAGTTTTTCCATCTGCAAAATGGGGTACATACTTCCAACGTTGATTGCCGCGAGGAAGAAAGAAAACAATGTAGCTAAATGCATGGGATGTGGCCAGGACTTAGTAGTTGTTAAAGGAGGGGTGAAACCATGCTATTTAGAAAAAACAAAACAAATTCTGAACTTCTACATTCTAGGTCAAGGGTTGACAAACATTTTCTGTAAAGAAACAGCAGTAAATATTTTTGGCTTTGTGGACCAGAAGGTCTCCTGGACTCTTCCACTGCAGCATGAGAGAGGTAGCCAATATGTAAATAATGATGCAGTTGTGTTTCAATAAAACTTTATTTACAAAAACAGGTGGTAGGCTGGATTTGGCCAGTGGGGGCTGCAATTTGTCCCCTCTTCCAAGTGAAGGGCAGTCTTTATCTTAGAGGTAAAAGCACCTTAAGACCTGGATGAAGAAGAAAAGACATTTATAGTACTGAACTGCTGTGTGAAAGAAGCTAAGGTAGGCTGTTGATTGTTTGTGTGGGGAGGATGGGTGAGAAGGGCCCAAGAGAAAGAGGGTAGATAGGAAGTGTGCCCAAAAAGGGAGAAAGGAAAGGACAGTATATCCCAGGAGCAAAGGCAAGTGACCTCACGGCAGGAAAGGCCATGCTAACATTTTAGTGCCCATTTAGCCTGAGCTGTGGTGTTATCTCCTTACTTACAGGAGCCTCATAGTTTACCAAAGCCAGTCACAGAAAACTACCCCTGGCTTGTGTTCTTTGGGGACAGTGAAGGAAGGTGGGCAAAGCCTGGCACAGGGCGAATTGGGGCAGAAAGAGGAAAAGAGGTGCAGGAGCTGGGACGAGAGAGGCCATGGAAAATTCAGCAGAGAAGGAAGTTGGAACAAGAGGAGATGAGAAACTTAAGCCCTAGGGCATCTCAGAGATGCTAGGGAGAGGCTGCCCTCCAACATCTATCCCCCAAACACAGTGTAAGCTTGGGTCATCCTGCTTGAACATTAGGGGCAAAGTGCCCCTAAAGTTTGAATGTCTTGGGGTACCCAGAGAGCAAATATTTAGATACAGCACAGAGGTTCAGAGGGTGGGTTCTGGATGCAGAAGACCTGGTTTTGAATCTTAGTTCTGTTCACAGGCTGTCCTCTCTCTAGAGAATTGCTCTTACCTCTGCCCTGGGGGCAGAACGCAGGCAATAACAGAATGATGTGCTCAATCACTCAGTCGTGTCTGACTCTTTGCGACCCTGTGGACTGTAGCCCGCCAGGCTCCTCTGTCCATGGGATTCTCCTGGCAGGAATCCTAGAGTGGGTTGCCATGTCTTCATCCAGGGGATCTTCCCGACCCCGGGATCCAACCTGAGTGTCCAGCATCTCCTGCATTACAGGTGGATTCTTTCCCACTAAGCCACCAGGGAAGCCCTAACTGAGTGATACTGGGGTGCAGTATCACTATAAAGGGTGGTCCCCTTGTCTCAGTGTGGGTATAACTGTGGTGTGTGTATGCTTCCGAGACCTTTCCAACACTGCCACCTTATATCAGACAGAGACCAGAGCTTATCCAAGGCTGCCCAGCTCTGTCCCCTTCTCTATTTTGCTGTGCTCGCTCCCCTACAGGGTTTTCCTAAAGCACACCCTTCCCCGTATCAACCCTAGGCACCTGAATCCTTGACTCAGGCTCTGCATCTGAGACACCTGACCAAAGACAGGGGTGACATCGATCCAAGGCAAGTATCAACCACACTCACTCTTCAGTGCTTTAGGAGGAAGGGACGGGGGCACCGAATGTCATCTATTGAAAAACTCTCATCTATTGAGGGTTCCTCTCCCTTCTCCTTTCTGGTCTTCTTGATCTTTCTTGCTTATGCAGGGGGCTCTGGAGAGCAGGAAGTCTGGAAGCTTAGGGTCTGATGGGCTCGGGTTCTGACTCAGGCTCCACCCCATGGAAGAAAGTCTGCTCTGGGTCTTGGCTTCTGGAGAGAGCACCCCGTCCTGCTTTGAGGCAGCTCCCCCATCCAATTGGCTCCTCTCCATTCTCTTCCTTCCCATACATTCTTCACGATCGTTATACATTCCTCACGATCGTTATTTAAAGAGGCTAATAAGTAGGTTGGCACCATTGATTAATGCATAATCTTAATCATGATTGCATAGTGTAATTGGCATTAATTTGAAGAGCCAGTTCATTATGAAAATAATTGTCACTGCTTTCTGCTTTAATAAAATGGAGCAGACACCAGGGCTGCTGAGGAAATGGGATGGGGTGTGTGTATGTGTGCGTGCGCGCGTGCATGGGTCCCAGAAGATGTTAGCATGGGGAGCATGGGTGCAGCTGGATCATTTTCTTCCAAGAAAACCTTGAGTGGAAGCCCAATGGGTAAAACAAATAACACCAACTATAATAATAACAGCAACACAACTGATCATGTGCCAGGCATGATGCTGAGTGCATTCCACCCCCTTCATTAACACTCACAAGAGCCTCTACAACCCCTACAACCCCATTGCATAGACACTATTATCCTCCCATTTCACACAAGAGAAAACGGAGGCCCAGGGAGGTTAAAGACGTTGTGACAATTACCATGCAGTAAATTCTCTTCTGCAACCAAAGGCAGCTTGTTAGGGACAATTGTTAACTTTTCAGGAGTTTTGAAAGCAAGTCACTAAGCCATTGGCAGCTTGAAATCAGGCATGGTGAGTGTGTTTACACCGCAGGAACAAGCAGGTTCTACAAAGGAGGGCTTCATTTTCCTGGAGAGCTTGATTACCAGCCCACCCTGCCCGAACCCATTTCTGTCCTCTGGGCTCTTAAAGGCTGGATGCCACAGGTATCGAGAAGGCTCCATAGCCCTTCCCAGGGTTCCACCAGGGACATTATGAAAACCACCACTCCAAACTAACCTCATATGCAGACAGCGAAACATAGAGCCGGGTGGGAGCAGAGGACTCGAACTAGCTGGGCCAGCTCAACCAACACTTCGCCTTCTATATCATGACATGTTGTCAGACGTTTCGAGAAACATTCTGACTGCCCTGAGCATAAAGACCCTTATTGTTAAGATGGCTTTTTCTGTCCCTGGAAATGTGCCCAAATGGTAGCATCATCGCCTCTCGGATGAGCTATGGAGGCCTGTGTTAAGCTGAGTGTGACCTTCACAACCCGGTGCTGTCCTGCCACGTCTCATCGTGAAGGGCCAGGAGGCACCCCACACCCCCTTCTGTCCCAACACACACTCCCTCTGGGCAGATGGCCCTGGAGAGTCTCCAACACACAGGTCCCAAGGAAGATGTAGGCAGAAGACTGAGCCCCCGACTTAAGCTCACGGCATCAGGACTGTTTAGGGCCAGTCTGGAATCTTGAGATTTTCCTTTCTCTTGAACAACTTTGTGCTTTTGAATTTGGCCCTTGCCAAAGCAAAGGCTGGCCCAGCCAGCCCAGCCCCTGGCACAGTGAGACTCAGGCACGGTCTGCAACGTGCTGCCACTGTCTGGCAGCTGAGTCCCAGGAGACACTCACATTCCCAGCACTGGGCCCAGGCACCTGTCCAGGCATCTGTCCTCCAGGGCCTGAGTCTGTTCTTTTTTTTTTTTTCCTAATCTGCTTTGTTCTCTTTCTGAAGTTTCCAAGGTGTCATAGAGATTAATTGAGACACTGATCAGCAAGGTGGTTGCTAACAGCTTCTTCCCGGGGCCGCCTCCCTGTCTGTTCTGATCAGGGTTCTCTCTTCTCCCTGCCGGGGCCCCTGAAGCTCTGTGCAGCTTGTGGGTTGGAAGAACAAGGCTCTGCTCTCTGCTGCACCAGCTCCTGGGGCCCCGGCATTGCCTGGGGACTTGCTTCTGGGGCTGTTTCGTGGTCTCAGCGGAAGGAGCTGGGGAACACATTGGCTGGCTTTCCCTGGTGGGCATAGTAGGTGGTTTATAGAAGGTAAGCAGTGCCCAGTGGAAAAGGGCCAGGGATGGGCTTTCTGAGGTCCTAGGCAAGGGAAGGGAGACAAGGAGTATGAATGTCTTCCCTCCTGTGTGTTTGTTGACTCATTCATTCATTCCCCAAGCAGTTTACAGGCTACAGCCATTCACAAGGAACCCCACTGGGCACTAGATGAGTCAGAGAGAGATTAAGCAACACTCCCAGGTCTTCAGGAACTCACAGCTCAGAAGAAGAAATAAGAAGAGGGGCATAAATCAAAGCATTTTTTGATTTGTGGAGTGAAAGGGTAAAAACTGTCCATGTGAACAGAAAGCTGGGGAAGCTAACAGAAGAGGGAGTCATGGATGTCTCCATGCAAGAGGCAGCATCCTCTCCGCTCAGAGCTGAGCTGTGGAAGGAATGTGGCACCAGCGAGGGGGAGAATGGCCTTGGGTGGGTTCCCGGAATGAGGACTTGGGCTCAGGCAGGCCGGGAGGAGGGAGTGAAGCAGGGGGCCAGACAGGAGGGGAGCTGCTGGGTTTGCTTCTCTGTCACCAGGACTGGTCAGGGATTAGGTGATGAAGGGAGGTGGGGGCCTGGCAGAGGGAGCATCAGAGAAGACCCTGGATCCTGAACCAGGGTGGGAGTGCAGTCAAGCCTGTGGACTCCACAGCCAGCCTGCCTGGATTGGAATTGATCTCATCACTTCCGAGCTGTGTGACCTTGTGCAAGTCCCTCCCTGCCCCATGCCTCTGTCTGATCAACTGAACACAGGGATATTAATAGCACTTACAATATAGCTCTACTTTAAGGCTTAAATGGCATAAATCACCTTAGGCATATTGTAAGCCCTCATAAAGACAAGAAATTATTATTATGTAGTGACAAGGAAGCTGTGGGAGGTAGGCCTTTAAAACTGAGATGGAGGTATCCAGAAAAACAGCAGATGAGAGGAGAGGATTGCAACCCTGGTGGGGGGCCCAGGGGAGGGCGCCTGATGGAGTCCTGGGGCCCGGTGGCAGTTGTTTTAATTGATCTGGCGATATGCCGAGCTTTGTCTGTACAACTCGGGGACGCACAAGTCAAATACTGGAGGATGGACCATGTCGGGAGGATGGCCGGAGGCTCCCGTGCTGCCCAGAGACCCTGATGACCGATGGGCTGTCATCAGGCGGAGGAGCTGGAGCAGGGTTGCTGGGAACGGGGCTGCGGTGGAGGGGCCCAAGGGGCCGTGAGCGCCCTTGCTGGAGGGGCTGAAGGAACGATGATCCTGAATTCCGAGGCCCTGGTGGGGCTCTCTCACTTCCTGGACAGGCGGAGCCGTCACACGCCCCGCCCCTTGCATGCCTGCCCACAGCAGAAAGGCCCACCATAAGCCTGGCATTTGAGGCCCTTCCTGGTCCAGCCCGGCCTCCTCCAGCCTCAGCTCTTCCACCAGGACACCTCCGTCCACCACACTTGTCACCGCACTTGTCACCCACCTCTTCATGCCACTCTGCCTTCGAGTGTGTTCCTTCTCTGCCTGGCTCGCCTTTCCTGCTATTTCCTCCTTCTAAACCTGGCTTCCATATCTCTCTCCTGAGCCTGGTGTCACAGGCACTGTCCTTTATGTCCTCCTTCCACCCCCAGGGGCCACCTGAAGACATTTCCTCTGCCCCCCCACCCCGGGCTTTCTGTGTCCTGGACATTCTCTGGCGATGGCGCAGGTGAGACCAGCAAGGGCAGCACACAAGAGCCAGGGAGCTGAGCTCAGCAGAGCCTTGGTGGAGGACGCACAGAGCGGGTGAATGGACCCTGGCATCCTCACCCCTCAGAGTGCAATTCCGGGGCATGACCCACGCAGTTTTTCAAAGGTCCACAGCTAGGCTGAGCCCATCGCCCACAGCACATGCCCCCTGCTGACACTCCTTCACTGGCTTTTCTCCTACCCTGTCTCTCTTCCCTGCTCCACCACCATGCTTCCTGGAATCATCTCCCAGATAAACTACTCGCATCCTAACTCTTGTTGCCAGCCTGCTCTCAGGGGTTCCCAACTAAGATGCCTTCCCTGAGGTCCAAATGCATCCCTCTCTACCTTCACGCGTGCTGAGTATCCTGTGCCCTACTCCCTCCCCATCAGGTTGTGGTCATCTGTGGTGGGGGGGCACAGCTTAGTTGGCCAGATATCTCTTTCCCGCCCCCCAATGTCGAACACCATCTAGCACAGAGAGGATGTCGAGATACATTTGTTAAATAAATACATACATAAGTACATGAGTGTGTGCCTGTACACACACACACACACACACACACACACACACACACACTGTGCCGTGCTTTGTCGCTCAGTCATGTCCGACTCTTTGCGACCCCACGGACTGTAGCCTGCCAGGCTTCTCTGTCCATGGGGATTCTCCAGGCAAGAATACTAGAGTGGGTTGCCTCTGGGTTGCCATGCCCTCCTCCAGGGGATCTTCCCAATCCAGGGGTCAAACCCAGGTCTCCCATATTTCGGGCAGATTCTTAACTGTCTGAGCCACCAGGGAAGCCCAAGATGAGTAACTGTTGAGTGTGTATCCAAAATGTTGCATGGGATGCACTGAAAGTGAGAGTCGCTCAGTCGTGTCCGACTCTTCACGACCCCACGGACTATACAGTCCATGGAATTCTCCAGGCCAGACTACTGGAGTGGGTAGCTGTTCCCTTCTCCAGGGGATCTTCCCAACCCAGGGACTGAACCCAGGCCTCGAACACTGCAGGCAGATTCTTTACCAGCTGAGCCACAAGGGAAGCCCACTACTTGCTGTTAAAAGCTAATTCCTATTCAGGACTTTGATACTTAAGTGACAAAGCAAAAAACACACAAACATCCTCCAGACCACCTGCCATGGAGATGCCCAGCAGGGCAGACACCCAAGTCCTGCAGTTTTCAAGCTCCTCCCTCCCCAGCTCTGGCCATGATTGGCTCTTACTAGAGGTGGAAGCTGAGGCTGAGGTGTCCTCAGTAGGCACACTTCCAGGTGCCTGCCCCTTGCAGGGGTAGATAGGGTGTCATGTGCCAAGTGACATGGCTGGATTGCTGTAGAGAAAGGACCTGATTCTCCCTGGCTGGGCGTGAACCCTACATGTAGCCCCAACTGAAGCTTCTCTCCAAACCCTGGACCCTGTTCCACAGCGGTGTCAGCGTCTGGAAGATCGCCCTGCCTCCAGCAGCCCCCTAGTGCCAGCCTGCCCACCCACAGCCCGGCCCTGAGAATGCCAGCAGGCCAATCTAAGGCCACTGGGATGCAGAGTGGGCAGGGGCAAGGGGCAGGGGGAGCAGAACCTGGGAAATTAGTGGAGGAGGAAGGAGCCAGTCCGTTCTGCATTATTACTCCCATCCTCATCTGTTTTAAATATCAATTGCTATGCAGGTTAAATACTTATTCAGATGCCTTTTAGCTTAAAAGCAAGCTAATTGATCTCTGGAGATCCTGAATGAACAGTGAAGAAACTGCACTAATTATGGAATCAACCTCCATTTCTCTATTTTGTTTTGTTTCTTCTCTGACAATGCTGCTGGAGTGACAGAAAGGGGTCTGGTGGAGCAAAACACGTGTTGTTTTGATTCGGAAGCAGCACTAACATTGCCCCGCAGGCCCTGCCCACCCGCCTTCAAACCCCCACCAGACCCCTGACTGGGATGAGCTCTCCCAGGTGGGCCTCCTGGGCACAGCTTTCCCAGGTGGAAGCTCTTAAAGGCAGGACTGCAAGATGCTGAAAATATTAGTACTGTTGTCTGCTCTCACCCACACTGTGGCTGTCCCTGCTTAAAAAACCCCAAAACCACAAATGCAGCCCAAGTTGCTCCAAGTCCACTTTCCGCTCACATATTTTGACCTCTGGGGTCTCAGCTCATGATTTTGGACTGGCCTCCTGGATTTGGGCAGTACAGTTCAGGTCTCCTTGGCACTCTTCTGGACCCTCCCGTAGCTCCCTCTTTATCATCCCGGGCTGTGGCCCCATGGTGCCTGGACCACAGCTGAGGGAGCCAGGGTTCCTCAGCCAAGGAACCGTGACTTCCTCTCTCCCACTCAGGAGACGTGCCCTGTTGCTTTCTCTTCCCTCCCTGTCCAGGCTCTGGCTCCATCTACCAGGCTGCCTCGGGTAGAACAGGGCATGGGCACCTCTACCTTGGCTGGAGGG
This sequence comes from Bubalus bubalis, assembly GCF_019923935.1. Classification (NCBI taxonomy): domain Eukaryota; kingdom Metazoa; phylum Chordata; class Mammalia; order Artiodactyla; family Bovidae; genus Bubalus; species Bubalus bubalis. The sequence goes on along the minus strand of NC_059162.1, from coordinate 108,616,645 downwards.
GAAAGAGTGTCGTTGCTGTTTTAGGGAAACTGCAGTCAGTGTGCAGGGAGGTCACCATCCTCCTGATGTTTGGGAAACTACAAGTTAAACAAGATTGAGCAGTTTCTTCTTTGCAGAACTTCTCTGGGCTTGTACTGTGCTTGCGCGCTGCCTCTGAGAGGTGGGGAGCGTAAGTGACATCTCCCAAACTTACTTGACAATCGTGGAAACCCTTTTTGGCAGAGCATCTCACTGAAAACATGCTTTGGGAATCGCTACATTACAGTGATTTGGGCAAAAGTTTTTTTTCCCCGCTTCCGAGGAGTGAGCTATTTGATGTTCAGGACTAAAGCCTTCATAGGTCAGTCTGCCCCACAGAAGCTGGTCCCCAGCACTGAGAACCAGAGACACACCAGAAAGAATGAAGACTGTATGACAAAGTATGATGGTGAAAGTATTCAATCTATTTAACACCAGGGGCCCGGTGTGATGGGTTAGGTTTTTCACTGGATTGATTCCGGACGTCAGGGACAGGTTGTTTTAATGCAGCGTAGGGGTGTGATTACTCTGCTGGGCTCTCATTAGCACATGTCTATGTGTGTTTGTGTGCACCTGAGCAGGTGTGGGCACACAACTGGGGGGAGCACAGCAGGGAGGGAAGCGTGGGGAGCCAATTCATCAGCCCAATGCTTTGTGCCTCTCTCCCCAAGGCACTGGGTTGAACTAAGAGATTCTGACTTAATTATGATCATTAGAAAATGAGACTGCTTGCATCTTCATAAGCTCTCAGATCCTACAAAGGAATTCCAAGCGACCTTACCTCCCACAGACACCACTGATGGAGAGGGTCATCTGCTCAGCCATTCTTTCCTTCTCCAAAGACTCAGAGAGCACCTCCCATGTGTCACACACCAGGCACACAGCAGATAAACAATAGGGGAGACCTCTACCCCTGAAACACCCTGTTTATTTCCCAAAGCTCTTAAAGCTGCTAAGTCACTTCAGTCATGTCCGACTCTGTGCGACCTCATAGACGGCAGCCCACCAGGCTCCGCCGTCCCTGGGATTCTCCAGGCAAGAACACTGGAGTGGGTTGCCATTTCTTTCTCCAATGCATGAAAGTGAAAAGTGAAAGTGAAGTCGCTCAGTCGTGTCCGACCCTCAGCGACCCCATGGACTGCAGCCTACCAGGCTCCTCCATCCATGATCTCAAATATCTGTTATCTAGCTTAGAGTCTGCCTGTGTCCCCCACCCCTACCGCTATAATATAAGCTCTTTGAGCATGAGCAGCTTGTTCATTATTTTCTTTCTAGTGCCTGGCACATAGCAAGCACTTAGTACTTCTCAACTGTAAAGGAAGATGTATGGAACAGACAGAAGCAAGCATGAAATGGCTAAACAACAAAACTCCAAGGAGGTGACACATGGATGGTGTCTTTTACGCCTTGACAAGATAGAAGGCAAGGGTGGACCATACCAAACTGGAAAATTCTTAAAGAGACGGGAATGCCAGACCACCTTACCTGCACCTGAGAAAAATGGATGCAGGTCAAGAAGCAACAGTTAGAACTGGACATGGAATGATGGACTGATTCCAAGTTGGGAAGGGAGTATGTCAGGGTTGTATGTCGTCAATACTGTTTATTGTCAAGTATGTCAAACTGCTTATTTAACTTTTATGCAGAGTACATCATGTGAAATGCTGGGCAGGATGAAGCATAAGCTGGAATCAAGAATGCCAGGAAAAATATCAATAACCACCTCAGATATGCAGATGACACCACCCTTATGGCAGAAAGTGAAGAGGAACTAAAAAGCCTCTTGATGAAGATGAAAGAGAAGAGTGAAAAAGTTGGCTTAAAAACTCAACATTCAAAAAGCGAAGATCATGGCATCCAGTCTCATTCAGTTCAGTTCAGTTCAGTCGCTCAGTCGTGTCCGACTCTTTGTGACCCCATGAATTGCAGCATGCCAGGCCTCCCTGTCCATCACCAACTCCTGGAGTTCATTACTTCATGGCAAATAGATGGGGAAATAATGGAAATAGTGAGAGACTTTACTTCCAGGCTCCAAAATCAATGCAGATGGTGAGTACAGCCATGAAATTAAAAGATGCTTGCTCCTTGGAAGAAAAGATATTACAAACCTAGACAGCATATTAAAAAGCAGAGATATTACTTTGCAGACAGAGGTCTGTATAGTCAAAGCTATGGTTTTTCTAGTAGTCCATGTATGGATATGAGAATTGGACCATAAAGAAGACTGAGCTTTCTTTATGCACCAAAGAATTGGTGCTTTTGAACTGTGATGTTGGAGAAGACTCTTGGGAGTCCCTTGGACTGCAGGGAGATCAAACCAGTCAATCCTAAAAGAAATCAGTCCTGAATATTCATTGGAAGGACTGATGCTGAAGCTGAAACTCCGATACTTTGGTCACTTGATGCGAAGAACTGACCCACTGGAAAAGACCCTGATGCTGGGAAAAATTGAGGGCAAGAGAAGAAGGGGATGATGGAGGACAAGATGGTTGGATGGCATCACCAACTCAATGGACATGAGTTTGAGCAAGTTCTGGGAGGTGGTGAAGGACAGGGAAGCCTGGCATGCTGCAGTCCATGGGGTTGCAAAGAGTCGGACATGACTGAGTGACTGAACAACAAATGATAGAAGGGGACAGCACAAAAAGTAAGAACATAATCTGGGGCTTTTAAGTGGTGGGGGGAGATTCCTTATAGGAAGCATTGAGATCGGAAAGCTGAACACTTCTTGCCAAAAGCCAGAAAGACTCATAGTCCCTTCTAGTCACAGCCATTCAGAAAAGCCCAAGGCAGTTTGTAACAGGCAGGACAGCAGGTGCATTCCCAGGACTAGAGAAAAATTGCAATCTCTTTCATTTTATTGGTTTATAACTTTATATAAGTTTCATGTGTGTGCACATGCATGCTCAGTCATGTCTGACTCTTTGTGACCCCGTGGACTGTAACGCCCCAGGCTCCTCTGTCCATGAGATTTTCCAGGCAAGAATACTGAAGTGGGTTGCCATTTCCTGTTCCGGGGGATCTTCCCAACCCAGGGGTCGAACCTGCATCTCCTGTGTCTCCTGCATTGGCAGGCAGATTCTTTACCACTGAGCAAACTGGGAAGCTACAGTGTGCTCACCACTAAAAATTTAGTTTCCATTCATAACCACACAGTTGGCCTTCTTTACCCACTTTGCTCTCCCCCTAACCCTCCTTCTCCTCTAGTAACTGCTACTCTGTTATCTATGTACTTGTTTTTGTTTGATTTGGCTTATGCATTTTATTTTATTCTACACTCGAGTGAAACCATACAGTGTTTGTCTTTCTCTGTCTCACTTACCTCACTTACTTTTTACCCTCAATGTTGTTACAAATGGCAAGACTTCATCTTTTTTTATGGCTGAGTCATATTCCATTCTATACACTGTTGACCCTTGAACAACATGAGTTTGGACTGTGTGAATTCACTGACATGCAGATTGTTTTCTTTTTTCTTTTTCAGATTGTTTTCAATAGTACATCTCATACATACAGCATCTGCAGTTTGTTGAATCAGTGGACGTGGAACTGCAGATACAGAGGACCCATCTATATGGAGGGTAGATTATAAGTTATATTTGGATTTTCAACTGTGTCCCTAGTCTCCTCTTTGTTCAAGGGTCAATCACATATACCATGCCTTCTTTATCCACTCACCAGCTGAGGGGCACTTGGGTTGCTTCCACATCTTGGCTATTGTAATGAATGCTGTGGCAAATATAGAAATACATAGATCTCTCCATGGGCTTCTCAGGTGGTAAGTGGTAAAGAATCCACCTGCCAATGCAGGAGATGCAAGAGTTGTGGGTTTGAGCCCTAGGTTGGGAAGATCCTCTGGAGTAAGTAGGAAATGATAACCCATTCCAGCACTCTTGCCTGGAAAATTCCATGGACAGAGGAGCCTGGTGGGCTACACACAGTCCATGGGGTTGCAAAGAGTCGGACACAACTGAGTGACTGAACATTCATATCTTTCCAAAGTAGTGGTTTTTTATTCTTCAGTTAAATACCCAGAAGTGGAAATGATGGACAATATGGTAGTTCTATTTTTTTTTAATTAAAAATCACTTTTGTGGACATGATGTGTGGCATGCAGGCTCTTAGTTCCCCAACCAAGGATCAAACCCTTACCCACTATAGCGGAAGCATGGAATTTTAGCCACTGGACTTCTAAGGAAGCCCCAGTAATTCTATTCTTAATAATTTGAGGAACCTCCATACTGTTTTCCATAGTGGCTCCACCTATTTACATTCCCACCAACCATGCACGAGGATTCCCTTTCTTCACATCCTCTCCAGTGCTTTTTTCTTGACTTTTTCATCCACAGCCATCCTAACAGGCACGTGGTGACATCTAATTGTTTTGATTTGCATTTCCCTGATGATTAGTGATGTTGAACATCTTTTCATGTGCAAATCTGCCAATTTTTCAATCAAGTTTTTTTTTTTTTAATCATTGAGTTCTTTATGTATTTTGGATATTAATCTCTTATTGGATCTGTGATTTGCAAATATCTTTTACCATTTGGTAGACATCTTTTTGTTTTGTCGATTTCTTTTGCTGTGCAGAAATTTTTAGTTTGATATAGCTCCTTGTGTTTATTTTTGCTTTGGTTTCCCTTGCCTAAGGAAAGGTATCCAGAAAGATTGATAAGAGTGATGTCAAAGGGCAAACCACTTTTTTTCCTAGGAGTTTTATGGTTTCAGGTCTTACATTCAGCTCTTTGATCCATTTTGATTTACTAGCAGAAAGAGAAGTTAGGAAAACAATCCCATTTATGATTGCAACTGCAAAAACTAAAATATCTAGGAATAAATTTAACCAGGAGGGAAAGACTTGTACTCTGAAAAATATAAGCCATTTTTGAATAAAAGTAAAGAAACACCAAGAAATGGAAAGATATTTCATGCTCATGAGCTGAAAGAATTACCATTGGTAATTAAAATGCCCATAGTACCTAGAGCAAAACATAGTCTCAATGTAAACCCTATCAAAGTCTCAGTGACATTTTCCACAAAAAATAGAACAAAATTTCTAAAATTTATATGGAACTGCAAAAGGCCAATTACCTAGAGCAATTCTGAGAAAAAAATCAAAGCTGAAGGTATCACATTCCCTGATTTCAGATTATAGTACAAAAGTATAGTAATCAAAATAGCCCAGTATTGGCCAGAAAGACACATAGATCAATGGAACAGAACTGAAATCTCAGAAATAAACCCACACATATATGGACAATTAATTTATGACAAAGAAGCAAAGAACATACAATCGAGAAAAGATAGTCTCTTGAATAAATGGTCTTGGAAATACTAGACAGCCACATGCAAAAGTATAGAACTAGGCCTCTATTTCACATCATACACAAAGTTGCAATCCTAAAATCTGCATAGACTGTCAACAGCCATGGTGAAATACTTTAAAATTTATTTTAAAATTCAGGTTTAATAAACAATTTAAGCTTACACCTAAAGGAAATATAAAAAGAACAAACTAACACCAAAGTTAATAAAATAAAAGAAATAATAATGATCATGTTGTTGTTCAGTTGCTAAGTCGTGTCACATTCTTTGCAACTCCATGGACTGCCGCATGCCAGCCTCTCCTGTCCTTCACTATCTCCTGGAGCTTGCTGAGATTCATGTCCATTGTGTTGGTGAGGCTATCTATATTCCTATTGTTATTTTAGTCCCTGTCTTTAATCATGTTGTTGTTGTTGAAATAGAGACTAAAAAACAATAGAAAAAGACCAATGAAAATAAGAGATGGTTCTTTGAAAAGATAAATACAATTGATAAAGCTTTAGCCGAACTCATCAAGGAAAAAAGAGAGAATGCCCAAATAAATAAAATCAGAAAGAGAAGTTAAAAGAGAAATATAATCATATGAGATTACCACGAACAATTATATGCCAATAAAATAGATAACCTAGAAGAAATGGGTAAATTCCTGAAAATGTACAATCTCCCAAGACTGAATCAGGAAGAAATAAAAAATAGAACTAGACCAGATATCAGTAATGATACTGAACAAGTAATTTTAAAACTCCCAAAAAAACAAAAGTCCAGGCCCAGACAACTCCACAGGTTAATTCTACCAAATGCTTAAAGAAGTGCTAACACCAATCCTTCTCAAATGATTCCAAAAGACTGAAGAGGAAGGCATGCTCCTAAAGTTATTCTACAGTACCAGCATCACCTGATACCAAAACCAGAAAAAGATACCACAAAAAGGGGGAAATTACTGTCTAATTTCACTGATAAACATGGATGCAAAAATCTTCTACAAAACGTGAGCAAAGCAAATTCAACATACAGTAAAAGGTTCATATACCATGATCAAGTAGGATTTATTCCAGGAATGCAAGAATGGTCCAATATCCACAAATCAGTCAATGTGCTACACCATATTAACAAACTGAAGAATAAAATCATGATCATCTCAATCAATGTGGAAAAAGCGTTTGACGCAATTCAACATCCTCTTATGATAAAAAAGAAGAAAAAAAAAAAACCTCTCAACAAAGGGGGTATAGAGGGAACATACCTCAGCACAATAAAGGCCATATCTGACAAATGAACAGACAACATACTCAAAGGTGAAAAGCTGAAAGCATTTCCCCTAAGATCAGGAAGACGACAAGGCTGACCACCCTCACCACTTCTATTCAATTCAGTACTGAAAGTCTTAGTCACAGCAATCGGACAAGAAAAAGAAAAAAAGGAATTCATATTAGAAAGGAAGAAGTGAAACTGTTGCTGTTTGCAGATGACATGATACTATATATAGAAAATCATAAAGATGATACTAAAAAACTATTAGAACTAATAAATGAATTCAGTTAAGTTGCAGAATATAAAATTAATATACAGAAATATATTGCATTTCTAAACACTAACAACAAAGTATCAAAAAGAGAAATTAAGAAAATAGTCTCACTTACAATTACATCAAAAAAGAACAAAATACCTTGGGATAAATCTAACTAAGGAGGCAAAAGGCCTGTATTCAGAAAATTAGAAGACGTTGATAAAAAAAATTGAAGATGGCACAAACAGATGGAAAGATATACCATTCTCATGGAATGGAAGAGTTAATATTATTAAAATAACCATACTAACCAAAGCAAATGCAATTCCTATCAAAATACAAATGGTATTTTTTTCACAAAACTATAAAAAATAATTCAAAGATTTGTATGGAAACACAGAAGACCAAATAGCCAAAACAACTTTGAGAAAGAAAAACAAAAGCTTGAGGTATCACACTCCCTGGTTTCAAACTATACTACAAAGTTACAGTAATCAAAACAGTATGGCAATGACACAAAAGACATATAGCTCAATGGAATAGAATAGAGAGCCCAGAAATAAGCCAACAATTATATGGTCAATTAATCTACAAAAAAGGAGGCAAGAATATGCAATGGAGGAAGAGACAGCCTCTTCAATAAGTGGTGCTGGAAAAACTAGAGAGCCACTTGCAAAAGAATCAAACTGGACTGTATTCTCAGACCATATACAAAAGTAAACTCAAAATGGATTAAAGACTTGAATATAAGACCTGAAACCATAAAACTCTTAGAAGAAAACATAGGCAGTACATTCTTTAACATTGGTCTTAAGAACATTTTTCTGGATATGTGTCCTCAGGCAAAGGAAACAAATGCAAAAGTAAACAAATAGTACTACACCAAACCAAAAAGATTTTGCACAGTGTAGGAAACAATCAACAAAATGAAAAGGTAGCCTATTGAACAGGAGAAAATATTCACAGACTTAATATCCAACATATACAAAGAACTCATACAACTCAACATCACAAAAACAAAAAACTCAATTGAAAAATGGGCCAACAGGTACATGAAAAGAAACCCAATATCACTCATCATCAGGGAAATGCAAATCAGGACTTGAATGAGCTATCATTTCACACTTGTCAGAAAGGCTGTTATCAAAAAAGACAACAAATAAGTGTTATCAGGAATATGAAGAAAAGGGAACACTTGTGCATAGATGGTAAGAATGTAAACTGGTGCAGCCACTGTGGAAAACAGTGTGGACATTTCTCAGAAAATTAAAAATAGAACTACCATATTGTCTAGCAATTCCGCTTCTGAGTATTTTTATAAAGAAAATAAAGACACCAATTCAAAAGCATATGTGCACCCCAATATTCAGTGGAGCATTATTCACAATAGCCAATATATGGAAGCAATCTAAGTGCCCACTGATAGTTGAGTGTGTAAAAATGTTGTGATGTGTGTTTATAATAGAATATTACTCAGCCATAAAAAGAATGAAATCTTGACCTTTGTGACAACATGGATGGACCTAGAAGGTATTATACTAAGCAAAGTAAGTCAGACAGAGAAAAACAAATACCAGGTGATTTCACTTATATGTGGACTCTAAAACACAAATCAAATCAACAAACAGAACAAAATAGTCATAGAGAGCAAACAGGTGGTTGCCAGACAGAGAGAGGGGTTGAGAAATGAATGAAACAGGTGAAGGAAATTAAGAGGTACAAACTTACAGCTACAAAACAAATGAGTCATGGGGCTGAAATGTACAGCATGGGAAATAACAGTCAATAATTCTGTAATATCCCTATATGGTAATGGATGTTAACTAGACTTGTCATGGTGATAATTTTGTAATATATAGAAATATTGAATCACTATTTTATGCATCAGGTACTAACACCATCTTGTAGGTCAACTGTATTTCAAAAATAAGCTCATAGAGAAAGAGATCAGTTGCAGATGACATTGACACTTTATGTAGAGAACCCTAAGGCTGCACACAAAAGCTATTAGAACTAATAAATGAATTCAGCAAGGCAGCAGGATACAAGATTAACATATTGAAATTTGTTGCATTTTTTTATACTAATAATGAAATATCAGAAAGATAAAGATTAAAAAAAAGTCCCACTCAAAATCATGTCCAAAAAAAGATACCTAGGGATAAATTTAACCAAAGAAGTTAAAGACCTATACACTGACATCTATGAAACACTGGTAAAGGAAACCAAGGCTGATTCAAAGGAATGGAAAGATATTCCATGCTCTTGGATTAGAAGAATTAATACTGTTAAACTGGTCAAACTACTCAAAGTAATCTTCATATTTAATGTGATCCTTATCAAGATATTCTTGAAAATTTTCAAATAATACTAGAATTTATATAGAACCACAAAAGACCCAGAATTGACAAAGCAATCCTAAAAAGAACAAAGCTGGAGGCATAATCCTCCCAGATCTTAGACAATACTACAAAGTTACAATAATCAAAACAGCATGGTGTTGGCTCAGAAATAAACATATGGGTCAATGGGACAGAATAAAGAGGCCATAAATAAACCCACACACCTATGGTCAATTAATCTACAACAAAAGAGGCAAAGAATATTCGATGAAGAAAAGGCAATCTCTTCAATAAGTTGTGTTGGAAAATCTGGACAGCTACTTGTAAACCAATGCAATTAGAACACCCCCTCACACCACATACAAAAATAAACTGAAAATGACTTGAAATATAAGACACAACAGCATAAAAATCCTAAAAGAGAACACAGGAAAAAAAATTCTCTGACATAAATCATAGCATTTTTTTAGATCAGTTTCCCAAGGCAAAGAAAAAGCAAAAATAAACAAATGGGACCTAATCAAACTTAAAAGCTTTTTCAAAGCAAAGGAAATCATTAGAATGAAAAGACAACCTATGGAATGGGAGAAAATATTTGCAAATGATTCTACCAACAAGGGATTAATATCCAAAATATACTGCTGCTAAGTCACTTCAGTCGTGTCTGACTCTGTGCAATCCCATAGATGGCAGCCCACCAGGCTCCCCCATCCCCGTGATTCTCCAGGCAAGAACACTGGAGTGGGTTGCCATCCTTCTCCAATGCATGAAAGTGAAAAGTGAAAGTGAAGTCGCTCGGTCGTGTCCGATTCTTAGTGACCCCATGGACTGCAGCCTACCAGGCTCCTCCATCCATGGGATTTTACAGGCAACAGTACTGGAGTGGGGTGCCATTGCCTTCTCCACCAAAATATACTAGCAACTCATAAAACTCAATGTTAAAATAAAAAAATGGGAAGAAGGCCTAAATAGACATTTCTCAAAAGCAGACATACGGATGATCAATGGACACATGAAAACATGCTCAACTCTGCTAATTATTAGAGAAATGCACGTTAAAACCACAATGAAGTATTACCTCACATTAGTCAGAATGGCTACCATCAAAAAAAATCTACAAATAATAAATGCTGGAGAAAAGGAAACCCTCCTACACTGTTGGTGGGAATGTAGATTGGTGGAGAAACTATGAAAAATAGTGTTCATGTTCTTTAAAAAACAAAAACTAGAGCCAAGATGTAATCCAGCAATCCCACTCCTGGGCATATACCCTGAGAAGATTAAAAACCTCTAATTCAAAAAGATATATATACCTCAATGTTCATAGCAGCATGATTTATAATAGCCAAGACATGAAAGCAACCCAAGTGTCCATCAACAGATAATTAGTTTAAGATGAGGTAGATATACACAATGGAAAATTACTCAGCCATAAAAAGAATAAAACATTGCCATTTGTAGCAATATGGATAGACTGCATAAAGAAAACAGAGAGAAAATCATACTAAGTGTTGTTAAGTCAGACAGAGAAAGAGAACTATCATATGATATCACTTTATGTGGAATCTAAAAAATAATACAAATGAATTATTGATATATAATACAAAATGATATATAATACAAAACAGAAATAGACTCACAGACAGAAAACAAACTTATGGTTACCAAAGGGGAAAGGGAGGAGGGGAAGGATAAATAACAGTATAGGATTAACAGAGACAAACTACTATACATAAAATAGATAAGCAACAAGGATTTGCTGTATAGCACAGGGTACAATATTCAGTATCTTGTAATAACCTATCATGGAAAATAATCTGAAAAAAATAGCTGGGTCACTTTACTATACACCTGAAACTAATAAAAGATTGTAAACCAACGATACTTCAGCTTTTTAAAGAAAGAAGGAAGAATAGATCAGATATGTGGTTACCTGAGCAAGGGGTTTGGGGAAGGCAGAATTAGATGAAGGTGGTCAAAAGGTACAAACTTTCAGTTATAAAATAAATAAGTACTAGTGATGTAACATAAAACATGACATATAATTAACACTGCAGAAAGTTTTATCTATTAAAGTTGTTGAGACAGTAAACTGTGAATTCTCATCACAAGGAGAAAATACTTTTTCATTTCTTTTACATGTATATGAGATTATGGATGTTTGCAAAACTTATTGTGGTAAACAATTCTTGACATATGTACAATAAGTCAGATCACTATGTTGTACACCTTAAACTTGTATACAAGTGTTGTATATCAATTATGTCTCAATAAAACTGGAAGAAAAATACAGACTTAAAGCCATCCTCCTCTAAACCCTGCACTTTGAACAAACACAAAGACAGAGTTTTCTGCATCACCATCTGGTGTGAATTAGCAGGGGAACCAAAAGCAGCGCAGGGGTCATAATAACAGTAACAAGAATCACTAATACCTACTGAGTCTATGTTCTAAGCCTTCTCCACTCATTAACTCATTTAATCCTCGGAACAACTCAATGAGGGGATTCTACTGTTACTCTAATTTTTTCAGAGGAGGAAATGGGGGCTCAGAGAAGTTAGTGATTTGTCCAAAACTGCACATTTCTGCAGATCCAGGAATCATGCTCAGCTCTGATTTTTCAAAGAATACATACTAAGATTGTAAATCAAATCAGATCAGATCAGTCACTCAGTCGTGTCTGACTCTTTGCGACCCCATGAATCGCAGCATGCCAGGCCTCCCTGTCCATCACCAACTCCTGGAGTTCACTCAGACTCACGTCCATAGAGTCAGTGATGCCATCCAGCCATCTCATCCTCTGTCGTCCCCTTCTCCTCTTGCCCCCAATCCCTCCCAGCATCAGAGTATTTTCCAATGAGTCAACTCTTCACATGAGGTGGCCAAAGTACTGGAGTTTCAGCTTTAGCATCATTCCTTCCAAAGAAATCCCAGGGCTGATCTCCTTCAGAATGGACTGGTTGGATCTCCTTGCAGTCCAAGGGACTCTCAAGAGTCTTCTCCAAAACTACAGTTCAAAAGCATCAATTCTTTGGCGCTCAGCCTTCTTCACAGTCCAACTCTCACATCCATACATGACCGCTGGAAAAACCATAGCCTTGACTAGACGGACCTTTGTTGGCAAAGTAATGTCTTTGCTTTTGAATATGCTATCTAGGTTGGTCATAACTTTCCTTCCAAGGAGTAAGCGTCTTTTAATTTCATGGCTGCAGTCACCATCTGTAGTGATTTTGGAGCCCAGAAAAATAAAGTCTGACACTGTTTCCACTGTTTCCCCATCTATTGCCCATGAAGTGGTGGGAACGGATGCCATGATCTTCGTTTTCTGAATGTTGAGCTTTAAGCCAACTTTTTCACTCTCCTCTTTCACTTTCATCAAGAGGCTTTTGAGTTCCTCTTCACTTTCTTCCATAAGGGTGGTGTCATCTGCATATCTGAGGTTATTGATATTTCTCCCGGTAATCTTGATTCCAGCTTGTGTTTCTTCCAGTCCAGCGTTTCTCATGATGTACTCAGCATAGAAGTTAAATAAACAGGGTGACAATATACAGCCTTGACGTACTCCTTTTCCTATTTGGAACCAGTCTGTTGTTCCATGTCCACTTGTAACTGTTGCTTCCTGACCTGCATACAAATTTCTCAAGAGGCAGATCAGGTGGTCTGGTATTCCCATCTCTCTCAGAATTTTCCACAGTTTATTGTGATCCACACAGTCAAAGGCTTTGGCATAGTCAATAAAGCAGAAATAGATGCTTTTCTGGAACTCTCTTGCTTCTTCCATGATCCAGCGGATGTTGGCAATTTGATCTCTGGTTCCTCTGCCTTTTCTAAAACCAGCTTGAACATCAGGAAGTTCACGGTTTACATATTGCTGAAGCCTGGCTTGGAGAATTTTGAGCATTACTTTACTAGTGTGTGAGATGAGTGCAATTGTGTAGTAGTTTGAGCATTCTTTGGCATTGCCTTTCTTTGGGATTGGAATGAAAACTGTCCTTTTCCAGTCCTGTGGCCACTGCTGAGTTTTCCAAATTTGCTGGCATATTGAGTGTAGCACTTTCACAGCATCATCTTTCAGGATTTGGAATAGCTCAACTGGAATTCCATCACCTCCACTAGCTTTGTTCATAGTGATTCTTTCTAAGGCCCACTTGACTTCACATTCCAGGATGTCTGGCTCTAGGTCAGTGATCACACCATTGTGATTATCTGGGTCATGAAGATCTTTTTTGTACAGTTCTTCTGTGTATTCTTGCCATCTTTTCTTAATACCTTCTGCTTCTGTTAGGTCCATACCATTTCTGTTCTTTATCGAGCTCATCTTTGCATGAAATATTCCTTTGGTATCTCTGATTTTCTTGAAGAGATCCCTAGTCTTTCCCATTCTGTTTTCAGACATAAGAGTCCGAAATGCAGTACTTGGATGCAATCTCAAAAACGACAGAATGATCTCTGTTCGTTTCCAAGGCAAACCATTCAGTATCACAGTAATCCAAGTCTATGCCCCAACCAGTAACACTGAAGAAGCTGAAGTTGAACGGTTCTATGAAGACCTACAAGACCTTTTAGAACTAACACCCAAAAAAGATGTTCTTTTCATTATAGGGGACTGGAATGCAAAAGTAGGAAGTCAAGAAACACCTGGAGTAACAGGCAAATTTGGCTTTGGAATACAGAATGAAGCAGGGCAAAGACTAATAGAGTTTTGTCAAGAAAATGCACTGGTCATAACAAACACCCTCTTCCAACAACACAAGAGAAGACTCTATACATGGACATCACCAGATGATCAACACCGAAATCAGATTGATTATATTCTTTGCAGCCAAAGATGGAGAAGCTCTATACAGTCAGCAAAAACAAGACCAGGAGCTGACTGTGGCTCAGACCATGAACTCCTTATTGCCAAATGCAGACTTAAATTGAAGAAAGTAGGGAAAACCACTAGACCATTCAGGTATGACCTAAATCAAATCCCTTATGATTATACAGTGGAAGTGAGAAATAGATTTAAGGGCCTAGATCTGATAGATAGAGTGCCTGATGAACTATGGAATGAGGTTCGTGACATTGTACAGGAGACAGGGATCAAGACCATTCCCATGGAAAAGAAATGCAAAAAAGCAAAATGGCTGTGTAGGGAGGCCTTACAAATAGCTGTGAAAAGAAGAGATTGTAAATAGCATACTGGTAATGAGCATTTTTTTTTTTTTTTTTTTGGACTGCAAGGAGATCCAACCAGTCCATTCTAAAGGATATCAGCCCTAGGTGTTCTTTGGAAGGAATGATGCTAAAGCTGAAACTCCAGTACTTTGGCCACCTCATGTGAAGAGTTGACTCATTGGAAAAGACTCTGATGCTGGGAGGGATAGGGGGCAGGAGGAGAAGGGGATGACAGAGGATGAGATGGCTGGATGGCATCACTGACTCGATGGAAGTGAGTCTGAGTGAACTCTGGGTGTTGGTGATGGACACGGAGGCCTGGCATGCTGCGATTCATGGGGTCGCAAAGAGTCGGACACGACTGAGTGACTGAACTGAACTGAACTGAATGAGCATTTAGCCCAGAACCAGGAAAGAATGTCCTTCCTAAGCCTCAACTGGGAAAGGATCTCACCTGGTAATTAACACCAGCATCCAGAGAGTCCTTAAGTCTGTAGGTTATTCACAAATTAGCACTGCTAGATTTATGGTGTGGGGTTCTCATTCTATGTCTGGGTTCAATCTTTTCCAACTAATTCTTTCATTGACTTAAAGGTTATAATTTAACAACAACAAAAACAAAAGCATCTGATTATTTACAAGCAGAGGGAATTAGGCCATGAGAATAAGATAGATGATGGTGGCCTCATAGAATGAGTTTGGAAGTTTACCATCCTCTGGAATTTTCTGGAAGAGTTTGAGCAGGATAGGTGATAGCTCTTCTCTAAATTTTTGGTAGAATTCAGCTGTGAAGCCGTCTGGACCTGGGCTTTTGTTTGCTGGAAGATTTTTGATTACAGTTTCAATTTCCGTGCTTGTGATGGGTCTGTTAAGATTTTCTATTTCTTCCTGGTCGAGTTTTGGAAAGTTGTACTTTTCTAAGAATTTGTCCATTTCTTCCACGTTGTCCATTTTATTGGCATATAATTGTTGATAGTACTCTCTTATGATCCTTTGAATTTCTGTGTTGTCTGTTGTGATCTCTCCATTTTCATTTCTAATTTTATTGATTTGATTTTTCTCCCTTTGTTTCTTGATGAGTCTGGCTAATGGTTTGTCAATTTTATTTATCCTTTCAAAAAACCAGCTTTTGGTTTTGTTGATTTTTGCTATGATCTCTTTTGTTTCTTTTGCATTTATTTCTGCTCTAAAGAATAAAATACTTAGGAATATATCTACCTAAAGAAACTAAAGACCTATATATAGAAAACTATAAAACACTGGTGAAAGAAATCAAAGAGGACACTAACAGATGGAGAAATATACTATGTTCATGGATTGGAAGAATCAATATAGTGAAAATGAGTATACTACCCAAAGCAATCTATAGATTCAATGCAATCCCTATCAAGCTACCAACAGTATTCTTCACAGAGCTAGAACAAATAATTTCACAATTTGTATGGAAATACAAAAAAACCTCGAATAGCCAAAGCGATCTTGAGAAAGAAGAATGGAACTGGAGGAATCAACCTACCTGACTTCAGGCTCTACTACAAAGCCACAGTTATCAAGACAGTATGGTACTGGCACAAAGACAGAAATATAGATCAATGGAACAAAATAGAAAACCCAGAGATAAATCCACGCACATATGGACACCTTATCTTTGACAAAGGAGGCAAGAATATACAATGGATTAAAGACAATCTCTTTAACAAGTGGTGCTGGGAAATCTGGTCAGCCACTTGTAAAAGAATGAAACTAGAACACTTTCTAACACCATACACAAAAATAAACTCAAAATGGATTAAAGATCTAAACGTAAGACCAGAAACTATAAAACTCCTAGAGGAGAACATAGGCAAAACACTCTCTGACATACATCACAGCAGGATCCTCTATGACCCACCTCCCAGAATATTGGAAATAAAAGCAAAAATAAACAAATGGGACCTAATTAACCTTAAAAGCTTCTGCACATCAAAGGAAACTATTAGCAAGGTGAAAAGACAGCCTTCAGAATGGGAGAAGATAATAGCAAATGAAGCAACTGACAAACAACTAATCTCGAGAATATACAAGCAACTCCTACAGCTCAACTCCAGAAAAATAAATGACCCAATCAAAAAATGGGCCAAAGAACTAAATAGACATTTCTCCAAAGAAGACATACAGATGGCTAACAAACACATGAAAAGATGCTCAACATCACTCATTATCAGAGAAATGCAAATCAAAACCACTATGAGGTACCATTTCACACCAGTCAGAATGGCTGCGATCCAAAAGTCTACAAGTAATAAATGCTGGAGAGGGTGTGGAGAAAAGGGAACCCTCTTACACTGTTGGTGGGAATGCAAACTAGTACAGCCACTATGGAGAACAGTGTGGAGATTCCTTAAAAAACTGGAAATAGAACTGCCTTATGATCCAGCAATCCCACCGCTGGGCATACACATTGAAGAAACCAGAAGGGAAAGAGACACGTGTACCCCAATGTTCATCACAGCACTGTTTATAATAGCCAGGACATGGAAGCAACCTAGATGTCCATCAGCAGATGAATGGATAAGAAAGCAGTGGTACATATACACAATGGAGTATTACTCAGCCATTAAAAAGAATACATTTGAATCAGTTCTAATGAGGTGGATGAAACTGGAGCCTATTATACAGAGTGAAGTAAGCCAGAAAGAGAAACACCAATACAGTATACTAACGCATATATATGGAATTTAGAAAGATGGTAACAATAACCCTGTGTACGAGACAGCAAAAGAGACACTGATGTATAGAACAGTCTTATGGACTCTGTGGGAGAGGGAGAGGGTGGGAAGATTTGGGAGAATGGCATTGAAACATGTAAAATATCATGTATGAAACGAGTTGCCAGTCCAGGTTCGATGCACAATACTGGATGCTAGGGGCTGGTGCACTGGGACGACCCAGAGGGATGGTATGGGGAGGGAGGAGGGAGGAGGGTTCAGGATGGGGAACACATGTATAACTGTGGCAGATTCATTTTGATATTTGGCAAAACTAATACAATTATGTAAAGTTTAAAAATAAAATAAAATTTAAAAAAGAAGAAGAAGAAGAAGATAGATGAAAGCTTATTTTCCACAAAAACAGACCAAGTCAGTGCCCCCTTCTAGCATGGGCCCTTCATGCCTGAGTGGGCTGCTTGTCATCCTTGTCCAGGAGAGGGTTCTTCTCCACCACCCTTACCTCCACATGGCCTTTGATGAGAGGTTGGCAGCCTCCAGGCTGTGGGTAAGAAATGGACTTTTGTCTCGTTAAGGATCTCTGTCTTAAGATCTACCTTCAAGTTCTCAATGATATCTACAACCCGACATTTCTGAAATCAAACATAGCATCTTCTCCCCAAAACTATGATTTCTCTGGGCTTCCCATCTCAGGGAAGGATACCAATGCCCTTCAGTGGTCCAGACTAGAAACCTTGGTATCATTTTCACCTCCCAGCCCCATCTCTTGCATCACCTTTTGTCCCCCAGAAGACTCTGGGATTTGTCTTTGCCATCTCCATCGTCACCCTCCAGCCCATGCCCTGCACTCTGGCACCAGCTCCTTCCTGCTCCCTCCACCCTCTCTTTTCCCAGTCCACCCTCCACACATCAGCCCCAGGGACGCCCAAAGTACAAACTCAGCGATGCCAGTGCTCAGGTTCAGTGTCCCTGACTCCCTCCTGCCCAGAGGATCAGGGCCTAGTTTTCTTTCTGGTTTTCAACATCTTCATAAATCTGGCTCGCATTGACTTTTCTGCCTTATCTTTGAGTCTATCCATGTACATGTCTCCCCATCAGTTTCTCAACTACTCCATTAACTTCCACACTTTTATGCGTTTGCTCATGACATTATGTTCCTTATTAACGGTGACAAAGTATTTGATGCCTTCTCAGGCATTAGGTACTGTGCCAAATGCTTTATGAGCATCATCTTGTTTAATCTTTACAATATCCCTAAATATCAGATTCTCACTATATTATGAATGAGGAAACTGAGACTTAGGGTAGTAACTTCTCCATTCACATCTGGATCCTAGGTGTGCCCAGGTATGTCCTGACTACAGCTCAGTCTTTGGTTTGACACTTACCTGTCACTGTTTCCATGTTGGTCCCCCAACTAGACTGCAGGACCTGTAAGGAAAGTATCATCCTGTGTCCAGTACAGTGCTATGCCATGCTTAGTGACTTAGTTGTGTCCGATTATTTGTGACCACATGGACTGCAGCCCACCAGGCTCCTCTGTCCATGGGGATCCTCCAGCAAGAATACTGAAGTGGGTTGCCATGCCCTCCTCCAGGGGATCTTCCCAACCCAGAGATCGAACCCAGGTCTCCCGCATTGCAGGCAGATTCTTTACCATGTGAGCCACCAAGGAAGCCCAAGAATACTGGAGTGGGTGACCTATCCCTTCTCCAGGGGATCTTCCCAACCCAGGAATCTAACTGGGGTCTCCTATATTGCAGGCAGATTCTTTACCAGCTGAGCTACCAGGGAGCAGGTGGGAATACAACCGACATCAGTCCCTGTGTGTCTGAACTCTCAGAGCAGCCTTTTTCTAATTCATGCATTAATTCAACAAATGTTTACTGAACATCTGCTGCTGCTGCTGCTGCTAAGTCACTTCAGTCGTGTCCGACTCTGTGCGACCCCATAGATGGCAGCCCACCAGGCTCTGCCATCCCTGGGATTCTCCAGGCAAGAACACTGGAGTGGGTTGCCATTTCCTTCTCCAGTGCATGAAAGTGAAAAGTAAAAGTGAAGTTGCTCAGTCGTGTCTGACTCTTTGTGACCCCATTAAAGGATTGTTTCTAGAGTTGGGGAGATAGTGTTGATCTAAGCAAGGAGTACGTCAAGGCTGTATATTGTCACCCTGCTTATTTAAATTATATGCAGAGTACATCATGAGAAACGCTGGGCTGGAAGAAGCACAAGCTGGAATCAAGATTACTGGGAGAAATATCAGTAACCTCACATATGCACACGACACCACCCTTATGGCAGAAAGTGAAGAGGAACTCAAAAGCCTCTTGATGAAATTGAACGAAGAGAGTGAAAAAGTTGGCTTAAAGCTCAACATTCATAAAACTAAGATCATGGCATGTGGTCCCATCACTTCATGGAAAATAGATGGGGAAACAGTGTCAGACTTTGTTTTTTGGGGCTCCAAAATCACTGTAGATGGTGATTGCAGCCATGAAATTAAAAGACGCTTACTCCTTGGAAGGAAAGTTATGACCAACCTAGATAGCATATTCAAAAGCAGAGACATTACTTTGTCAACAAAGGTTCGTCTAGTCAAGGTTATGGTTTTTCCAGTGGTCATGTATGGATGTGAGAGTTGGACTGTGAAGAAAGCTGAGTGCCGAAGAATTGATGCTTTTGAATTGTGGTGTTGGAGAAGACTCTTGAGAGTCCCTTGGACTGCAAGGAGATGCAACCAGTCCATCCTAAAGGAGATCAGTCTTGGGTGTTCATTGGAAGGACTGATGTTGAAGCTGAAATTCCAATACTTTGGCCACCTCATGTGAAGAGTTGACTCATTGGAAAAGACCCTAATGCTGGGAAGGATTGGGGGCAGGAGGAGAAGGGGACGACAGAAGATGAGATGGCTGGATGGCATCACCCACTCGATGGACACAGGTTTGGGTAGACTCCGGGAGTTGGTGATGGACAGGGAGGTCTGGCGTGCTGTGATTCATGGGGTCACAAAGAGTCGGACATGACTGAGTGACTGAACTGAACTGAAGCAAATAATCTTCCTGCCTTTTAAGTACTAACCTTCTTGTTATAAAAAGCTATGAGAAGAATTAACAGGTAAGATGATAACAAGTATCTACAGAGGGCTGTTTTTTGTTTTTTTTTTTTAATGATTTTCCCAAGGGAAGTTGAATGCAACAAACATTTATTGCTACCTTCTCAGTGCAGGGGGATAAAAAAAAATTGGATAAGAGTAGTTGTCTCCTTTGGTTGCTCACAGATTGAAGGGGTAGAGTCAAAGAAATAATTAACAATAAGGGTGATGGCTGTTCTGTTGTGATTAATATGAAGTGCTTTAGGAATGAAAATGGCCAGGAGAAATCCTATAAGGCTTCTTAGAGGATGTGATCTTTAAGCAAGGCCTCGAAGAGTGAGTAGAAGCTGATCAAGCAGCATAGTAAAAGCACTGAATGGGCAGAGGAACAGCAGGAGTGAAGCATGAAAGGGTCTGGTGATTGTAGCAAGCAGGCAGGGACCAGGTGTGGTCATGGCCCCGCCTGCCAGGCCATCTCCGCCCAGGTATCAGTTTTCTCAGTCCCTGACTCAGAAAGACATGCTGCCTCTAGGAACTGCTGCTCCTTTCTCCAGCACTATGCTCGGCTCACAGCAGACACCCTGTGACTGCATCTCCATAGCATCTTTCAGCAGGCACTGGGGCTGCCAGCGAGGCCAGCGTTGGGGAGTGGAGAGTCTTGTGGGGAAGCACAGTGGGAGCGCCTCCCAGGCTGGCGAGCATCCTCATTTTCAGAAGAGAGGCATGTGATGCAGGAGAAAGGATGGAACACCCCTCCTAGCTGGACAGCCAGTTCGATCCAGGCTGTCAGCAGAAGTGTGCAGGCTGCAGTTGTGGAAACCTGCTTGGCTCCTAGTTCTTAGAAGCAAGGCCTATGTCCCCACCCCTACCTCCCCCACACTCAGCCCTACCCTGAACTGAGGACTAAGGACCACAGCTGAGCAGGGCTGGGAGGGAATTCAGGAGCCACGGTGTACTAGCCCCTGAAGGTTAGTCTGTACTGACTGTGTGTCCAGCTCTGAGAGCTCATCTTGTCCGGCCTGGCTTGCTTGTCTAACGCCTCATTTCTCTAGAAGCACCAGAGCACGGTGGTCTGGAGCCAGACTGCTTTGGTACAGTTCACATCCAGGCTCAGCCACTGACTAGCCATTACTCATCTGCTCTGAATGTCAGTTTTCGCATCTGTGAAATGGAAATTTCACCTCCCCAGTGCTGCTGGATGGGTTAGAGCAAATGATACACCTAAAGCTCTTGGCCCAGTGCTGGGCACATAGTGAATGTTCCTCTGATTCTCCTTTCTCGCTGCTCTCTGCCTGTAGCTTGGGATAAGGCTCTGATTCCTGAATCTATAATTCCAAGCCCCACCTCTTGCTCATGCCTGATCCCCAGAAGCCACTGTCTGCTTTGGGGTGGATTTTGGGGCCCCAGCCCCCTGTGTCTGTCTCTCCAGCACCTGCCCCTGCTCCCTGCATCAAACCGGTCCTGGCCTCTCCCATCCACCTGAAGTTAGCAGGGTCAAGTCTTCCCCAGGTACCAGCTGTGTGTTCCTGCCCAATTCTCCTCTGAGGAGGCTGGGCCCAGGCTGGCTCCCAGGGTGTCCCTGCCCCTCTGAGAGGGAGCCATGACTGCCCTAAAATGCCATTCCCCACACCCATGCCGGGGTTTTGCTCCAGCCAAGGCCCTCACTCTGCTTGCTGGGTAATGGTTGGGGGAGTGAGCTGATGGGCAAAAAAGAGACTCCATTTCTCTCTGGGACCAATTTGTGAGTTTTCGAAGGCTGCTCTTGCTCTCTGTTTCTGCCTCATCTCTGCCTGCCTGCTGCTCCCTCTCATTCCACTGGCTTTTAGGATTCTGAAGGAGGCCAGAGAGGTGGGAATCACCCTCTACCGGCCAGTCAGAAGGGAAAGCAAATGCCCATCCAGAGGAGGGGGGTGGACAGTGAGGAGCAGCCCGCAGGGGCCTGGGAGGGCCAGAGAGAGGGTGAGTCCTGCAGGTAGACGCCTATGCAGACCCATCCTCTTTGGTGCCCTTTTCTCTTGAAAAGAGGTGGTGATGCCCAGTGGCTAGGAGCACAGCCTGGAGTTCCAGGGGGCGGGATTTGAGGCCCAGTTCCACCCCTGCTAGCTGCTCACAGGATGGTAGGGAGGTCAGCCAGCCCCAACTCCTCCGCCACCTACAGGCCACAGGCACTCAGATAAGCTTGTCAAGCTCTGGGTGTCTCAAACTCCTTAACTACAGATTTGCAGAGCGATCATGCTGGTATTTGAGTTTAGTCATACACTAAGTATTATTAGGATTGTCTATGTGACCTTGTAACGTTGCTTAACCTCTCTGAACGATATCTCGACTCACAGGGTTTGGGAGGATTGAAAGAGATGCTGCACGGATAGCCCTCAGCAGAGAACTTGATAAACTGCAGTGAGTGTTGTTTCTATGACCGTATTTCACTGATTCAAAATCACACTTTTTTTTTCCTCCGCATTTTAACATCCCTGAAATGGAGATGAGTCTTGCAATAGATGATAAGAAAGCACTGTGTCATAGTTTAATTGGTGGCATTTTTTTCTTTCTTAGGGAAGTACATCAAATTACGCATCTTACCGTCAGTGGTGTTTCAGTATTTATGAAATCAAAACAGACCAAGGCAAGGAGAATCTCACCAAGGACCTGGCCCTGCTGTGTCCTGAGGGTATCCAACTGGTCTTGCCCCCCATCCCTGGCCCCCTCGGGAACAAGTTCTTCTGGCCACCTGGGGCCCAATGTCCCCTCCTAACCCACCTGCCTCTCCGTCACCTGCCTGCTCTTTCTTCCGGGAGTGAGGTCAATGTCCTTCAGGACAGGGAAGCTCTTAAACAGAGAAGCATCTGCTCTGCTTTTATGTTGCTCGTGAGGGCCCCGAGAGGTGAAGGTGGCTGACAGCTGATGGCCAGGCAGTGAGTGTGCGCTGGGGTCCTGAGCCACCAGGTGGGAACACAGCATCTTCACCCCCCTCCAGTGACCCCAGGACTGCAGGAGAACAGGACACAGACCTGAGCTGGCTGCGTGTCAAGCCCAGAGGGGTGGGTTCCGAAGTGGGTGGCGCACCCAGAGCTCTGGCTGCTTCCTGGTTTCAATGGAAGGAACATGAAGCTGAGAAGCCCAGGAAAGGCGAGATTTAAGGGAGGCCAGGTCACACTTTCTGTCCTATGGCTGGCACCCCCTGACCTCCTCAGCCAACACAGCACCCCCAAACCTCTGAAAGTGCCGCTGCAGCCTCAACTGCTTCAACCCCCTCCCTGGGATCCTTTACCAGCAGCTAAATGGTTAATGAAAGTGAAAGTCCCTCAGTTGTGTCCTACTCTTTGTGGACTGCAGCCTGCCAGGCTCCTCTGTCCATGGGATTCTCCAGGTAAGAATTCTGGAGTGGGTTGTCGTTTCCTTCTCCAGGGGATCTTCCTAACCCAGGGATTGAACCTGGGTCTCCTGCATTGCAGCCAGATTCCTTACCGTTTGAGCCACCATGCCTAATCCTAAAAGGAACTTTGACTGGCTGCTGCTCCTCCTCCCAGACTGGCAGTTACTTATACAGAGTATCACCCCTGCCTCCCCTAAGGTAATTCCAGCTTTCAGCTTCCTTGGGATCAGTCCTGACTCTATGGGGCCATGGCTTACTCAGCCTCAAGGAAGTAAACCTTATCTGGGGACCACTCTGTGCCTGGCCCTGTAGCCTGGACTTCACACAGACTTCCTCCCTGAGTCCTTCCAACAGATCCAAGAGGTGAAGGAGGAAACTGAGGCTCAGGGGTGCAGCTGCCTGCCCAAGCAGAGGCCAGGAGGCACTCAGAGTGCTGGATCTGTCTGCTGGTATCTCCTGGCTCACATAGCCCCCTCCACTCCTTAACCTCTCCTGCAATCTTAAATCTATCCACAAAGCATGATTAAAGGCGGGAAGGTGGTGTTTATCCGGACCTTGGGGTAAGAGCAGGCCATGCTGCTAGCTGCAGCCTGGGGCCCATGCCGAGCAGGGAGAGGCACTCCCAGCTCTCACCCTTGGTCTGCAAAGCCATTAAATATGCAGGATCTCATCTTGTTCCTGGGAAGCCGAGGGCTCCGAGTCACAGGAGGTGACATTGCTCTCCAACAGGTAAGTTGTTCAACAGATGGGCAGTCGGGTGGCAAAGAAATACATTATTAATGCTTCTGGTTAAATTAACTGATTAAAACCACCCCAGGTAAAAATGTATGTGTCAGCGCTCAGCCCATAGCAAATGAGGAATTAATGGAATATAGCTGCGTCTTTATAATGAAACACAGACAGGGGCTGTCTGGAAAGGTTCTCTCTCTTCAGCAGCAGCGGCAGGGGGTTGGGGTAGGGGCCTGACCCATCTGTTAGAGGGACCTCAGCTGCTTGGCATGGGGCAAGGCAGGGAAGAGAGACCTAAGGGGGCTTCTTTGGGCCTGACTGGAGACCTGAGAATTCTGGAGTCTTTGGCCCTGATTTTCTGGAGTCTTGTGGGGGAGGTTCAAGGCCAGGTGGTTGACCAGTCATGAGGTGGGGTGGCACTGGGGTTGTGGGGAGAGGACACTGTGCAGGAAGTAGGATCATCGAAATGGCTCTGGCTCTGCTCCTGCAGACTTTACGCACGTCAATTGCCTGGCAGGGCCTCCGTTTTCTCATCTGTAAATTGGGGAAGAGAATGAAACAATCCTCAACACTCTCCTCCCAGTTTTTGCTTCTCCCACATCACCGGCTTCTAGGATAAATGCTGGTGTTTACCCTGTCCTTACTCTTAGCAGATAACCTAGTAAGAGCTGAGCCCCAGACATCCCCTGCCCTTGCACGACTTATAGAAAACCCCTGTTGTGACACACAAGCACAAAAATGTGTTCACATGTCTCTGCTGTTATGCACTGGCTGACCCCTACCGGCACACATCTGCATCCAGGGACCCATGCACACAAGCAAGCCTGTGCACACATACAGATGTACTCAGAGTTCCCATATGAGTGCACACGCGGTTGCGTAGAAGAGGAAGCCCTGTCCTGGCCAGGCGCAGGCAGGAGATAGCAGCAGAGTGAGGGGCAGGGAGGGTGCTGCTATAGGGCAGAGGATCAAGGGCCACTTTTCTCACCAACGAAATAGGTTTCTTGCCAGGGTTTCAGGAGCTCCCAGAGGCTGTGACCCAATTTAGACAAGAGTGAAGTTTTGAATAAATTAAAAGTAATCACATCCTCACCAGGGCTTCCCTTGATCCAGAGACCTGAAGTGGCTGCAGTCCCACAACCCCAGTCTTGACGGCGCCTGGACTACCAGCAGGGGTTGGTGCTGTATCCTTCCCACTCGCCCCCAACGTGGCTCAGGAGCTCTCCAAGGTGCTGACTGGCTGAGGGCAGGGAGAGATTGGCTAGGAGACGCTATCCTCTTCCATCACTAGGCTACCAGCCGTAGGCAGGGTGGGGAGCGGCAGGGGTTTGGGCTCACTACTGAGCCCCACCATTCTCTCTCACACACTGAAGGACTGGGAGGGAGGCGCCAGCCAGGAGCCTCCCAATCACTCCCAGCCTGCGAGGAGGCCCTAGAGGG
The DNA here is from genome assembly GCF_019923935.1 of Bubalus bubalis. Taxonomy (NCBI): domain Eukaryota; kingdom Metazoa; phylum Chordata; class Mammalia; order Artiodactyla; family Bovidae; genus Bubalus; species Bubalus bubalis. The sequence goes on along the minus strand of NC_059162.1, from coordinate 108,590,952 downwards.
GGTCAGCACTAACATCACAGGATCATTAGCTGTTTACCCTGAGAAAGTTCACACTTCGGGAGGCCGCGCTCGAGTTGTCAGAAGCACTGCACGCAGTGCTGGCAGCTCTGCCAACTGTGCTCCCTAGGGCCCAACAAAGCAAATATTTAGCAGGCGCCGGGCCCTCCAGCACACGCGCACACACCTGCTCACATGCCGCACAGCATGCCGACACTCATACAAACATCCACGCAGACTTACTCCCCAGACACACAGACCCAGAGACACAAGTACCGTCGATACACAAACAGATGCGCACACGCAGACAGGCACACACAAACCCATATGTCATATACACTGAGCGCTTACCATGTGTGTTATTTCCAAACGATTAATTGGTGTTATATAGTCCAACTCTCCTGACAACTCTAGATGAGAGGTGTTATCATGGTCCCATTTTTCAGATAAAATTGAGTCTCCAACAGGCTGACTCCACAGCTAGAGTTCTTACCATTCACTACACCATCACACACCTGCCCCCACACACACATACATGTGTACACTCAGACGCACACAGACGTGAACAAACACATAGAGACAAAGTTGGACTCACACACACGTTTATTCACAGAAACACATTTGCATGCACACACACATAGCACAAGCACTTCCCTCCCCACCCATGTACCCTCTGCCTCAGTGCCCCCAGGCGCCTGGACACACTGCCCCCAGGGAGCCAGTCCATGTGCTCTGAGTCCTTTCCCTGCAACCTCCCCAGGTTCGGAGCAGGCTACCTGGCTGCTGTTGATAACAGCACTGGCAGCCGGCAAGATAAAGTGGGCTTTGACAGGGAGCAAGTCCAGATGGTGGCAGTAAGCCCCAGATGCTGTATGGAAACAAACAAGTCTGCTGAAATTGGGAGCTCAGCTACAGCCAGGCCCTGCTGAGTGGCCCTCCCAAAGGCTGGGGCTCTGCTCATAGTGCAGTCAGTATGGCCCCCACCATGAGTCAAGCCTGGCACAACAGCCTGGCAACAGAGAGGGAGGGCTCAGCTCCAGTGCCTGGACTTCTCCAGAGCCCTGGGCAGCTCAGCAAAAAAGCTACTTGGGTCTAGGCAACGCAGGGGACAGAGAGGCTTTCAGTGCTCATGTGGTAGGAGTCTGGCTAGGGAACCCTAAGCATCAGCCATATCTCAGCCCCCACTGGCCTTGCCCATTTGGACACCTGGCCTGACCCACTGCCTCTAGGCCTCCCTGAGCACCCTCCACTGGGCGTCATCACTCACTGAGTCACCAGATCTCTACTCACTGATTTTCAAGGTCACTACTTCCTGGTTCCCAAGGTCACTAAAAATTGATGCCCTCAACCAACTTCTCAGTGATTTTCAAGGTCATTCCTCACTGACTCCCAAGGTCATGCACGATGATTTGGGTAGTGATTGGAAAGAGACACTTAAGACCATTTCTGATTGACTCCTGAGATCAGAGTGGTTCCTAGGGTCAGGGCCAAGCATTTCTGAGGCTGCGAATCTTCTATTTGAGGAAGATCTGACTCTGTCCTCAGCCTTGGCCCTTTGGGCTCCTGACAAAAAGGCAAGTCTGGAGCAGTCAAACTTCCCAACTAGATGGTGAGTACCACAGAGCAGGGATGGTGCTGGCAGGGAGGGGTGGTGTGTGCTTCCAGGGAATTTGGTAATTGACATACAAGTTACATGCTTGAAGAGGAAGGGCTCCTCCTTCCTCCCTCTCTTTCCCTTCCTTCCTTCTCCTGTCACCACCCCAACTTCTTCAGCAAGATCTCCCAGGCCTGTTGAAAAGGAATCTACTATTTTGTCTGGCCTGGAGAATTCCAGGGACAGAGGAGCCTAGCAGACCAAAGTCCGTAGGGTCAGAAAGAGCTGGACATGACTGAGCAGCTAACATTTTCACTTTCATTGTCTCTGGGCCAGAGCCAGCCCCCCCATCACCTCTTAGATTCCCCCAAGTTCTCATATACACTCTTATTTTTTGCTGTCAAGAAAAGATCTTATTAACCCATCCTCTGACCAGGTAAGAAACTGAGTCTGCCTGGGTACTCCTGGGGAATGTGCCTGAAAGGAGTTAATAAGCCAAGAAGTAAAACTCTAAGGGTAGAATTTCAGACACAGAGTGACAGGAATAGGTTCCTTCCTAGAGCTGAGCAAACACATCCCCCTTCCCCAGGTACTGCCTGATTTGCTAAGCAAGGAAAACATACACAAATAAAGCGTCATGTCCTGACATTTGATAATTTAAGTCGAACGTCTAGGAGCATCTGCTTAATTACACGAGGAGCTGTGTGTGAACACCAAGAGACAGGCTTCAGGGGAGGCGAAGACCCCCATTCAAGAGCGCTAACAGCCGTGCAGCTCAGGATGTGCAGACAGAGAGATTTGTCTTTTGAGGTTAAATTAAAGCCCACGTTTCATTTTTGACGCAACCCAATTCTTCTAGTTTTCCTTCATCTACCTCCCCAAACTGGGGCCATAAGTGGAAAAGATGCATTGAATAGCAAATGCAATTCAACAAATATTATGACATGCTGTTCATCACGAGCCCTAAATATTTAACGGTTCAACTTTATGGGCTTTTCATTTTGTTTTATTTTCTTTTTTGCCAGACACGATGAATTTAGCACTAACAGGCCCCGTGCCGTGGAACTGCCAGTGTCCTAGTTTGCAAAATGAACAAAGTGAATTTCATTCAGGTATCTGTGACCTCAGTCCATGCAGGCCACGTTGCCTTATCTTAGCTCTGCCCAGCTGGCTTTCTATAAAAAATAAAAGTGAGATACAGGGAGAGAAGGGGGGAAAAAGGAAGGCAAGAACCGAAGAGGGTCGTAAAGCCTTCGTCGGCCAAATCATTTCTGTTTAATCCATCTCCGCGCTGCAGAAAGCTCCTTTGTGGTGATGAGACCAAAGGTCGGTAATAGATTTCAACAGGTTCCGAGAGGCTGTTGACTGCTTGGAGCTGAGCGGGAGAGTGTGAGGCTCCCCGAGAGGCAGGGGGAGAGAGATAATTGGAGACCCAGAGCCCTAGTTTGCCCTCTGGTTCCTGATTTCACAGATTTAAGAAGAAAAAGAGATTGTCTAGAATTCCACCTGCAGAATTGTGTGTGAGGGAAAGAGAGCAGAGGTGGAGACACCCGGCCTCGCCTGGACCCCCCTGGAGCTGCTGGCATGGGGCTGCTGCTTCTGATCAAAGAGAATGGGCTGGGAGGGAGGTTAGGGAGCCTCAGAGCCAGGCCTGCTGGTTGGGAGCTGCCCCTGGGGAGGTGGGAGGGCCTCAGAGTCATCTGGAGGCTCACTGTCTTGCTGGAGAGTCAGCCACCCACACAGGGCGCAGGGAAGGGCTGGGGGAGGCAGACACCGAAGAGAATTTACCAGCTGTTCTCTGCAAAGCCCCTCTGAGTGTGCTCTGCAGCTGTAACAAGACAAGGAACTCCTACAGCCAGGGTTTAGTGCCCGCTCCCTCCACCCCAGGGATGCAGGCCTGAGGAACCACAGTGGTTTCCATACCATCACTCAAACCTTTCACTGTGGATGCCCAGGTGAACAAAGAAGTGTGTTACCTGGTAAACTGGACATGTCTGAACAAAAGTGGCGTGCCATGGGGCGGTGAAAGCGATGATGTTACCCTCCTTGCTATGCAAAACCACTGGCTGCCAACACAGGGCTTAGAACAGGACCCTACTCACGGTGGGTAAGGACTGCCTGTGGGACATCATTTTGATGACAGGCTGAGCCAGGCTTGGGGTGGAGGGCTGGCTGTCTACATCCTTACTTGCAACCCTCCCTGGCTTCCCATCTCCCAGCAAATCTAGCAGAGACTTCAGCCTGGCCAAAAAATAAAAATTAAAAAAATTAAGCCCCCACCCCTACCTCTTCATTCATCCTCTTATACTCTCTGCTTTGGCCCCTCGCTGTCCCCAGTTACGCAGCAGGAAAATGCTCTTGATGGAGGTAAAGTTATGATATTCTCAAAGAAGGAGAGAATAGGGGCACCTTAATCAGCCTGAAGACACAGCTTCTAGAGAACAATTCCTGGAGAAAATGGCACCTATGTTAAACTCCGCAGAAAGGACAACAAACGTAAAGAGAATAGCTGGTGTTTATTCGATACTTACTATGTGCCAGGCACACAATCAGTGCTTTACCTCTGTTGTTTCACTGAATCCTAAAACCTTCCCTGTGGGCCAGATATCACTGTTATTAGTGCCAACTTAGAGATGGGAGGACTAAACCAGAGAGGTGAAGGAATTTACCCCAGGTCACACAGCTTGTAAGGGACAGAACTGGGCTTCAGAATCAGGCATTATAACATCTGAGCCTTCATCCTAACTACCCTGCTAAATCCCACTGGACTGTGAGCCTTTGAAGATAGGGACTGCCTGATTCATTTCTGTACTCCTGGGACCCAGGATGGGTTCCTGCAGCGATGAGGCAGGAATGTGGTTAAATGGATAGATGAATGAATTTAGATATATTTTGAACCCAAACAGATCCTGGGGTAACACAGGTTTAAGATTACAGTGCATTAGTAAATTTCAAATCTTCTATTTGTCCTAGAACAGTAGTTCCCCAAATGTATGATATGGGGCATGAATTCCTGGAAACATTAGGCACAAAAAAGTATCCATAGTCAAGTGAGTTTAGAGAACTCTGGGTTCAACAAAACTAAAGAGGCTCCTTTATTTCAGGGCTTCTTAAGTTCTTGTGGTTGGGACCCCTAGGAGCATTCTTCTCAAAACCTGATTTGGAGACCCACCCCCCTCTCCAAACAGGAGCTCAGCCACTCACACAGCAGTGGAACCATTGCCCCTGTGGATGGGAGAGCTGTGGACACTGGGCTGCCTGCTGACCCTGTATCTCTGGCCCAGCTTGAATCTATACAGAGCACTCACAGGGACTATGTCCTTCGAGACACAGGGGCTGCCTTTCTGGTCAGTCACGAGTGGCTGGTGGAGCCAGTTTCAAGGTCTCACCTGCACTCAGTCTTTAGGACTCAAACTGTCGCAAGTTTCCATAAGCATGTTTTCTCGCTACAAACTAAATTTGTCAAATTATTACAGTAAACCTGAGATGATGATAAAATCAAGATAAACGGGGAATTCAATAAGGAGCAAGACTGAATAGAAATAGAAACACCACCACCCTGCTCATACTGCTGAAGTAAGCTCCATCTCAGACCCAGTGTCCCCTAAAGAGAGGCAAGAGTGAGTCTTCATTATTCTGCAGGCCTCAGCTTAAATATCACCCTCCTCCAAGAGCCCTCTCTGATCACCTTCTTAAAGGTTTAGTCACTCTGATCATCTTCATTCTGAATCCTGTTTGTTTCTTTCACAGCACTTAATTTACTTATCCACGTGCTGTTTGCTTGTTCACTATCTCCCTTTTTAGACCGCAAGTTTCATGAGGATGTGGATAATAACAGTTTGATTCCCTGCTCTGTCCCCAGTGCCCAGCCCAGTGCCCATTCACTCTGTGAATGATTGTTCTCGCCTTAATAGGAGAGGGTTTTCCTTTGCCATATGCCCAAGAGTAGAGACATCTGGAGGAGAGTCCGCCTTCCTAATTTTGGCAGCAGGACCAGATGAGAGCTTCTCCAACCCACTCCCACAGAGAGGCATGCACATCCCCTTCTGTCTGGGTTTCAGATGCTGTGTCTCTGGCATCCAGCAAGGAGTCTTGCCTGCTCCTCAGCTGGCTGGCTGGGGCTGACCCCACTCTTGTCAGCCCCTATTTCTCAGGAGTAGACTGTCCATTGCCCCTTCATCCTGTCTGGTTCTGGTTGGATCTTTCAGAAGCTTGGCATCAGCCCTTCTGCCAGCCCACTTCTCTCTCTCCACCCTGTCCAGCCCCACCAGAGACAAGTCCCATCTTGGACCTCAGTGTTTGCTGGGACAGCCTGGCTTCATTGCTCTCTCCTCTTCCTGGGTAAACCCAGTTTATGCTTGGGGCTTCTTTGGGGGCCAGCATCCCATTTACCTACTGGCCTCTTGGCTTGTTCCTCCTTCTCCAGGGCAAAGATGAAGGATCTTCAGACTAGGATTCTGATGCTGGCAATTTCCTAATGACTGACCTTAACTCTAATTTGACTGGATTAGTTTCTACGTGACTTAATCTAATCCTCATTTTAATTTTTATCACGCTATAGATCTTCCAGGCATAGAAAGCCAACCCGGAGTTGTGGTTTGCACCCAATCTCTGGAAACTCAGTGAATGCCACTCCCAAGCAAGTGATACCTGCAGTCAGTTCTGGCCCTTGGGACTCGGATGTGTCATAAGTTCCCTCTTCCACCCAAGAGGGGGGTTTAGGAGATACCTGAGCACCTCAAAGGCCTTCCCTGCCTTTCTTTGCCCATTGCTACCACAGACACTTGGAGTTCGGCCTCCTTTCGCTTCTGGAATCTGAAGTCAGAGGACATGGAGGCAATATTCTCAGGGCCTTGATCTTCAACAAATGTTCAGTCACCATGATGGCCACTTTACAGCCAGGGGTACCTCCTCCATTAAGAAGCTTCTTGGCTAAAATAAGATCCATGCTGTTTTCCAAACTGCCAATTCACGTCCATCCACTCCACTTCCTAAGTGAAGTCTCCCTTTTCCTTTCATTTTGCACAAGAGTAGAGAGGCAGTCCCTGGAGAAGGAAATGGCAACCCACTCCAGTAATCTTGCCTGGGAAATCCCATGGACAGAGGAGCCTGGAGGGCTAGAGTCCAAGGCATCACAAAGAGTCAGACATGATTTAGTGACTAAACAACAGAGAGGTGGTCACACGTGGTCACTCTGCCAGGCACATCTGTCATCAGGTTTTGCCTGTAAGCACTCCAGGGCCAGGTACCGTATCTGTTTGCTCACGGTGGCATCTCTAGCTGCTGGGAGCCGGCGGTGAGGAGTTCCACTCGTGGCAAAGGTCATGAGGAAGGAGGCTCGGCATACGCAAAGGCAGGATCGAGCCTCAGGAGTCCCCCTGGAAATTCTTGAGCATCTACCCCCAAAACCAGAGTCTGCCTACTTTCTTCTTTGTGCTCTCACCTACACCTCTGACTTTATGGGGGGCTGTCCCCCACTACCTCTCTCTGAAAAAAAGAGTTAACTTACAGCTCCAGTTAATAAAGTTCCTGGGCGTGACAAGAGTATTTCAACCTACAAACTCCTTTGGAAGTCCTCTAGCCTGCCTGAATAGGTTTTTCCGGCCACATGTGATTGCTCAGAGCCTCCCAACTGTGAGAGGCATGAGATGTTCTAAACTGTCAAATACAGATTCCTTTGAGCAGTTAAAAGATTGATTAGAAATTGTATTGGTGAAGGGTTTTTCACTTGTTGGGCCAATGTTTGCCGCTAAGTCTCCATATCCCTTACCTGCTGTGTCCCTGGCAGTGTATTGATTAATATGATTGGTGTAAGTAGTAGCTTTAATGTTTGTAACCTTGGACTCTTGAGTTGATTCTTTTTCTTATTATAGCCCACCACACCTTTGCCTTATAGGAATGCAACTTTAATGCTTTTGGAGGGTAGCCTGACTAATCACCTTTAGAGAAAAATAAGTTTTCTGAAGAAAGGGTCTTAAAATGTTAACAGGCCTCCGGGCCAGAAGATGATGCAAATCACCTAAACTTTTGCATATGATAAGTTTGCAGGAAGAAAGCCTGGCTTACTGCGTGACTCTACCCCTTCCCCCATTATCCTCTATGCATAACTTAAGGTATAAAAACTACTTTGGAAAATAAAGTGCGGGCCTTGTTCACCGAAACTTGGTCTCCCCATGTCGTTCTTTCTCTCACCTTCTGGCTGAATTATTCAGCCTCTTTTCTCCACTGAATTTCCTCACTGAGCTATCCTTATTTAACCACTCTTTATATCCTTAATTAACGTTTAATTAAGCAGTTGTTTCCTGATCCTCGCTGATGCCATCCCCGCTTTGAATTCCCTGGATCCACCGGGGCTGGACCCCGGCATCTAGCCCAGTGCCGGGCACATACATGTATGTTGAATGAATGTCCTGGGATAATGGAGGGGGAAAGAGACCAGAAAGAACCCCAAGTCACTGTTAACACTAAAACCCAAAACATGCCCAAGACACATTTGATGTCAGCTGATTCCGTTACAGTCACATCCAATATGTACAAACACATTTACCGTTCATTCTGCAGTCTGTTACACTGTCTGCTTCTATCTGAGCTATCTTTTTTGTGTGTGAATTGAGAACAAAGCTTACACTAACACGGTCTGTCACTGAGCAGGCTGAGCTCTTTGCTTTCTAAACATTCTGGCAGCCTGCCCAGGCCAAGGTGACAAAGCCCAGCAGTTTCGGGGGCTTGGTTTAGTAAGCAGCCCCTCCCCCACCCATGCCAACCCCCACCTCTGCCAGGTGACCCCACTGGGCTCAAGGTTTCAGACCTCAGTCCACACATGTCACAGAGAGTCACTCATGGAGTCCTCACTTCTCTGTCTTCACCCATGTGCTGCTGAAATGGACTGCTGATGCAGGGGAGGTTTCCATGTTGCCAAGGGCACAATGTGGACCTCCGTGTAAGCATGTGTTCCACACAGTTGGCATCTTCTGAAAGAAGGAGGTTGTTACTGATCGGTAATCAATTTGACTTTTTTTTCCATGTCTGCCCCCTGCCCCATTATTTTCTGTATTATGATGTGTTTTTCCATGGTTTACCTGCAAGCCAGTTAATCTACCCACAGATAACTGAGTGACTCTCTCCTAATCAAAGGCAGAATATCTCCAGTTGCTCTGGCTGGCTTGAGGCAGCAGAAGTCCTTCATATGTCTTACACACTTTTCTCCAACATTACTTCCAAGTTCAGAACAGCAGAGTATAGAAGGGGCACAGGGCTGAGAGTCAGAACTCACTAGCTATGCCTTCTCCTCCATTTCCTCGATTGGTTAGATGGAGTGCAGGGGAAGAGAGAATCCTTGCCCCTCTTCTCAAGCTTCTGCTTCTTTCTAGAGGAAGAAAGAGCTTCCCCAGGGGCTTCTTGTCCTCCTCTGCCCCCTCCCCATGCCCTACATAGGATGAGGATGAATAGTCAGTCTGAGTATTCAGAGTCCACTGAGCCATATTTCTTAGTGGACAGGCTATGTGCCTTAGAGGGCACCAGGGCTGCCCTCCAGCTCAGTTCCAGAATTTCTGTCTGTGAGAGGGTAGGTGGGTAGGGACCGGTCTGCCTTGAGGGTGTGGCCAATATGGGTGAGTGTGAAATGAGGGAGAAGTCTCACTCATCCAACAGATATTTATTGAGCCCCTAACAGGTGCCAGGCAAAGTCTTGGTCCTCATGGAACTTTTAGTCCAGTGGGAGAAGAAGAAAATAAACAAGTAAATACAGTTGACTCTTGAACAACAAGGGTTTGAACTGTGCGGGACACTCATATATGGATTTTTTTCCACCAATAAATACATATAGTATAATGTGACCTGCTGCTGATTGAATCCCTAGATGTGGAACTGCAGATACAAAGGGCTGATTTTGGGACTTCAGCATCTTTGGAGTTTGGTGTCTGCAGCAGGTCCTGGAACCAGCCCCTCAAGCACATCAAGGGCCAACTATCTATGTGGATTAGATGACATGCAGTGCTATGGAGAAAAATAAAGCAATCAATGGGAGATGAGCAAGATGAGGGGTTGGGGCTGGTGAGGAGGGCTATTTTCTATAGAGATCAGGAGAGCTTTCACCAAGAAAGGTGCCCTTTCGGCAAGATCTCGTACCTGAGGAACCCATGCTGGTTCCAGCTAACCACTGCTCAATTTCCTAAGACCTCACAACCTACACCTTTTTAAGAACTGAACCTGAGATTTTTTGATGATGATCATCCAATGCTTTGAAACTTATGGACTCCATCTTTGCCACCTTCTGTGTTCTAACCTCTTCCTGTGACTTCCTCAGTCTCACCAGGACCTAACGTGTGTATCTTTTGTTCCCCAGGGTAGAATTCAGCCAGGGCAGTCTAGTCTGGACAAGCAAGGTGTGCTCTCATATTTTCTTCTCCATCTGGGACTTTAGCTCTCCTGCATCAAGACTTGCTTTCCTTTCTTCAGTCTGAGGATAGCTATCTTTGACAAAGAAGAATTGAGAAAATCCTCCTTGCATTATTTATCTTCCCCTGTAGCCAAAATAGCCCTATTCTCCATCTCTGGAATCTGTTTGTAGTTTCCTACATTTCTTCTTTTTTTGGTTTCACTCAAGTTTCCAGGGGAGCACATGTAGGAAGGTGAAACAAGGAAAGTACGCGGCAACAGTGTTTCCTTTTTAAATTTTCAGAAAGTAATCTGAGGGAGTTGAGTCGGGGGTGGCGAGTCTTCGAGTGTGCCATCAATTTGCAGTTAATTGGTTTAGAATTCATTAACCACATTTTCCTGCCTGCCTCTGCCTGTCTCTGGAATAGTGCTTGAGTTTTCCGATTCTTTGGGTTGCCAAACTAATAATTCACCTACTTTATTTCCTGACTCGCAGTTAGTTTGTTTTAGTCTAAATAATGCATATTCAGCTTCATTAGCATATATTTGGATCATTTCCGACTTGAATGTATTCAATCCCATCAATTTACCATTAGCAGGATCATTCAGGGGGGAAGTTTCCATATCTTTCATGCTTGTTCAGTCATTCTCTTTATCTTTACTTGGAATGGGGGCAGGGTGGGGGAGAGACCATAGGGGAGGGGAGGAGGAGAGGAGATGGTTTTTCCCGTTATTCCAGATTCAGAGGAGCCCCTACCTAAATGGGATGAGTGTAATCCAAACGTGGTTGAGAGTTCTGGATGCTAATGCCTGTCCCAAGAGGTTAAGAAGACTAGAAATGTCTGCTGGCTGTGGTGACTCTGAAGGTTTTTTCTTCTACCTAACCAATTCTCTGATTCTCCCATACCCACTGGGTGTCCAACAATTCAGTACAATTCTGACACTGACTACCCGGAATTAGTGCAGACCCCACAGGTTAAGGGTTCCCACAAGTCTCTCCCTACTTCAAGCTTTACTTCAGATGGCAGCTGCAAATCCTGGGCTACCTGGACTTCTGACACACTGCTTATACATCAGGGGTTCCCACGATCGCCTCCTTAAGGTCAGTGATTTTCTAGAACAGCTACAGAATTCAGGAACACTCTTGACTTACTGTCACTGGTTTATTACAAAGGATACTACTCAGAAAGTGTACCTCCTTATATTAACCAGCCCAGAATTTCTTTAGACCTCATGGTTCAGGGGTTTTATAAAGGTTTCATTACGCAGGCATGGTTGATTGACTCACTGGCCGCTGGTGATTTAGCTTAATCTCTAGCTCCTCTCCCTTCCCAGAGGAGGTTGGTGGGGTGGGACAGAAAGCTCCAAGCTTCTAATCAAGGTTCTAATCAAGGTGGTCTTTCTGGCAATCACCCCTCGTCCTGAAGCTACAAGGGGGCCCCCAAGAATTACCTCTTTGGAACGAAAGATGCTCCTATCACCCTAGCATGCATGTATGCTCAGTCATGTCCAACTTTTTGTGACCCTATGGACCACAGCCCGCCAGGCTCCTCAGCCCATGGCATTCTCCAGGTAAGAGTACTGGAGTGGGTTGCCATGCCCTCCAGGGGATCTTCCTGACACAGGGATCGAACCCCAGTCTCCTGCATTACAAGCAGATTCTTTATCACCGAGCCAACAAGGAAGCCCCTCAACACCCTAACCACTCTGGAAATTCCAAGATTTGTTGGAGCTCTGTGTCAAGAACTGGGGACAAAGACCACATATATCTTTGTTATTATACCACAGGAACATTCTAATTGGTATATAGGCACTCACCCAGATTTAGATATCCAGGGGTTCTCAACATTCAAATTGAGGTCAGTATGAGTTTTGTTACAGAAATATGATATTCATTCATCCTGACAATATTTATCAACCCCTGTACTGTGTGCCAGGCACCATGTTAGGCCTGGGTATACAGTGGTGATGAAGTGTCCCTGAAGACATGAAAGTGTCATTAAACTTGCAATATAGTAGTAGGATGTCATCAAACAAATACACTTTCATGTATGTATTCAACACAAATGCATTTATTAGATATTCTCTTGCTTCTTTTACACCGTTTCTTTGGCTGGTGGGGAGGAGGAAGGGATTTATGAACCAAGAGGCAAAATTACTCCAAATACAGTAGGAAATCAAGACCAAATAAGGAGAAGAAAAGGAGGCACAGACACCAGGAAAGGGAAACTGGAGAGGGGCTCACAGGTGAGGCTGAATCACCTGGTGAGATCTGGGGAGATCTGTTACTTTTGCAGCATTCACGTATAATTTCAATTTGTTACAAATTCTCTGAAGGAAAAGAACAAAAAGTGGCAGGGAGGAGAAGGCTTATCTGAAGATGTGATGTTTGAGTTGGGACATAAGTTAACCAAGGGACTTCCCTGGTGGGCCAGTAACCAATGCAGGAGGTAACTATCCCTGTTGAGGAAGTAGATCCTGAATGCACAACTAAGAACCTGCATGTGGCAATGAAGATTCTGCATGCTATGACTAAAGATCCAGCACAGCTAAATTAAAAAAAAAAAAAAAAAGTTAGCCAAAATGGATGGCTGGAAGAGCCTTGCATTGGAGGGAACAGCACTGTGAAGTCTCTGAGCCAGGGAAGAGCCTGGTTTGTTCAAAACCTGAAACAGAGTCACCATGGCCAGGGCAGGAAAACCTGTGGGGCCAGGATCAGGGAGCAGATGAGATTCAGAAAGGTATTCAGGTGACCAGGGAAAGAGTGACATCGTTGGACTTGGCAAACAGGAGAGCAGGGGCTCTGGGTCACAGTGGACAGAGAGGCCTCCTGGACATTTGTCTGGGCTGTGTGCCAGGGAAGACCCAGGGAAGCCCCAGAGAGGGGAGTGGAGGGGCGGTTGTACAGGCTGGATACACACCCTTCCCCAGGAAGCCTGGGATGAAAGAGTCTTGCTTCCTCACCATATTGAATGGTTGTAAGAGAGAGGCGTACAGGCCTGGAGGACGAGAAAAAGCCAGAATCCACAAAACTGGGTGATAGAACCGAAGGGGCCTTGGGTTTGGGGGTGCCTTGAACTTCTGATCAAGGAAGGGTACGGGAGAGGAGGCACTGCTTAGCCAGTGAGGAGCTGCTCCAGTGTCCCGGACGCCTCCATTCTTTCCCCTTTCTGTATCTTCCCTAGAAGGGTTGTACTGGAAAATATAACTTATGCCAAAAGACCAAGGTGGACTTTCTGTTTCTTCCCCCAACTTGTCATCAAATGAGAAACATGTCACAAAGCCAGAGGGATGGCTAGGAATCAGGATAGAAGAATCTTGGAGAGCCGGAACAATGGACCAGCCCTGCGGGATGAGCTGTCCCAGGAGGATACTGAAGCCCATCCTTGGACCACAGTGCAGGATGGGGTGATGTACCTTAGCGACACCCCGTTCAGTGATCAACCAGCCCAGTTTGAATCAGTTTCCCAGAAAGCTATGGAGATCAGCAGAATACCTAGGAGGAGGAGGATGAGATGTTACTTCACTCTGGGGCATAGATGGAACTGGACTCAATTTTGAGGTCCAACATTTGATGCTGGAAGATGGAGCTGTTATCAGGCTTTGTGTGCTATTCTTCATCATGGGATGACTGTCTCAGATCCCCTAGATAAATAAACTCAGCCTGAGTTCACTGTGATTCAATGAAAGGGAAATCTTGTGGAGAAAAATGACCCCAGAGTCATGCCTAACCCCTCACATCCCCATGTGATTAGAGTCGGGGTGGAGGTGGGGAGCAGACACAGCTAAGGCCTAGCTCCTGCCTTGTGGAATTGACGATCCAGCTGAGGAGACGAGTCAGGCTCCAAGGAAGGAAGAGAAAGAGAGAGGAAGGGAGGGAGGGCAAAACTAGCTCTTACAAACAGGCTTTCCAACTATGATCGTTTCAGGTTTATAATGAACAGTCAAGTTTCACAGCTACTCACAACGGTCCAAGGGCCATTACAGTCATGAGCCGACCCAGCTGGAGGGCAACGCACTGTGCAGGCAGCCTGGAAGGCCCTCAGATAAATGCTAGTCAGGCCGCACGGAGTGGTCTCTGCTGAACACCTCACCCTCTGCTAACCCCATCTGCCTGCACACCTTCCGAGCCTGTACACGTTCTTTTATTCATAAATAATAACCAAGCATCCCCTTAAGGATATGTGGGGTGCCCTGCCCTATGTCACGTTAGGACAAACCAATAAACAAGACCTAGTCCATGGCCTTTAGGTGCTCAAGGACTAGCAGGAGAGAAAAACACACACCATTTCAAGGCAGGCTGCAATCCCAGGCAAAGCAGCAGAGAGACGGAGGGCTGGGTCTGGAGGGTGGGGCATGAGAGAGGGGTGATGGACAGTGCCTCCTGGGTTCACCGCGTTTGGCTCTCACCTAGCCTAGGCCGAGAGTGGGTGGAGACAGCCCCCATTCTGGGCCAGACAAGGGGGTACAGACCTGACTTCCTCTCCCTCAAAGGCGCTGGGGTGTTTCTGCCCCAGGCAGGCCCGATGGAGCCCAGAGCTGAATCACGAACCAAGGAGCAGGGGTTGCCTTGATTAAACAGTGAAGCCTCGCCTTGCTGCTGCCGGGGAGGGCATCGATGGTGTTAGTCGGGAACTCCGTGGTGCCTGCATTTCTGTTTACTGCAGAAATGTGTTTGCAGTCTGGACTGACTCTCCACGTTCTTCCTGCTGAGAGGCCAGGAGATGAAACGCCACTCGTGTGTCAGTCATAAACTGGAGTGATTTTGCCCAGCTCACTCCATCCCCCCAGTAGCAACGTCTGTGTCACTCCACACTCTGGTGCCTCCTTCAGGCAGCGGCCTCCTGCCCCTGACTCTTGGCCAGCATTCTGGATGGGGGCTATTATCCTCTTTCTTGAGTCAACTCCCTGGCCACAGTCATTGGTTATAGGGTCAGCGGCTCCAAGGTGAATCAACTGAGTCCTTTCCTGGTGTCTTTCAAACAGGAGAAGGGAGAGAAGAGACTTTTTTTTTTTTTTTTTTGACATAACACCATAACAGCTGAAAGCCTGGAGTTCCCTGAAGCTGTGATTTATCTCCTCCTGGAGACACCAGCTAGAAAGAATGAAGTTGACTCACAGGGAGAGTCAGAGACGGAGGGAGACAGAGAGAGACAAAGAAAGAGGAAGATACAGGGACAGAAGGAGACGGAGAGAGAGAGAGAGACGCAGAGAGAGATAAAGAGAGAGAGAGACAAGGACAGAGAGAGGGCCTCCCTGGTGGCCCAGTGGTAAAGCATCCACCTGCCAATGCAGGAGACACGGGTTCACTTCCTGGTCCAGGAAGATCTCACATGCCAAAGAGCAACTAAGCCCATGCACCACAACTACTGAGTAGCTTGTGCTCTAGAACCCATGCTCTGCAACAAAAGCCACTGCAACGAGAAGCCTTTGTATTGCAGCTAGAGAGTAGCCCCCACTTGCCACAACTAGAGAAAGCCCACGCCAGCCACGAAGACCCAGTGCAGCCAATATATACATAAATAAGTAAATAAAATCATAATAAAAAGAGAGACAGAGATAAAGGGAGATAGACAGAGACAGAGGAAGACAGAGAGACAAAGAAAGAGGGAGAGACAGAAACACATAGAGACAGAGAGATGGAGGCAGAGAGAGACAGAGAAAGAAAGAGACAAAGGCGGGGGGACTGACTTGCCCCTGCCTCCCTGCATTTGGCTGCATGAGCCAATAATGGCCTCTACTGATATGTCAGCTGCTTGATACAAGGCTCCCACCACTCGTAATCAAGGCCTAATGTCCCTCTAACACACGCCACACAGAAGCCAGACACTCAAAGCTGATGGTGCAGCCAGAGAGGGAGCCGGTGGGAGAGGCCCAGTGCCTGCGGAATAACGCAACCCCAATGGGGATTGACACGGTCAGAACAGCAGCCTTTCTCCTGGGGGATTGCCGCCAAGGAAGAAACTCTCCCAAGAAGAACAATAGAGAACGACCCCACACTTGGGTTTGTGCATTTTGCCAGTGGAAGACCAATCTGTTCTGCAAACACTAAGAGGTCTAAGCTGACACAAGGCTGCACATCCCAGCTTAGAGCGCAGGGGACAAGAACCACTCAGAGAACAAAGAGATTGGGGGTTGACTCCGGTAGAGGAGCAGTTCGGATGGTACAATTGCAGATCTCAGGCAGGGGTTCTCACCAAGCCTTCAAGGAGAAAGAAGTAGAAATGAGTATTAGAAGCCTACCAGGGTGAGTTACAGTGGCTGTTCACAATGCTGTTTAAGTTTGCTGGTAGTATTTAGTCATTGTTGATAACCCTGTTGTCATCTTCACAGTTTTAAGTCAGGGACCCTTCTGCTCTGTCCCACCCCTAAACCTGCCTTAATAATTATAACCAAGATTCTGTATCTGGAATATTACAGAGGATATACAGAATATTACAGACAGGCAGAGGAATTCCATGTGAGTCAGAGAAGGGGACAAGGAAATAGCAGCAGAGGCCAAGAAGGAGCTCCCAGAAGACAACTGGTCTACCACTTGCCTTCACCAAAGTTGTCCTGGACCACCCTGACACAGTCATCTTCCTGAACCTGAAAATGTACAGATGAGACCCCCTCACAGGCTCCTTAAATCTGTGTCCCCCTTACTGAGTGTCTACTTATTCTAGAAGTTGGGGACATGGCAGTGAATAAGACAGACAAGGTCTCCGTCCTCAGAGACTTACCTGGTAGTTGGGGACAGAAGCAAGTAAACAAATGAAGGAACAGACAATTACAGGATGTAATCAACATAAAAGATCCTCAGCATCTCATGGAGAGGAGTCGGGGGTCCAGGGAGAGTAAGTGACTTGCTCTAATCAGCAGCCCCAGGAGATGAAACTCAACTCCTGCTTGCTCTACCCCAGCTGCTTCTCTACCTCCAGTCTGTGGCCCTAAGAATGTGCTGTGGTTCTATCCAGAAATATACGATGCTCTTTTTGGCAACTCCTGGGAGGATGCCCTATTGGCCTAAGTCCCCATCACATTCAGCACATGGTTAGAGTAATCATATGTCTGCTTCACTGGGGACAATTCTAGTTTACACTTGTTGTCCTTGTTGTAAATGCTTGTAAATAGAACCCATCTCCACTTGCAGAAGTGTCCAGGTTTAGATAAGTTATATGCTCCGCGCCATCCCCCATCTGTGAAGTACCCAAGCCTCTGGATTCCTGGAGCATCCTGATGCCAGAATGGATGTTTCACATCTTCTCCAGATGTGGAACAACACGAGGGGTCCTACCACATTCTGCCCCAGAAGACCTCGGGGCCCACCTCCCTGATCATTGTTCCACCCTTGAGGTGCTTTGGCAGAGGAGAAAGCATCTCTTCAGATGCCTTCCCTGCCTGCTCCCACTTCTATCCCTTGGTGGCTCTGCCTTAGTCATTAAATTCCACCCCCTGCCAAGAGTTTCTCCTGAACATGGAGCTCATATTCACTACCTGAGAAGCTTCTGGAGAGAATCAGCCATGCCCTGGACACAAGGGAGAATCACTGGGTGTTTGCTGAGTTAGAGAGGAAACACAACACCCTTGTAGAGGAAATCTATCTCAGAGGGGAGCCCGGGGTCCCCAGTTTGATCTGAACACACATGCTATGTAAATACTCCTTCCTCCTGAGAAAGCTTACTGATGTTTGTCCTGTGTACCAAGCCCCTGGCCTTTCAGAGCCCTTGACCTCCTGAGTTTTGCCCTCATGAGTATCTAGCTTCACGACCTTCAGCCTCCTGGACTAGAAGCCCTGTCCTGCCCCTGAACAACAGATGTGGGGCAGGCGAGGGACCTACTAAAATAGAATGATTTCAGCTCAGAGTGACCACCAAGGATCTGATCTCTGGGGCCAGGATCCCAACAACGTGGGAGGCAGGCTCCAAGCCAGGGAACGGCCATACCTACCTGTGCACACCCACTGCACGCTGCCGGGCGCCCTCCCCACAAGCCCCGTTGGCACAGCTGGGCGGCAGCAGGCAGCCTCTTCATGCAAATTAAATAAAACAAGCCTTTTATCTGTTGGCTGATTCCCTCTTTTGAAGAAATCAACTACAAATTCATTTTTCAGGAGAAGCAATTATGATGATGGATGGAATGTCAGGGAGAGGGAATCAAACAGCAGCCTAGAGACCCAGGCTTGGGGGGCGGTGGGGGGGTGGGGGGAGGAGGTGGGCATCTTCGTGGGCCATGAGAATGCGGACAGGCCCTTTCAGCTCCCATTATGCTGGCTCGTTCTGCCCTTCCTCCCCTCAGTTTTATGGGGGAGGGATACTGCATAAAGGGTCCCTCCCACCATAGTTAACCGGTCACTTTGGCTCAGAAAGAACAGGTCAGAAAAGGCACAATGAGAATCATAGCTGTATTCAATAAATCCAGAGCACTTATTGTACCAGGAAATTTCTAGGTGTTTCTTCATTTCATCTTCAAGACGGCTCTACAAAATAAAGGGGATTATTTTACCCTTTCCATAGATGGGAAAACTGAGACACATTCACTGACTTGCTCAAGTTCTTGCAGCTAAAAGTTTAGGGAGCAGAATTAGGATCCAACCTTCATTCCACTGCCACCAGGGCCCTTCTAAGGACACCGAGGTTTAGCTGAGAGTTCTAAAGGTCAGTTAGCCCGTTCCTTTCCCACCCCACCTGTCTCTAGCTTGCAGATGGGGAGATGGAGGCTGGCCCCAGGCCACGGGGCCAATCACTGGAGGAATGCACACATTTATTCAATAATAATAATTACATATGGTTTTAGGCATCGTTTAAGGATGCAGGAGGTCTGAGTTCACAGTCAAAGGCTTCAGCTGCCCTGGCCTATACGTTGGAAGATCTGGAGAAGGGAAAAATCCCATTGATTTAACACAGGACACGAGTGGGAGTCCAACCCCGTGGTACAACCTATAGCAGCAGCAGCCTCTGTGCTGAAGAGGACACTGGAGCTGCCACACAGAGGGACTCACAGGAGCTCCTGGCACCCAGGGAAGGGCTGAGCTGGTGGTGCTGTCTGCCAGCCTGTCAATTCTGGGGAAATCCTTCACAGAGATGGGTCTGGGCTTCTACTTCAAAGGCTCCTCTGGTAAAGACCTGCTAATTGTTTGAAACACATTTTCAGTGAAGTGTGAATTCTCTCTCTTCAAACCTTCTGTGAATTCCAGGAGAGCTCAAGCTGGAAGGAGCCAGGCAAGCTGCTTGCTCTCCCAGAGCTGAAGGGGAACTGGGGTGTCAGGGACCAAACTGGCTCCACCTCCCAAAGAGTTGAGGTAACACCCTGAGAGCTGCTGACCCTGGGGAAATGGGGACTGAACCCCGAGGGCTCAGTTTGCAGACAGTTTGGGGCTCATTGCAGACTCTACCCACTTCCAGGTGATAATAGATTCCTCAGCTATTGAAAATAACAGCTCGCATGTCCACGGAGCGTGCTATGTGGGAGGCAGCGTCTTAAGTGCTGTGCATATCTTTAGCCCTACTCATTTGCATCCTCACTGCAACCCATGAAACAGGCTCTACTATTTTGTCCCTTTTTACAGAGAAGGACACTGAGGCACTGAGAGTTTAAGTAACTTGCCCAAGGTCACTGTCATCCCCTAAGCAGAGGAGATGGGACTAGACTCCAGGCAGACAGTCTGTTCAGAAGACGGGCTGGAGGTGAGCATAAAACAGGGAGGGAAGGGGCTGTAACTCAGCCCTCCTCCCTAATGCTGCCCCCGCCCCCCAGAGGTCACGCAGGGCAAGGAAACTGAGGGCCATTCAGAAGAAAAAACAAAGGCATTAGAATCACACAGACCTGGGAACAAATATTTACCAGCCAGGTGACCACGGAAGTAATTAGCCTTTCTCTGACTTCCATTTCCTCATCTCTAAAATGGAAATTACAATACCTACCAGCAAGGTCATTTTCAGGAACTGAGCTAATCAGGTACTCGCATGACCCTGAGAGTAAGTGTCTCCTTAAATTTTGTGCCTGAGGCACCTCATTAGTCTTTCCCTAGTCTGGTCCTGGAGGTAATTACATGTTAAGAATCCAGACCAGAAACTTCCTGGCAAGAGTAGACAATAAATGAGCAAATGAAGAAAGAAAAATGAATGAAGAGTGGCTGAATGAATGATAGTCAGCTCCCGTTCATTCATTCTTGGTCTACTGCTACACCATGTGCAGGACAGCAGTCAAGGGGTTTAGGAAGACGAGGCATGTGCCCTGCCTTGGAGGAGCTCACAGTCTAGGAGGAAGCCCTGCAAAGCTGGGCTGGGCTGGTTCAGGTGTTGGCCCCAACCTGCTGGAGGGACTCACAGGTACCTGCCAGGTAGTGGCTGCAGGTGAAGGCTTGACTCTCAGACAGAGACCTCAGCTAGGTCTGCAGGTGCAGCATTTCTGGGAGAGTTGAGAGTTCTGCCCCCTTAACACCTTCTCATCAGGCCAAAGGCCAGCCCAGGACCTGCATCTCACACAGGCATCAGAGGAATCCGCAGAACTGCGTGACTGACTCTCAGGACTTACAACCCCACCCCCTTCCCCTAGGGAGGCGCACAGCTGGCCCAGACCAGGGGGCCCCTTGAAGGGCTACTGCCCTAATGCATACATCTCCCCCCATCCCCCATCCCTGGGAATAACCACGGAAGGAAACAAGGAGAGGTAGGACAAGAGCAACTCCCAGGGCTAGTGGGCTGCTAGTAAACAGAACAGCTGGGAGGCAAGGTGAATCCCCAACATCTGAGTTCTTCGTTCCCGGGAGATGGATATGGGAGATGGCAAAGGGGCATCTTGCTGGAAGGCCCTTCAGGTTGAAAGGGTCGCAGCCTTCCATTGCCTTCCATAGTCTGCAAGTACAGGAATCTGGGGGGAGGGAGCAGGAAATTGAGGACTGCAGGATATCAGGGCAGGGGAAGGTATGGAAGGTGGGAAGGAGAAAAGAGGAAGGCAGAGGAGGACAGGGATGAGGAGAGGCAGCGGAGCATGCTGTCGGGAAGCAGAGACTGCTCCCAGGAAGGAGGCCACAGGAAGAGAAGGGAAGAGGAGGGGGCCTTGGAGACATTAAGGGAACAGTCCTTGTGACCTTGCATTTCTGGCAGGAAGTATATGGTTCCTCATCCTCCACTTCAGTCCCCTTCCTCCTGTCCTTTCCCCGTGACTGCCACGCACTTCTAAATCAGTCTCCACATCTGCAAAATGGATGAACAACAGCCCCAACCTCTATAGACTGCTCTAATCTTTAACGAGGTAATGTCTGCAGAGAGCTCAGCCTACGTGGCAGGGGATGCAGGAAGCACCCAGTAATGGGACCATCTTTATATCAGGGCCATTAGCACTGACTGAGCTGACTTCAGTGTCCTCCTCGATCAGAAGGGCAGGATGCTGAGCAGAAGTCCAAGGCAAGGGCACAGCGAGGCCACTCCAGCCAATGCAGCCCGTGGGCAGCAGGTGTGCCCAGCTGGTCCTGCCCCCTGGCCGCTGGCCACACTGTTCATTAAGCAAATGGTCCGCAGTGGCCAATGATCAGCGGAGCACGAGGGCAGATGCCTCTCCCAGGCCAGCCTCATCAAAGGCCGGTGCCGAGCTAATTTAAAGATCTAAGTGGAACATATTTCTCCTGATGCGGCAGCTTCAATTGGCTTGTATTGTCTCCAAATAAACACTGGAGTCACAGCAATTAGTTTTCTGGACAACACATCCGTTTAGGGGGAAAGGGGCAGAGGCGTGGAGAGAGGCTAGCTGGGGAGTGGATGAGGCCGGGCAGCTAGAGAGGGGCCTGAACCAGTCTTGAGGACCAGGTCTGGGCAGGGAGGGGCTCCCAGGAATCGGGGTTTCCACTGGGGATGAAAACGTCCAGGTGTCCATCACCGACTTTCAGAACTGGCAGGGACTTGTCACATGATTAAGACTCATCTTGCAACATCATTTAAATGGATCCTTCACACAACAGATAGGGGGACACTGGGGACCCGAGAGTGTATCGATGGTTCAAAGTTGTCCATCAAGTCAGAGGCAGGGCTTGAGTCTACTGACTCAGGTATTGATCCACAACCAATATTCCCCAGTACATAATGTGCTTTTGCTGTTTATAATCTCATTTAATCAGTACACTGGCCCTGAAAGGATGGAATTACTTGTCTTAACTTCAGAGATAAAGAAAAAGAAGTTCAGAGAGGTTATGTGACTTGCCCGAGGTCACACAGCTGATGCGTGGCAGCACTGGATGTTCTGCTCTTACCAGGCCATGCTTGATGGGGATGCTTCTGTCATTCCCTTGGGTCCTTGTGAACCCTTGTTGTGCCCCAAAGAGTCTTACCATCTGGGGTATCCTGGTTTCCAGGGTGACAAATTCCTGGCCCCCAAGAAGTTCCAGCCTAGGGGTAAAGGTAAAGAGCCAGGGATTCATGGGCCTGTGGTCAGTGGATAGCACAGGTGCCAAAAGTTCCACCATTAAAGCTTTGGCCCCGGGGCCCAGCCCAGGCCAGACCAGAAGTGAGTTCTGCAGCCAGACCCTCCACGGAAGCCCTGACGACTGAGATGTCAGGCTGGGAGGCAGGGCCAAACCCTAGGAGAACTGAAGGAACACAGGTCCCAGGGGCATCACAGCACAAGCTGAGGTCCAGGCCTTGGGGCAACCCAGAGTTTGCAGCTCCAGTGGGCATCAAAGGGTCTGCAGTGTCCTCCGGGCCTTCTACAGGGAGACTGACGGTCGGGTGCCTGCTGGGGGCTGCAGAAAGGCCATCCTGAGTGGCTTCCAGGTAGCCTGCCTGGAGTGGGGACTTTGGACGCTTGGGTGAGCCCAAGCATCAGGAGCGACCTGGGCAGACCGGCCCGATTCCGAATCAGTCATACCTCCCTGAAGGTGGCTGTAGTGTCTGAAGGACCCACCTATGTTAACAGCCTCCCATTTGGTTAATGAATAACAACAATAAGAGCAACAGCCACACTCGCGGAACTCGGATTTTGTGCCGGGCTCTGGGCTAGCACTGGTATCTTCTCATCTTACAGCTGAGGACTCAGTGGTTCAGGGATATTAACTCAACCACCATCGTGTGGCTTGTCAACAGCAGAGCTGGGATGCAAACCCTTTATTGTCTGACACAAAAAACAGAGCCCTAACTACTTCTGATGTGGTCATTCCCCATCAGGCCACCGGGATCCCCGCAAAGACCTTGACAATTTGATTTTTAATATTTCTCCAAGGAGCTTGGCTCAGAAGGGGTGTGAAGGACAGAGGAGATGGAGAAAGATACAGGGAGATGAAAGAAGAGGCGAGGTAAGGGGACCTAGACTGTGGAGTTTCTAGGCTGTAGGGGAGGCTCTGGAGGGGTTCACAGTGAGAGTTCACTCTCACTGCCTTTTTGTTTTTCCCCTTCCCTTGATCTCACACAACCAATCCCACCATTAAAAAACCTATGGCATCTGCCCCTCCCCTTCCCCATCACCACCTGGCCTGTCATCTCCCACCTAGACCGTGGCCACGCACCCCCTGCCTGGCCTCAGCCTCCAGTTCTGCCAGTTCTTCTTCCTAAGGCTCTGATCACATCCCTCCTCTGTTCAAAGGCCTTCAAATGCTGGCTGCCATGACCAAATCAGGTCCAGATTCTTCACCCTGGTGTTCAAGGCCCTTCTTAATCAGCAGCCTCCCCCCGACACCCCTTCCCGATGTCTGCCAGGCTCTCCCCCTGTTAACCCACATGCTCTGTCCCTCACTGGATCAGCTTCCAGCTCAAGTGTCATCATATCACACCATGTCAAACCTTGCAAAAGAGCTCACCCCCTCCCGTCTTCCATCCCCTTTCCCTCCTTTATGTTTCCTCAAAGCACGATCACCAGCTGACATCTAATACACTGGATTTTCGATCCGCTGTCCCCACGCAGGCAGGGAGGCTTTTATTCTGAGCCATGCCATCAGGGCTCAGAGCAGGGCCAGCATATCACTGGCACTTGACACTTGTTGAATAAATGAATGACCACCCTGCCAACCTACAGCTGTGGCAGTTAACAGCTCTTCTAACAGGCCCCACCCACTCTATCACTCACCTCTGCTCTTTAGAGGACACAGGAAACGTGACCCATCTCCAGCACCTCCTCCTCCAGGCAGCTCCCCCTTCTTACACCCAACTCAGTCCACCTTGTGATGGGGTTTTTGTATAGGGCTAGTGCTTCATCATTCGGCTGTAGGTTCCTTAAAAAAGAATGAATGGTCCCTGTCTTAACCTACCCTGCTCCGCTCATAATTTGCTGTCACTGTTCTGTCGCTAAGTTGTGTCTGATTCTTTGCAACCCAATGGACTGCAGCAGGCCCGGCTTCCCTATCCTTCACCATCTCCCAGAGTTTGCTCAAACTCGTATCCATTGAGTCAGCGATGCCATCCAACCATCTTATCCTCTGTCACTCCCTTCTCCTGCCTTCAATCTTTCCCAGAATCAGGGTCTTCTCCAATGAGTCGGCTCTGCACATCAGGTGGCCAAAGTATTGGAGTGTCAGCGTCAGTCCTTCCAATGAATATTCAGGGTTGATTTCCTTCAGAATTGACTGGTTTGAGCTCCTTGCTGTCCAGGAGACTCTCAAGAGCCTTCCCCAACACCACAGTTTGAAAGCATCTATTCTTTGCCTCTCAGCTTTCTTTATGGTCTACCTCTCACATACCGACATGACTTC
This sequence comes from Bubalus bubalis, assembly GCF_019923935.1. Taxonomy (NCBI): domain Eukaryota; kingdom Metazoa; phylum Chordata; class Mammalia; order Artiodactyla; family Bovidae; genus Bubalus; species Bubalus bubalis. The sequence continues at coordinate 108,566,332 of NC_059162.1, read as the reverse complement.
TGGAAAAACCACAGCTTTGACTGTATGCACCTTTGTCGGCAAAGTGATGTCTGATGTCTCTGCTTTTTAATATGCCGGCAAAGTGATGTCTGATGTCTTTGCTTTTTAATACGCTGTCTAGGTTTGTCATAGGGCTGCCCAGGAGGTGCTAGTGGTAAAGAACCCAGCTGCCAATGCAGGAGACATAAGAGATGTGGGTTTGATTCCGGAATTGGGAAGATCCCCTGGAGAAGGGCCTGGCCACCCACTCCAGTATTCTTGCCTGGAGAATCTCCTGGACAGATGAGCCTGGGTTATAGTCCATAGGGTCACAAAGAGTCAGGCATGATTGAAGCAACTTAGCCCAGCACAGATTTGACATAGCTTTTCTCTCAAGAAGCAATCCTCATAATACCTGGTACAAAACTGGGCACATACTAAGTGCTTAGTAAGTATTGACTGAGCATAGCAGAGAGAATGAAAACTTGATTTGGTAAATATTTGTCTGAAACCTACCTATTCCCAACCAAACTCTGGGTTGGCTGAGGCCCTACTGTGTGTCCAATATCATGCTGGATGAATTTCTCCTATGAGCCAGGTCCCATGCTGGGAGAGGCCCTACTCTATGCCAGGCTCCAGGCCAAGAAAGCATCTCCTATGTGCCAACCTGAGTTGGCCAAAACCCTAGTGTGTACAGATCTTGTTTGAAGAACTCTTATGATGGAGGGATGAGGAAGGAGCAGTTGTGTGCCTGGCTTCATGCTGAGAGTACACCTACTGTGTGCCAGTCCTGAACCAGGCTCTGGGGCAACAAGAAGAGTACAAGTCAGGCCCTGCCTTCAAGCGCTTCCTCATCAGCCTGGGATGAACAGTAAATAGGAGAGGAAGGGGAAGAAGGAAAGCACAGGGGAGATTAATAATAACTATTTATTCTGGCAAATTATGCGCGCATGTAGGGCCATCTGTGCACACAGCTCCGTGCCTGTCATCACCAGCCAGGGCCAGTGCAGGAGCCCAGCTCGGCTCTAGGGAGCATCTGGGCCTTCCATCAACTTGTCATTGCCTGGGGAAAGAGGTGGCCAACCTCCCTGTCTCCAGCCCACTGCCCACCAGGTGGACAGGCAGGAACGATTCTAAAACTACAGCTGAGGTTGGGGGCCCAGGTATGGGGTTGGGTGCGGGCGGGTATGCTCCTCCCCCCCGCCCAAGCTGAGCTGGCTGCTTCTTGTGCTGGAGGATGCTCAGAGGCCAGGACCCAGTGGGCAACTCCTGGGGAGGACAGGTCAAGGGCACTGCTGGGGGATTCAGTCTGCCTGGGAAGGGAGGTATCACGGGGCCTGTGGGGAGGCTGAAACAAGTTAAAGGATGGATTCACTCGAAGAGTGAGGCTGGGACCCACGGCAAGGTCCTTTCTGGATGTCCAGCCAGCAGCACGGATCAGACCCCAGACTGTCTGGTTCCACTGGAGAGCACGAGACAGATCTGGGCCCCAAATTAGTCCTGATCCTGAGCCCAGACTGAACCCTATCACCCCAATCTGGCCTCTGACCCCAGCTATTACAGAGAACCCCAATTCTCCTGGTGGCCCCCAGGCCCTTGACTAAAGTTCCCAGAGGACCCCTGTCTCCTTGACTCTGAAACTGGTGGGAAGAACCTTCTCTGAAAAAGGTGACCCCCATGGCTCCTCGAGCCTCTGAATCCTAATGGCCTGAAAAGAAAGTGAAAGAATACGTATTCAATAATAAAATGATAAGAACCAGAATAGCAGCGAGGCTTTATTGAGCACCTGCTGTATACAAGCACCATATTAAGTGCTTTCATATATTAATCCCTTTATGTGACTCAGATGGTAAATAATCTGCCTGCAATGTAGGAGACAGAGGAGACATAGGTTCAATCACTGGGTCGGGAAGATCTCCTAGAGTAGGAAATCGCAAACCACTCCAGTATTCTTGCCTGGAAAACTCCATGGACAGAGGAGTCTGGCAGGCCACAGGCCATGGGGTCACAAAGAGTCCGACATGACTGTGCTACTATTGGGTTATCCCTTATAACAACCCTTTTACAGACAAGAAACTGGCGCAGAGTGGTTCAGTAGCGTTTCCAGACTCACACACCTGGTAAGTATCAGTCAGGATTTGAATCCAGGCTACCTATGTGCCCATCACACTGGAGTTGCTCTAAATATGTACCAGCTTCTGCTTCAGTATGTACACACACACACACACACACACACACACACACACACACACACACAGAGTCTCATTTTCTTTCTCGGGACAATGCTAATATGAAATGATTTTTATTACCCAGTTCTAGAGGTGTAGAAATTGGAACTCTGAAAGGAGAGCTGGCTTGCCAAAGACAGCACAGCTGAGACTAGATCAGTTGGCATTCAAACTCAGACTCTGAAATATACTCATCTCTCCTTACAAAATACACATCCACTGAATAATAGAAAAAAAATTAATAGCACTTATAACTGCACCATCCAGAAAGATCACTGTCTGTATTGTGGTGCAGGTCCTTTCAAGTCATTTCTCCATGTATAAAATAACATTTTTCCATTCAATAAAATATTTTCCCATAAAAAAATGTAGATGCTTCATAATTCCCTTGACAAATCCCAACAGTTGGGCAGTCAGGTTGTGGCCAGTGTTTACATCCATCTTCCTGCACACTGAATGGATCAGATTTTCAGAAGCAAAGCTAGAATAGACTCAGCAATCTGCTTCTGGACTGGGCTGGACTGGGCAGGCTGTGTGGCTGGCGGGCTGCGCAGAGCAGAGGAACGTGTGATGGACATGGTGGCCCAGCTGGTACCCTCCAGCCTGCTGCACAGTTGGCTTTGGGAAAGGCAAGAGCCTTCACGACCTTTGCCTGTTTATCCTCAGGGGCTGTCTGGATGAAAACCTGCTGTTTCCCCCACTGCAGAGCCGAACTAGGGCTTTGGGGGGTCACAATCTGTGGAAGCTGATGTCACAAGTGATCATGCGCTCTCACCTACCAATTACACACTCCCCCCCACCTCCACTCCCCTCCTCCTCTGAATGCTGAATGCTGGGGCCTGTGATGCTACTGTGAATAAGCCAGTTGAAGCCTAAGGTGGGGCATGGCAGAGCCTCCGCTGCAGGCTGGGGTCAGAGGTTCTTCTAAACATAGTAGCCAAGGCAGGACAGAGGCAATATACTCAGCCCTGCAGGGAAAATGTCCCAGAGTAGCACCCAGCAGAGAAGAAGGTCTGGAGTTGGGAGGAAGTGGCTCTGTGGAGGGAGCCAAGCTGCTTGGGGTCACCCAGCACTCCCGTGGCAGAGGCTCGCAGCCGCGAGGCTGGACACAGGAGTTGTCTGAGGGTCCGTGCACTCGAGCAGAGGTGGGAACTGGGGACCCCAAGCTCCGCAGCACCCTCTGAAGGGGGGACAACATAGCCCTGCATTCGGGGAGGAGGGGAGGGTGGGGAGGAGTGGACTGTGGTCACGGACACATACAAGGAAGGCACGGTAGAAGCCCAGGAGCCCTCAAGCTAGCAGCAAGGACACAAGGAGGAAGGGACAGCAGACACCCCTGGGTCTTCATTTCTCCTTGCTTCTTCTTTGTCTTCCTCCACCGCACACCTGGGGCTGGCCATGTGACCACTGGGGGCCAAGCGGCTGGAGTGCCAGGTCCCTTCTCCACGGCAGCGTGGCTTCTGCCCTACTTAGATCAGCACTGACAAGGCTGGTCTTGCGCAGATTAATGAGGCCACGGCTGAGGCCCTGTGCCGGGGGACTGGCCTTGTTTCCAGGTGACCAGCTACTTGAGCCTAAATTAACTATGACTACCCTTTGTGCTCTCCCCCTAGGGCAGGGCAGAAGGAGAGGAAAGGGAGGAGGCCCAGAGGGGAGGAAAAGGAGGATGGGGGGAGGGAGGAGAGGACAGGAGGAGGGGCACGAGGAAGAAGAGGAGGGGGTAGGAACAGGGAAGCAGGAGGGAGGAAGAGCGGGCAGTGGCGGGGCCGGGAGGCAGAGGGCAGAGGGCAGAGGGAAGGAAGTGAGCCCAGCCGCTGCCCCATGCTTCTCACCACCAAACAGCCCCTCCCTCCAGGACCTGTGTAAGGGGAGGAGTGAAGAAAAACCAATGTCCTGTCAATCAGCCACTTGAGCCTTTCACTGGCAGACAGGACCAACCACCTTGCTTTATAGATATGGAAACAGTTTGGGGCAGAAAGTGAATTTCCCAAAGTCACAGGTGGGAGGCATGGTAGATGAGTGAAGCCTAGGCCTCCTGACCCGTCTGGTGCTCTTTTTGCTGTGCAATATGTACCACGCAGTGACAGATGCCTACACATCCCTCAAAACCCCACTCAAAGACACCTCCTCCAAGAAGTCTCTGCAGGGCCCCCACAACCTCCTGCTGTCTGTCCTTCCCAATGGCCATGATCTGGGTCAGACCCTCAGCTGGCCCAAGACATCTCCCAAGCAGCAAGTCTGATGATTCACCTCTGTGCCCCAGTCCCCGGCACAGGCCAGGCCCTGAATGAATGAATGGGACAAATTCGTTTGAATCCCTACTCTACCTCTCATGAGCTCCGGACCACTGGTGAGCTTCTCAGCCTCTCTGGCCCTCAGTTTTCTCATCTCTAAAATGGATCCCTTGCAGAGATGGAAAATAAATTATATAACACAATCTCTCATTCATTCATGTGTGCACTTATTGAGCATCTACTGTGTACCAACAAGGCTCTGGGTAACCAGTGGGGAATAAACAGATGTGATCTGTGTCCTCACAGAGCTTATGGTTTGGTGGGACGAACAGACAATTAAAACATGAATGACATTCAACTGTGTAAGTGCTAGGAGGAAGAAGACAAGGTAGAGAATGGTAGGAGGGGTCTAACTTACCTGTGGTACCAGGGAAGGCCTCCCCAGGAAGGGAATTTTCAAAGGGAGCTTTCCCTTGCCAGGTGACAAGGGAAAGCTCTCCAGGTAGAGAAAGATGACAGGAGCATCAGTGAACCATTAGGTGTCCACACTGTCCACTGAAGGGCTCTACAGGCTGACCCAGGACTGCTTGGAGGAGGAGGAGGAGAAAGGAGGAAGAGATGGGGCTCACTCCACTCGTTTTTCCTTCTACTCACCCATGCATCAAGACACGTCTGCCGAGCTCCCAGTCTGCAGACTGTGAACCTCCCTGCTGGCACTGGGCAAACCCTGACACAGCCCTGGCCTCAGAGCCCTTAGAGGAGGAGTCGGAAGCTGATGAAATAGATAATCCCCAATAAGCATCTCACTCTGGTTCCTGCAAGTGCTAAGAGGTGCTCAGTGTGGTCAGAGCAGGTGGCAGGATGACCTGGCCTGGCACAAGTTGGGAAGGAGGAGAGGTCAGAGGAGTCCTCTCTGATATGTGATGTGTGATGCTGAGAAGAGATCTGCAGGATGAAGAGAAATTACTGGACTGAAGGGACTAGGGGGCCTAGCACAGAACTAGGGTCTTATTGTAAGACCAATGGGGAGCCGTTGATGGCTTTAAGCAGGGGGTCTCCATCATGAAATGTGTAGATACCACAGGTGGAACAGATGAAGGGGTGGGACCAGAGCAGATGCAGGAGAGCAGCAGAGATGGCTATCACAGTGGCCCGGGGCAGGAGGTGGCAGAAAGGATGGAGAGAAGAAAATTGTCCCAGGCACCCTTAGAAAGTGAAACCTACGAGACAGTGATGGGCCAGGTGGGGGGAGCGGAGATGGATGGGAAGGAGTCAGCAGTGAAACTATGGTTTCCCAGTCTGTGCAAATGGAGCTGGGGGTTGGGCACATCTGTGGTCTCCATGTGGAGACATGGAGCAAGTTGTGGGAGACTTGGGGCTCGGAGCTCAAAGGAGATACTCATGAGGGCTTTGTTGGCTCAACAACAATCAAAGTGTGGACCTGGAGGAGCTCCCTGGGGACGATGCAAAGAGGGACCCTGAGAATGAATAGTCTGAATGGGAAAGCTGCAGGAAAGTGCAGCCAGGGAGCAACAAGAGGACTCCCAGGATGGCACTGCGGGCACCAGGGAGCCACAGCCAGGCCCCCCTCTCCACAGAGTGCTGCCCCTGCAGTCAGAGGGCCCTTGGCCCCTGTCTTCCGAGCTGACTGCTGGCCCCAGCCCTGGCTCGGGGAACCTACTGTCCCTGAAGGAAAGGGATCTCCCAGGAGCACGATGTCGATGCTGCCGTGTAGGCGTGAGGAGGGCAAAGGCTGTGTCTTTAGTTGGGCCATCAGAAGAGAAGTCCTGAAAAGGGGGCTCAGGAAGGAATCCTTGAAGACAGAGGTGGCTTCTCCAGGTGGAGACAGAGGGCCAGAGGCACAGAGGACCCAGACCTGGCAGAAAACCCCTGTCTCTCGAGCATGCCTTACGTCCCAGGCCGGGGATGCTGCCACTGCGCTGGCCTGAGAGGCCTGGGAACCCAAGCTGTGCTCGCTCCTGCCTGTATCTCCCAGGGCCCAGGGGAGGAAACCACAGCAAAGTTCCGAAAGGCAGACTGGCTAGTATAAGGAAGCTGGGGAAAAGAGGATATACAACAAACCACCCCGCCAGCCACACACACATAGACGGATCCATGCACACACGTTTGCAGAGGCACATGCCTATCCTGCATACACATGAGGACAAACACATACACATACATGTCATGGGTAACACCAAGCACAGACACGCAGGGACACACAAGTTCAGGCCACACGAAGGTGCTTCAGCACACAGGGGAGAATGGACAAGGGCCTGCAGGTATGCCCAGAGGGACACACTCCTATGTGTACACACACACACACACACACACGTGTGTGTGCAGGGGCCCATAGGAGCCCTGGGCAAGGCCCTATTCTTTCAAGAGTAGGCAGGAAAGCCCAAGCTGGCTCTCTGTTAGATGGTGGTGTTTCAGGCCATATGGGCAGAGGCACACGTGGGCCCCCAGCTCTGGGGAGCCCTCAACAGCCCTCCGCAGAGGCAGGGGTGCCCAGAATGGGCCTCGAGCTCACAGATTCACTGAAGCTCGGGCTGAGCCAGCTGCCTGCCAGTCAGCTGCTTCCCCTCCTAAGTAGAGGCTGTGGCTGAGTGACAGGCCACCTGGCTGGACGGCAGGACCTGGCTGGCCTGTCCTCAACCCAACAGCGGGATGGGAAGGGGCGGGCGCGGGACACCCGGGCTGGGCCTGACCAGTCACTGCCCTGACTGTGCTTCCCCACCCCCATTCACCCCGAAAGGCAGGGCCACACACGCACATGTGGGCAAGCATGCAAACGTACACAGAAGCAGAGAGGCTGACGGAGGCGTGAACACACGCGTGGCACTGACACACACAGAAACTCAAGCATACTGAGTCATCACAGACCCTCACGTCATCCAAACACAGAGGCAGAGACACACGGCACAGACTCACAACAGACACACCCCAGAGTGCACACTCACACACACACACCACACACACTGCCTAGATACAGAGAGACTCGGGTCACCCACACATACGACCACACACAGGCATATTAGGACAAACACAGACTCCAGCAGTCACACAGAGCACACACACACACGCGCGCATGCTCAAAGACGTCAGATATACCCAGAGCACACAACACACACACACACGCTGAAGCACACGTATATGCGGACACAACAGCAGAAGGCTCAGAACACCCTGCTACATGCCGTACAGATCTGGACGCATCCAGAGCACCAAGGCATTTAGGACCAGGACACACACGGGCAGACACACGGTGCACACGCGTACATTCACACACACAACCTCAGAGTGTCTGCAGGCCTTCCACACGAGGGTCCCCTCATTGCCAGCAGGGCCAGGGTCTGGGGTTGCGGCTGGTCACCCCTGGGGGACTGATATGACCAAGGCTGTCACAGCCAAGGCCCGGCGTCTGGGCAGGATTCTCAGGACTGCTAGGCGACAGGGCTCAGACACAGAGTCTGGGTGCTGCCTCCCCTCCCAGGCCCCCAGGCTCCCTCGCCAGCTAGCGTGTCCTGTGGAAGACCCCTGGGCAGGAGTCAAGGCGTCCTGCTCATCCGTCTCGATCCTCAGCCTGGGGCGTGGAGCACTGGGAGCTCTGACACCCGCCTTTCCAACAGCAACCTCTCCCCTTTCCAGCTAAGCCAGCTTGCGCTGAGCCAGGGCAGCAGAGGGGGAGGAAGCCCTTGGAGGAGGGAGCTGGGGGTGCAGGCTGGCGGCCGGGAGCAGCAGGGTCTGGCAGCCGCCTTGATGAGACCGCCCGGTGCTGCGTAAGCACAAGCACAAGAGAGGAAAGTTACTTAGGAAGATGAAATGAGTCAGTGTAGCATCTCACCCACAGCCATTTAAATGACTCAAAGCCTCAATTGCAAAACCGCCACAATTTACCAGGACGGCGGCATTCCAATTGCACACCAGAGAAAGGGAAGACTGCCACTAACTCTTTCCATGCTGGCCGGTGGCCGGCGGGTTTCTGTCTTTGAGAGGAGGGCTGCCGGGGTCACGTCCGCCACCCTCCCTCGGCCTGCGCACCCCATCACCACTATCTAGGCAGTCATGGAAGACTCCTAAAATGAGCCTGACCCAGAGCCCCAGCATCCTTAGGAAGGGACAGGGAGCACAGAGCGAAAGCTCCTGCAGATGCTCCTGTCTCTCAGAGGCAGGTGGGGAATTGACGAGACAGGACTGGCCCTGAGCTGACAATTGAGGTGATGAGCACGTGAGGACTCACTGGCCCAGTCTCTCTCCTTTGGCATATTTTGAAGTGTTCTGAAATAAAAGAGGTTTTGTTCATTTGTTTGTTTTTAAGTTCTGGATTCCCTTTCTTAGAGATAACACTCATCCATCTCTCAGTTACTCCATCATGCGGTCATTCAAACCATTCCTTTCTCGGAGGCCCTGCCCTGAGAGCACTCACTGTCCAGTGGACTCATCTGCATCTCTCTGGGTGAGGCTGAGCACCTATGAGGGTATGAGAGGCAAGACCCATCCTCCCACCCGCTGCAGAGCAGGAGGACTCAGGCTGGTCTGGAGTGATGAGCAGGAAGATGCTTGGAGAAGGATGGATGGGGGTAGCACTCCACCCAGAGGGGCCAGCATGGATCGGCCCTTTGGAGCCAAGAGCCTAGTGGACAGGGGCTGGGCTGGTGCAGAGGAGGCCAGCCTTAAAGGTGAATTTATAGATGGGCTGGATGAGTTTTTTATAACATCCAAGTGCCAGGACAGGGCAGAGAGGAGGCTGGGTGTATTGGGGGTGGTGGTAGGAGAAAGAGAGTGATGGCGGTGGGGTGGGGTAGGGCCACCATGCTTTGAGCCCCATAGAGTACCAGACACCATCCCTCTACCGCCTCATTGACATTTCTGGGAGGCAAGGAGCACGATGCCCTCATGACAGGTATAGAAGCTGAGGCTCAAACAAACCAGCCCCTGAATAAGACTGGTCAGGGGCCTGCACTCTTACTAAGACAGACAGAAGGAGACATTTATAAATTCTTATATATGCATTAGTATACTGTATTGGTGTTTAGAAAGATGGTAACAATAACCCTGTATACGAGACAGCAAAAGAGACACTGATATATAGAACAGTCTTTTGGACTCTGTGGGAGAGGGAGAGGGTGGGATGATTTGGGAGAATGGCATTGAAACATGTATAATATCATATATGAGGTGAGTCGCCAGTGCAGGTTTGATGCACGATGCTGGATGCTTGGGGCTGGTGCACTGGGACGACCTGGAGGGATGGTACGGGGAGGGAGGAGGGAGGAGGGTTCAGGATGGGGAGCACGTGTATACCTGTGGCGGATTCATGTTGATGTATGGCAAACCAATACAATATTGTAAAGTTAAAAGATAAAATAAAAAAAATTAAAAAAAAGAAGGAGACATTTACGCTGCAGGGAACTCCTAGGTTGGGGCAGGGAGTGGCGTGGCTGTGAGAAGCTCTGTGAGTCTGCACTGTGCTCCATCAGGCAAGCATCCTCTGTAACTCCAGCGCTTGACACAGTTCTTGGCCCCTGCTCAGTTCAGCTCAGTTGCTCAGTCGTGTCTTTGCGACCCCATGGACTGCAGTACGCCAGGCTTCCCTGTCCATCACCAACGCCCAGAGCTTACTCAAACTCATGATGCTCAATAAATATTGTCAAGTGGAGGAATGTGAGAGGAAGGTCAGGGGACTGGTGGCCCCTGGAGAAGGAGGGGGACACTGAAGGCAAGAATGCGGTATGTATGGCCTCTGGGGTTCTCATTCCATACTCAGTGGAGGACATGCTCCCCTGACCCATTTCAGAATCTCAGAGAAACAGGAGCAGGCAGGGTGGCCCAGAATTCTGTGTCCAGTCTCTGGGCTCGCCCCATTGGCACCTCCAGGACTCCCGCTGCTAAACCTGGGTCCTCGTGAATCCGTATCTTTAGACCCTGGAGTTCCCAGGGACACAGAACTACCCCTCTGGCCCTGCTGCCTGGCATACCAGCCCTGTTTCCCCACAGTCATGACCGATTGCACCCAGTGAGTGAATATGCCAAGGCCCCTTCTAGCCCAGGACTGGCTAGAGTGGAGGATGGGGTTCAAAGCCCCAGAGAAGAAAGGGTATTGATTTGGCCTGTATCAGGGGACCACCATGTGCATGTCAGTACTATCAGCTTTGGGGCGGTCAGTGGTCACCCACCCCAGAGGGGAAGCCGGAAGCCAGAAGCACATGAGTGCGTAGGTGCACTCATGCAGCGTGCAGGACCCCTGGCTCTGATCAGCCTCTCCACGTTCTGCTGGTGTCTGCAGGCATCTCATGCAGCGTGTGCCTGTGCAGAAGTGGGCCCCGTACGCTGCATGTGCACACCGACGCACTCATCCACACCCTTACCCTGCCATCTGCCCCCGAGTGCCCACCACCCTCCCTCAACAGACCTGCCCGGCTCACACCCTGAGCCGCGGGTCAAAGAGCATGCAGAGGCAGGCAGGAAAGGGGCCTCGGCCTGAATTCCAAAGTCTGAAATAATAGCCCACCACAAATTATCTTTGTTCTGACAGGCTGATTAGCATAATTATCCCATCAGAGAGGGAAAAAAAAAAACCAGGAGAGGACGAGGACAGTGGCAGACAGAGAGATAGCCAGAGGCAGAGACAAAGACAGCAACAGGCACGGTGAGAGGTGGCATCTTCAGGGAAGCAGCCATACAAAAGAGGAAGCAGGGATGCTGGCCCCAGGCAGAGCCCTGAGGGAGTCCTTCTTCCTCCACTCCCTCTACACCAGGCCCAGCATGGGCATCAGATGCCCCTCTGTTACCTGGGAGGGCTGGACCAAGCGAGCTCAAGGTCCTGCCACTCCAACACTAATGCCTGGAGATGGCAGAGCTGGGATGTACTAGACAAAATCACTTTGCCGAAGGATGCAAAGACCCTTGCAACAAGGTTGTCCTGCTGTATTTCAAGTCACATTTCCTTATTTCCCCAGCCTTTCTCATGAAGAGCTCAGAACGTGTCCCTTCTCTGTACCAGGCACTGTGCTAAGCACAGGGGACTCTGGCAGGGACCAGAAAAGCCAACTGTCCTTGCTCTTGGGGAGTTCCCAGCCTGATGGGAGAGGACAGAGAAATCCAGCCAGGGGATTTCAATATGCTGGGACCACTGGTCTCAGAGCCTGAGTACAGGTGCCCTTGGAATGAGGATGAAGGATACTGGATCCAGGTTGTCAGGGAAGACATGAAAGGGTTTCTAAAGGAAGGGAGACCCAAGGAAGTACTGGGGAGGGGCTGGAGCTGGCCCTGACAACTCCAGACCCCCTGATGGATGGCTCTTTTCCCTAACTGCCCAGTACCTGCCTCTGAACAATTCCACAAGGATGTATTAGTTTCTCAGCCACAACTAAGTAGAAAGATCCTTGCAAGTGGGCACTCCGCCATTTCTCTTCTCTCTCCCACAGTCCTAGGCACACAGTGAGCCCCACAAATCCTCATCAAATGGAAGCTTTGTCTGTGCTCAGAAAACGGCCATGGGCAGAGTGTACTAAGTTCACGTCCCTGTTTTTTCTGCTCCAAAGGATTCAAGGTCTCCCCCAGATACATGCTCTAGGAGGATACAGCCCAGAATCCACTTAGGAAAGAATTGAAGTGATGTTTCTGGCTTCTGGGGGAAGGGCCAGGGAAGGAGAAAGAGAGCTGAGCCACCCAGCAGGTAAAGAAAACCTGGGAGACCCGAACAGAGCCAGGCATGTCCGCAGTGCAGGCTGATCAACCCTGAGGGGAGCAGGTTGAAGGCTGGAGAGGGAGTTCATGCAAAGGGACAGGTGGGGGGAGGCAGGAGGGAAAACAAACACATTCGAGAAAGAGACACACAGAGAGAAAGAATGAGCCAGACAATTGACGAGTGAGACAACTGATGAGCAGAGAGAGGCTAAGAGACAGAGAGATAGCAGAGAAGAGAAGATCAGAGAGAGAGAGAGATGGAGAGCCAGAGAGGAGGATCAAAACAGGCAAAGACCGTACAAAGGGAAGGAACAGAAGGGAGGAAAGAGGAAAAACGCATAGAAGCAGATAAACAGTCAACAATTATGTGGGGTGGGTGGAGGCGAGGGGGAGCAAAGACAAGGACAGGAAGGGTAGAAGAGACAGAAGCAGCCAGGGTCAGGGAGGAGAGAGATGCAGGAACGGGGAGAGGAGGAGGAGGAGGAGGAGGGCCTCAATCCAGGCCAGGCCAGGCCTGGGGTCAAGGCGCTGGGCAGGGGGCTGCCTGCCCAGTGTTCGCTGGTCCATCTGTCTGTCCACAGGAGCTGTCCGCAGTCTTCCACTCCATCAGGCTGGCAGGGCTCCCTCGTGCCTCCTGCCCACTTGGCTCCTTAAGTATGTCTGGGGGAGGCAGGCGGTGGAGAAAACAGCTCCAGGAATAAACAATCCTCCTGCTCAGCCTCCTGAGACCAGGACACTCAGGACGCCAGGCTGAACATGAAAGTCACACCCGTCACGCTTCCCAGTGGTTTCCTGCCGGCCTGGAAGGAGGCTTGGGAGTTCCATGAATAACCACAATGTCGAGGAAATCTTTCTCCGTGGCAGACACCGTTTTAAGCTCTTTCTTGGCATTATCTCAATGAGCCTCACAGCCACTCTGAGCTGTGTACTGGGACTCACTCCCTTTGAACATCTGAGGCTCAGAGAGGTTCGGGAGCTTGCCCAAAGTGGCTCAGCTGGGAAGTGGTGGAGCCGGGATTTGAACCTCTGCTTTAAATTTCTAGTCCTTGTGATGTATAAAGAGCAGTGGGAGAATGCCGTCCTTTGTGGGAGCTTCTCATCTACCATGGTGGGTCGGCCCTCTGGATGACCCCGTAGTCCTTCTCTAGACAGTATTCCCCCTCTCCTTGTTTTGCCCAGAGAGGTACCTGCTGAAGGTTCAGGGTTTGTCAGAGCTCAGGCGACCTCCTGTGGAGAGGGCTCATGACCTCTGGCCTGGCACTTCGACTAGCATGGCTGATGAGGATCGAAAGACAGGAAGTCAGCCCCCAGGCTCCACATGAGCACGGATGCCCTCCACACAGCTATTCCTCTCCCTCTTCTTACATATACAGCCTCTGCCGACAAGTTCAGGTCATTTAAAACCCAAAGCTCCACATCTCAGGGGGCTTCCCTCATAGCTCAGTTGGTAAAGAATCCACCGGCAATGCAGGAGACCCCGGTTTGATTCCTGGGTTGGGAAGATCTGCTGGAGAAGGGATAGGCTACCCACTCCAGTATTCTTGGGCTTTCCTTGTGACTCAGCTGGTAAAGAATCTGCCTGCAATGTGGGAGACCTGGGTTCGATCCCTGGGTTGGGAAGATCCTCTGGAGAATGGAAAGGCTAGCCACTCCAGTATTCTGGCCTGGAGAATTCCATGGACTATATAGTCCATGGGGTTGCAAAGAGTCAGACGCGACTGAGTGACCTTCACTTTCACTTTCCATATCTCTGCCCTTCTGATACAACCAGCGTGGACGAGGGCTCTCCATGTGCCTAGATGATTTCTCATGCTGTATCTGTTGTCTTCACAGTAACACTGCCAGGGAAAGCTCCTGAGGCCCATTGGACAGCTGAGGAGACCAAGGCTCAGGGGGGTGACTTGGGCAAGACCACATCCATGGTGAGTAGTCGCACCTGGATCCAAGGCTATTCATGTCCTTTCCGCTCCTCTCCCTGCAACTACCCCACACGATGTGATCGGTGCAGCCATAACAGAGCTCATCAAAGTCAAGCCTCAGGTGCCACTTCTTCGCAAAGTGGAGTTTCCAAGGCATCTGACAAAAATCATATGCCAGAGCCCATAAGGAAGCTCCCAGAGCCGCCAGGGGCCCCCATCACAGCCCCAGTCTCCTGGGGAGGGATTTGAAATGAGCTAATCCTCCCAGTAATAAGACAAAGGCCTGTTGATCCTGTGAGGGTTCATCACACAGCAGAGCTGTACCAGCGACAGCTAAATGCAAGGGGCCCCGCCCTGCGGAGTGGAAAGCGAGCCACACCTGAGACGGAGGCGCAGTTCCCCTCCCAAGGGGCCCCGCCCTGCGAGTGGAAAGCGAGCCACACCTGAGACGGAGGCTCAGTTCCCCTCCCAGAGCTGCCCTCCCTCAGAGTACGGCCTTGGGCAAGTCACTTAACCACCGCAGGCTTCCATTTCCTCATCTGTCAAATGAAACAGTTGAATTATGTGGCCCCCAAGGTCCCCTGAAGGCTGAACCTTCTAGGAGCCCATGATTCCTGATTCAATTAAAGTTTCTCAGGCTGCCCATCAGCAAGTTTAATGACTCTTCAAAGTTGACCAAAGCAGGCAAAAAGATTATAAATGTAATTTCTTTGAAATAGGAAAAGATGAGGAAAAGCCAGCAGATAGCGTCGTAACACAGAGGCCACGCTTACCGGTGCATGGTGAGCCACGGCCTTTGCGTGGGGGAGAAAGAGGAATGAAATTGGATTCTCTGCAGCTCGCGTGAGCTTGTCCTCCCAGAGCCTTGGGGAGGACCGGCTGTAGTGAGGGGCCAGCTGGGATTGGGGTTAATTTGAAACGAAGCCAGGGGCGAGTGGGGGTCGGGGGGAGGTCCCAGGAGAATGTGGATTAAGCCTGCCTAAAAGAGGGATTTATGACAACCGCAGTCAATTCTTCTCCATTTGACCCTAAGGCCTCCGGACCAGCTGGGATGTGGCTTTGAAAGACTTTGAGATGGTTTATATTGAGTCCCAGTGGGAATTTTGGTCCCAGTGAGGTTAAAGGTCCTTTATGGAACCTCGATTCCCTAAGAAACATGGCAAAGAGGGTAATTTAAGCAAAAATACTATTTGTTTCCCAATTTACAAGCACTTACACATGATTTACAGCCCAGCCTGCTTCTTGCACAAGCAGCTCTGTAATTTACAAGACCATAAAGTCAGGGGCTCCCATGCTCCCGCCACCGTAAATCTGGCCCGGATGGTGACTCCAGGCGGAAATGATTAATCTGCCCTTCCAGGGATGAGCCTTCACACTGCTATATTAGCCGGGGAAGCATCGTGCTGAGACGGCACTTCTCAATCCCACCCAAAACACAAGTTTTGCTCTGAAAGAGAAATATGGCCCATGATCCCAATAGACGCTGGGCCATAGGGGATGCTGGCTGGTGAGAGGCACCCAGCAAGAGTGCAGGTCCAGCCAGCTGTGTATTAATGTAATTATCTTTTGTCCTGAGGGGTCACCTGTGACTTTATAAGATTTATTTGGTCTCTGCCCCCCACCTCCTACTAATATTTGATCTTTGACCCCAGTTCCTGACAAAATTCCTAACATCCTTGTAATTTCCTCAGTGATGGAGGTGATAGGAGTATTTTACACAGACCTTATACATCCTTTGGAATTTCCTGGGCAATGGAAATGTCTTTTGTTCTAACGAGATGACTCTTGGTGGGCTTCTGGATAGGGGCTGGTCACCAGAAAGCCCAAGCCATGATCAGAAACTTGGAGTGGTCAGCCCCACTAGTGGTCAGCCCTGGGAGGGGAAAGACACCAGAGACTGAGTAATAATTGATCATGTCTGTGTGATGATGCCTCCATAAAAATCTCTGGATCAGTGTGGGTTCACAGAAATTCCAGGTTGGTGAACACATCCATAAGCCAGCAGAGTGGTTCACTTCAGCTCCACAGGGACAGAAGCTCTCGTCCTCTGTACCTGTGGTTGTTCATCTATATCCTTTCTCATATCCTTTAATTTATAGTAAACTGCTAAACATAAGTAAGTTTCTTTGAGTTCTGTGAACTGTTAGAACTTACTATCTAACCTGAGGAGGAGGTTGTGAGCACCCCCAATTTATAGCCAAGTCAAACAGAAGTGTGGGTATCCTGGGGACCTGCTGCTTGTGACTGGTGTTTGAAGTGGAGGCAGTCTTTGGAACTGAGCACCTTAACCCATGAAATCTGATACTAACTCCAGTAGATAGGGTCAAAATTGAGTTAAATTGTGGGATACCCAGTCAGTGTCTGCAGAAAACTGGATAATTACTTGGTGTGGGCGGTGGGGGTGGGGAGTAACTGGTGTCAGAAGTATTAAGGATAAAAGACCGAGGAAAACCAGTGAACTTTCCTCTATCACTCCAATCACCTGTGCACAGACCCAATTTGCAGGAGTTGAAAATGATAGTACAGTTTGAGCTGCAGTGTCATGGAGTCAGAGAGGTCTTTGGGTGCATAGGAGAGCTTTCTGGTCCTCAATTCCCTTTCCTAGCCCCTGGTCATGTCTTCTCTACTGAAAGCTGAGATACCAGGGGCCATGTGCCCAGTCCTGGGCCCCTTCTACTGGGCACCACGAAGCCCTGAGTAGTGCTTCTGACTGTTGCTTTCGCCCAGCCTGTTCTGGCTTTCTGTTCCCATCTCCATGCCCAGCAGGAGCTGATTGGCCCCCCACCTAGGGGGTCACACCATGTACATGCTATAGGCCTTTGAGGGGCCTAACATTGGACCTAAGGAAGCAGAGACCCCTGGGTCATCTGTGGCTAGCTGAGAAAAGACAACACCAGGACTCAGAACCACAGACTGTGGTATGGCAGTGTGGGAGGTGACAGAACAGGAGGTAAAGAGGAAGTAGGAGGGAAAACCAAGGAGAAAATCCAGCCAGACAGACACAGAGGGGTGTGGGCAAGAGGAGTCTTTAGGCAGTGCCCATGGAAGGCGTATGATGAGAGGTGAATGACAGGAGGGCAAAGAAGATACACTTTGGAGACAGGCTTGAGTTAGAGCCCAACATTGCCACTGATAGGAAGGTTATTTCAACTCTTCAAGGCTCTGTTTCCTCATCTGTAGAATGGGGCTAATAATGGCAAAAATATATCCTTGTTGTGAGAATTAATTGAGATAATGGATCTGTGAT
The DNA here is from genome assembly GCF_019923935.1 of Bubalus bubalis. Taxonomy (NCBI): domain Eukaryota; kingdom Metazoa; phylum Chordata; class Mammalia; order Artiodactyla; family Bovidae; genus Bubalus; species Bubalus bubalis. The sequence goes on along the minus strand of NC_059162.1, from coordinate 108,549,033 downwards.
CCATAGTAACCACTCAATCAATAAGAGTCAGTATATGAATGACATATACTCATCAACTGAGCCTGTTCTGAAAGACCTGGCTTCCAAACTCCTGGGAACAGAAACCCAGATTCAGCTCCAGGCCCTTTACTCCACTGAGAGCAGAGGGCAGGTGTTCTGTGATGGTACAGACCCCCCACTCCCCACCACCCTGCCCCATCTATATCCGTCTCTTGAAGGTAGGAACTTTCATCATGGGTTATGGGAGCACCTCTATTCACTTCCCCACAGTTTCACCTGCTGATACATCTTTCCCTTTCTGCCTCTCTATCTATGTCTCTTCATATTGTCTCCTTCTGGTCATGTTCTCTCTCTAGCATTATTTTTCTCCTTCTCTGTCTCTGCCCCCTCCATCATTACCACTGCCCTGCAGGGAAAGATAACCGGTGGTCCTTGAGAATAGCACATGTTCCCAAAAGGTAAGTGAGAAGTTCTTTGTTAAGGGGGTTGATTAAGTATCCTTCCCCCAGGTATTGAGGCTCCCCAAGAACAAGGAATATTTTAACCTATTTCCAGTCAAGCTTTGGGCAGCTCAGACACTAGCTTCACTTGCCTTTTCAAAGGCCTCTGACTTATCTACCCCTGTCTTATATGGGCTTCCCTGGTAGCTCAGCTGATTAAGAATCCACCTGCAATGCAGGAGATCCCGGTTCGATTCCTGGGTAAGGAAGATCCCCTGAAAAAGGGACAGGCCACCCACTGCAGTATTCTTGGGCTTCCCTGGTGGCTCAGTTGGTAAAGAATCCATCTGCAATACGGGAGACCTGGGTTCGATCCCTGGGTTGGGAAGATCCCCTGGAGAACGGAAAAGCTATCCACTCCAATATTCTGGCCTGGAGAATTCCACGGACCGTATAGTCCATGGGGTCACAAAGAGTTGGACACAACCAAGTGACTTTCACTTTCACTCTCTTATATACACACAGACATCTCACCAGTCCACCAACACTGGGACACAGTCTCAATAGCTTCCTCCTCCTCTCAGCCTGGAACCCCCACCTCCCATCTTCCAGAAACAGCTCCATATGGGGCCAGCCTGGTCTCCATGCAGCCCTTGCTGAGACATCCAGGCCAGTAACTTGGTAGCAGCATGGCCCTCAGTTCCCAGCTGCAGGTGTCTTGGGAACAGATATGCCTGTCAGGACGGCACTGACCCTTCACCCAGGACACACTCTTGACTGTGGTTTGACAATTGACAATTTGAAAGAGAATGACTCGTCCTGGAGACAAAACCAAGGCAGCGAGCCTTTCCAATCCTCTCTCAAGGGAGGCAAACTAATTAAGTGGCCTCACCAGAGTACCCACTGCAGAGCCAGCCCCCATTCTCCTCTGCTTCCTATGGGGAAACCAGATTAATGGAATGACTGCAAATGCCACTCTCTCTTCCCCAAATTACTCTGGCTTCCAAGACAAAGCAAACTTTCCAGAAGGCCAGGCAAGTATCCTCCAACTCGTCTCCTCAATCAGCCCTGGAGGTTCTCTTGCAAAGAGCCTCCTTGAAGGCTGAGCAGGTCCCTGACATTGTCAGGGGACCAGGGAGGGAGAAGGGGAAGGAATGGACTCATACAGGGAGGTCACCCCACCCTGGCAACCAGCATGGGGGCTACATCTGGTCATCCACATTCTGTATGTCCCCTGTGAGACCAGTGGCAGGAGCTAACCAGGTGAGTGGGATCTGTTTTATTTTGAGTCTGCCATATGGGAACAGGAGTTGGGTTTTGTGCTGTTGGGGATTTTAAGGAATAGAGTTTTCAGAGTTTTGGTCTTGAAAATTTAACCTCCTCCACACACAATCACTGATAGAATCATTCATTCACTCATTCATCATCTGTTGGCACCAACCATGTACCAGGCCGGTACCTAGGCCTCGGAGGTACAGATATGAAAACCCTGATAATGAAATTAGTACTAGGGTAGAGCTATGTGCAAGGTGCCCCGTGAGCCTGTGGTGGGGAAAGATTCCTTATTTTCTAAGGGCATCAGAAAAGGTTTCAAATCCAAGAGAACACTGGCATAGGTACTAGAAGGATAAGTAGGAATTCATCAAGGGCTGACAGGGAGCTCAGAGAGCTCAATAAAGTCACAGGGTCCTGGCTTCAGGCTGCAACACAAGTCTTTCCAAGTGCATCTGGGTATGGCATACCCAGAAATCACAGTGCTCTCTGTGGAACACTGAGAAAATGTAGCTGGACAGAACTCTATCACATAAGCTAAGAACAATTCAGCCAACGGAAATTATGATTGTGTCAAAACAATATGAAGTACTGTAAAGAAATCCCATTTTGGCAGGGAGAAGATACATAACACAAGTCGTCTCACCAATGACAGTGTGAAGGGTAAGGTCAACAGGCTGGCAAGGATGCTTGGTGTCAGGTGTGATATCTGAAAACTGAATAGTCATTGGTCATGTCATCTGCTACTGACTCCTGGGAACCAGTTTTAGCAGGCACCAAATGATTAATTAAAATGCCTTAGGGTTGGGGTGATTGAGAAAATCCTATCAACTGACTGCACAGTTTCTGTGATCTGGAAAAAGATCACTCTATGGTCAGAGCAGCGGAGGGTCTCTACGCTCCTGAAACCTCTAGTCTGACCTAAGAGGCTGTTCCCATGGCATCCTTGGGTGTTGAGTAAGGTCACCTCATCATGCCAGGCCTGGCTGCCCCCAGAAAAATTCTCAAATGCCTATGTCTGGTATTTGAGGCTCCCATAGTCTGACCCAAACTACATTTTCAGCCTTTTCTTTCACAATACTCTCTAAGCCAGCTGGGTCATTCTACTCATTGTTCACCTTACATGCTCTATTGTTTTGATCACCATTGTAACTTCAATTCTTAGCATATAAATTGTACTCAATAAGTATCTTGTAGAATGAATAAAGGGGTGAGTGGGTGGATTAATGCTTGGATAGGTCCTACATCATGCCATTTGCTTTGTCTGGAATACCCTATCTAAATCCAGCTCACCTTTGAAAATTTGACTCGTAAGACCTCTCTCTCTCAAGCCCTCCAGGACCCCTCCCCCCACCCCCAAACCCATTCCATCGCACAGTGATTATTTGTTCATCTTAATTCCTGGTAATGGATCTGCTGTGCTCACCAGGAAATGAATCATGCCTTAATTCCACAAACTACCCTGCAACATCTCTTAATTCCTCTTGGTTTTTGCAACTAATTTTTCACATCTGTTCTTCAAGTAGCCTACAACTACCACAAAAATAAACACCCTGTGTTTTGTTCCAACACAGTCCTGGCTCATTGGACAAGTCCCAGGAGACACTCACTAGGTGATGATGGGATCACAACAAGCCCTCAGTGGGGAGATATGCCAAGGCATGAGACGCTACTAGCCAAGTAAAGCCTGATTTCTCTACTCAGCTCTGTGCTGTGTGACCATGGCTGCTCACTTCTTTTTGGACCTCCAGAACATGTTTGGTCTGGTTCTTCTGCAGCCCTTCCTTTGGAAAACCTTCACCCCTTATAGTTCTGGTGGGACTGTCGATCACAGTATTTTCGCTCTCAGCCACAAGGGTGGGCAAATGTTCAAGCTAGCCAGTCAGCATAATCATGTTCATTGCCACAGAGATCAACTCTAGGATGGGCACATGACCAAGTCCAGACCCATCAGAGGGTTTATGACAGAGCTACCAGGGGAAACGTCTTTCCCACACCAGTGGAAGAAAATCTATGCTAGAGAAGAGAATGGGGCCACATCTAGGCCTTTCAGAAGCAAAGCCAAAGATGGCATAGCCTGGTCTTGTAGGTATAGTTAAGTCTGAAGCCAGCCTACCCCTCAGTTGTCCAATTCAGAGGGCCTGCCAATTCCCCCTTTTATTTAAGCTACTTTGAGTTGGGTTTCCAAAATTGAGACCAAGGTCTAAGCTGTTCCTCTGTACCATGAAGAGGATGGGAGATGAGCAAATTGCTCTGCTTTCAGAAGCAGTTGGAGGAAAAGTTTCTGCTTGGACATCAGAAGCCTCTTACAGGTTCCTGGAGGCTCCTAGCCCATTTGTGCTATCTTGCTTCAATCCCAATGGGCTCTTGAGTGGTCTCTCAAGGCTCTTGCTCTGACCTTCTATGTTTGAAGACCTTCAGATGAATAACAGAGTGAAGGAGACCCCTGCCTGGCATCCCCTTTCCAGCAGAGCCACGAACTCCCATGTGCGCCCAGATGATATCCTCCCTTCCTCCTACTCATCCTGCAGCCACATTATGCAAATAGACCTAACAGTCACAGAACCCTGGAGACACCTGTTTGGAGGGAGCAGAGAACATCTCCAGCTTACCTCTTTGTGAAGTACGTCTGCAGCAGAACCACTCTCTAGGGCCAGGCGCCATCTGTTGTTAGAAATCCCCTTTGCTAATTATTAAACTTCTCTGAACGGAAATGAATCACAAAATCAGGCAGAATGGGGCTTGAGGAGGCTCTGGCAATATACTTAGCGGCTATAATCATCCCAGCCGGGCCACACGTGGAGTCTCCCGATCCATCTTTGGCGTGGGCTTTGCCATGTGCTCAGCATCCCAACAAGGCCATTATTTCTGAAGGGAAATCCACAGGGCCTGGGACCCCTGGGAATTGCCTGTCAGAACCTCCCTGGGGCTGGAGCTGCTTTGGAGCCCCCAAGGACTCCACTCCGTCTATGTCCAAAGAGCCAGCCCAGACTGGAAGTGGACAGATCCTGCTGGAATGGCCCAGCTCTGCCTGGCTTCAACACCTTGGATGCGGGGTACCACCCTAGTCAGCCCCTGGATGAGGGTACACTGCAGAGAGAATGGAAGGGGTAGAAGCAGACTTTGGAGAAATGAGAGGTGGGACCTGTCCTAATAAGGGATCTTACTATCTTGAGACATTCCTTCTGCCATTGTTATGTGGCCTTTCCCTCAGGTAGGCTGGGCTGTTATGTTCAGGGAGTCAAGATGACTGAAGGGTACTGACAAAAGAAATCCCCATGTCTTGAGCAATTGAGCACTTAGGCTTGCTGTGCCCTTAGTAAATTTTTCTCATGGAACTTGTCCTGAAACCAGGCAAGAAAAACACTATTACTCCTGCTTAACAGCCCTGAACTAAGACCCCAGGAAGAAAATGACTTGCTCAAGGTTCTTTGGATAGCTGGTGGCAGAAGTGGGATCCAGGTCCATGGGACCCTTTCCTCTCTACTACACTGGAGGCCAGAGGATGGGGTTGAATGTGTGTGTCCACAGGAGGATTCTCTAACACTGAAGAAACTGGCCAGACACATAGGGGCTTGGCGACCTGCCAAGGTGGTCTCAGGCTTAGGGCTTCCACCATCATCACTATCAACTCTCATCATGTACCAGATGCCAAAGGACCCTGGGAATGCAAAACCCTGACCGGCTCCCACTGTAGTTCCTTGGAAAGATAGGTATTATGAGTTACCCATGACAATCTACTCTCTGTCCCAGGAGAATGGAAGAAAGGCAAGGCACCAGGTGGTCACATCACACAAACCTTGTTTAAATCCTTCCTAGGCTTCCCATGGCTCTTAACATACAGACATCACTGCAGCACTCAGGGCCCTCCATAGCCTGTCCTCTGCTCACCTCCACCGAGCCATCTTTCTGCTCCTCCTCCTTGCTTCAGCAGCTCTGGTCTGGAAACACACCTTGCTTTGTCTGTACTCCAGGTCTTTGCCTGAGCCATTCCTTCCACCAAGGACACCCTTCTCACACTCTCTGCCTGACTAGCTCTTACTCTTTCTTCAGGTGATGCTTAGACATCACTTTCTTTAGGGCCAAGCTTCCCAAAGTATAGAATCAGGTATAAGAAATGTCTTTAATCCATTGTATATTCTTGCCTCCTTTGTCAAAGATAAGGTGTCCATATGTGCGTGGATTTATCTCTGGGCTTTCTATTTTGTTCCATTGATCTATATTTCTGTCTTTGTTCAGGATGGGGAACACATGTATACCTGTGGCGGATTCATTTTGATATTTGGCAAAACTAATACAGTTATGTAAAGTCTAAAAATAAAATAAAAAAAAAAAAAAAAGAAATGTCTTTAGATGAGGTAGCAGTCTTTATGATATAGTATACCGCATCCTTTCTGCTCACCTGATTTCAGCACAGCTGTACTGGACAGTTTCCCACCCACGATCCACTTCAAGCAATCCCAAATGGTGGCTCAGATGGTAAAGCATCTGCCTACAATGCCTAGCATGTGGGGGACCCAGGTTCAATTCCTGCATCAGGAAGATCTTCTGGAGGAGGAAATGGCAACCCACTCCAGTATTCTTGCCTGGAAAATCCCATGTATGGTGGAACCTGGTAGCCTACAGTCCATGGGGTCGCAAAAAGTCTGACATGACTGAGCGACTTCACTTTCTTTCTTTCTTTCTTTCTTTCTACTCAAGTCCTTATCTTGAGTACAAATAAACCATTTGTACTCAAGTTCTTTCCTAGAAGACCTTATTTTGGGCTCTGCTCTCAGGACAAATGATCACAAAGAAACTATCTTCTTACTTTAATAGCTATGTATATGTTTTAACATACACTAAAATATAAATAGCACACATAATAACCCAAGGGTGGAAATGATCTGAATGTCTATCAGTGAAGACTGGATGAACAATGTGTTATATATACTCAATGGAATATTGGTGGTGGAGGTTTAGTTGGTAAGTAGTGTCTGACTCTTACGACCCCATGGACTGCAGCCTGCCAGGATCCTCTGTCCATGGGATTCTCCAGGCAAGAACACTGGAGTGGGTTGCCATTTCCTTCTCCAGGGGGTCATCCCAACCTAGGGATCGAACCCAGGTCTCCTGCGTTGCAGGCAGATTCTTTACCCACTGAGCTATGGAATATTCAGTTCAGTTCAGTTGCTCAGTCGTGTCCAACTCTACGACCCCATGAATCGCAGCACGCCAGGCCTCCCTGTCCATCACCATCCCAAACTCACGTCCATCAAGTTGGTGATGCCATCCAGCCATCTCATCCTCTGTCATCCCCTTCTCCTCCTGCCCCCAATCCCTGCCAGCATCAGAGTCTTTTCCAATGAGTCAACTCTTCGCATGAGGTGGCCAAAGTACTGGAGTTTCAGCTTTAGCATCATTCCTTCCAAAGAAATCCCAGGGCTGATCTCCTTCAGAATGGACTGGTTGGATCTCCTTGCAGTCCAAGGGACTCTCAAGAGTCTTCTCCAACACCACAGTTCAAAAGCATCAATTCTTCAACGCTCAGCCTTCTTCACAGTCCAACTCTCACATCCATACATGACCACTGGAAAAACCATAGCCTTGACTAGATGGACCTTTGTTGGCAAAGTAATGTCTCTGCTTTTGAATATGCTGTCTAGGTTGGTCATAACTTTCCTTCCAAGGAGTAAGCGTCTTTTAATTTCATGGCTGCAGTCACCATCTGCACTGATTTTGGAGCCCCCCCAAAATAAAGTCTGACACTGTTTCCACTGTTTCCCCATCTATTTCCCATGAAGTGACAGGGCCAGATGCCATGATCTTTGTTTACTCAGCCTTAAAAAGGAATTTGTCTGTCTGTCTTGTTTTTGGTCACTCCACACAGCCTTCAGGGTCTTATTCCCCAGTGAAGGATTAAACCCAGGCCCCTAGCAGTGGAAATGTGGAGTCCTAAGCCCTGCACCACCACAGAATGGAATTCAGATACAGGCTACAAAAATGAATGAATCTTGAGGACATTATGCTAAGTGAAACAAGCCAGGCACAAAAGGACAATATTCTATGATTCTGCCCTTATGGGTTATCTAGAATAAGCAAATCCATAGAGACACAAAGTAGAACCGAGGTCGCTAGGGACTGGAAGGAGGAGATAATGGAATTATTGTTTAATGGGTATAGTCTGTTTGGGACGATGAAAAAAACCCAGAAATGGATAGCAATGATTGTTGTGCAACATCATGAATGTACTTAATGCCCCCAAATCATACATTATAAAATGCTTAAAATTTATATTCATTTATATTTTACTGAAGTTTCTATTTTACCACAATAAATAAAACTTCAAACTTTAAATATACATATATATATATGTATATATAAATAGTACATTAACATCCAAGACCTCACAGATAATATTGCTTAGGACAAGACTAAGAAGATGAGTGAGCCCATTTAGAGTTTAAAGGAAAAAAAAAATAGTACAGATGATATGCTGATGTGGCAAAAATTGTGAGGATGGAATTTAAATGATCAGAATTTGGGAAACCTCACCCTACATGAAATGAAGCACCCCCATTGCTCCCAGAACACCCTCCACTTTTGCCTTTTTATAAACTCATCACTTCGGTAAATGCTTATTTCCTTGTCTGGTTGCCCACTGGCCTATTGGTCACATGGAATCAATGACTCATCTTACCTGTTCCTCTCTGCATCCCAGCACAGAGGATGTGGAAAGTACTCCATAAATACATGCTCCATTGAACAGGATTGAATCAGAAGCTATCAGGAAAAGTGGACAAGTTTTGTTCTGGCAGCAGCAGGATTAATAGAAGAGCAGCCCAAGCGGGAACCTAAAGTAGAGACCCATGGCATGTTCTGGAGACAGTGATCTGTCATGCCAGGCTGGAGCAGAGGACAGGAATGTGGGGTGTGGGCAGGTATGTGTGGTTAGAGAGGAAGATGGAAGGTGAAATGAGCCCTGGAATGCCAACCTAGGGCAACTGGCTGAGTCCTGGTAAGCCAATGGGAAGGCTCCCTGCCTCTTCCCTTTGGCAGGGTCTTAAGTCTCAGATTCTTTCACCCCAAGACAGGAGGCCTTACTGGGGGTTGGTCTTTATGATACTTGTGATCCTTCATATTGTATATAACTTATTATATGAATGTGCGTTTTTCTGGGGAAAGACTCCATAACTTTCATCAGATTCCAGAAGGACCTGTGCTCTCTTAAAGAGTGAGAAATTCCTGGCTCCAAGGAAAAAGCCTGTGGGACCCACTCAAATTGTCCCCCCTGCCCCATGGGCCTTAGACCTTGGCAGGTGAAAGTGGAGGTGCCCACCCAGGAAGCTCAGCCACTGTGCAAACCTCAAAACCACCTGAATTGATAGCTGGGACTCAGGGGTGTGAAATCAACTGTATTTCAAGGGTCTGCTATGCTCGAGCTGGGGCTGATTCCATCCCCTCCCCTTGGGTCTTGAATCTGCTGGTTCTTCACTCCTTCCAGGACTCTGAGTCACCACCTGGGTCTGAGTTGCAACCTCCTTGCACCCCCTCCACTCCACACCAGCCCAAGTGACACTCAAGTGACCTCCTCTGTGAACCACAACCCAGGGGTCAGGGAGGACTGATTGACCCCCTCCCAAGTTACACTTCTGAGCCACATGCTTTCTGCCAGAAGGGCCCCTGGCCATGGGACAGAGAGAGTTACTCCTCTCTCAGCCTGGACCTCAGTTGAGCATCCCCAGAACGGCTCCCTCAGACAATCAGGGTCATACATAGGAGTCCAAATGGGGTGTGACCAGCAGCAGTTGTGGGTGGTCCTCAATTTGGTCTGTCCCTCCAACAGGTTGGCTGACAATCATCTCCTTTCCCCTCAAGAAGCCAGTTTACATTATCCCTCTGCTGTCAGAACCAGGGAGATGTGGATTAAAATCCCACCTGGGCCATTTGCCAGCTCGGTACAAATTACCTCCCAGTGAAGCTTCCATTTCCTTAGCTTTGAAATAGGGTTGATAATCTTTACCTCACTGAGTCCTTATAAAGCAACAAATGAAATCATGCCTGCCTCTCCCAAACCATATTCCACTATTTTAAAGCTTTGATACCTTTATGTCTCCCTCTTCGAGACACATAAGATTCATTATTATACTAAAGGTTCTAGAAAGTTGTGCAAAAATCTCTTTAACCCAGGGCTGGACCATGAAACCCAGCATCTGTGCACAGCTGGCTGAGAAGTTGGGAGCTCAGGGCCTGCCAAGCAACATATACTATTAGCAGGCTGTCTCTTCCCCCAAACACTTCCCCTTTGAAGAGCCAGATACACAGAAAATGTAGGAAATTAAGACACCATAATAGAGCCATCCTCCAGCCTCCTCATGAGGCTTTCTATTTCTACAGCAGCTCTGATGGCCCTTTTTGGAGAGGAGGATGGAGAGACCAAGGGCCCAAGACCCAGCTTCCTGGGACCGGCTGGTTGATTCTGGGGAGGCTGCCTTGCCCTGCTGAAGGGGGTGGGTGAATCCTGCCAGATTTGAATGCTTCCTAATTCTCCTGAGGATTTCTTCACTGACAGCCAAGACCCACCCACCCATTAGCAGGATTTGGTGGCCAGTGCTGTGAGAAGAGAAAATCGGTGAAAGGAAAACAAGCCAATAAAGAGTCCACCCACTGCCAGAGCCCCCAGGGCCCTTGGAGCCAAGCTGGGGGTGGAGTTTGCAGGGCTGGGACCTCCCCTGCATGGTCACAGGGAACCAATGGGGCTGCTCTCTTAAGCTCCCAGGCCACTCTCTACAGATCCCACCCCCACCTCCCCCTGCATTGTGTCCCCTGATTAAGGCAGTGTTCCCTACTACAGCGTAAACGAATGCATTATGTCTTTGTTATGCTAATGTCATAGCACGACGCAATTTAAATAGCACTTCCAGAAAAATTAAGTATGTTCATTGACACAGTGAAATGTTTTCACCCTCGATGTAACCTTCACAGATTCTGTACAAAATCCATCAGTCAGTGAGCTATTCATTTACGAATGCTTAGCAATTATTATGCTAATGCATCACAATGCATTACAGCAAATTCTCTGTAAGTGGCAGGAAGTGCAGCTGCCTGGCACACACCGCACCCAGATTACGGGGCATCTATCAATATACAGAGTCATCATGGCAACTTGAGACTGACTATGTTTCAAGTCCTGCCTTCGAGGAGTGGACCTCCCAGGCTCAGGGAATAAATTAAAAAGGGTAAATTAACACATTCCTGGAGGTCTCCCAGCAGGGAGGTGTATCAATTAGCTATTGCTGTGTAACAACCACTGTAAAATTCAGTGGCTTAAAGCAATAAGCATTTGCTACTGCTTCAGGAGTTGGTGATGGACAGGGAGGCCTGGCGTGCTGCAATTCATGGGGTCGCAAAGAGTCTGACACCACTGAGTGACTGAACTGAACTGAGCACTTCCCTTAGGAAGCATCACTAGGAACAAAGCTAGTGGAGGTGATGGAATTCCAGTTGAGCTATTTCAAATCCTAAAAGATGATGCTGTGAAAGTGCTGCACTCAATATGCCAGCAAATTTGGAAAACTCAGCAGTGGCCACAGGACTGGAAAAGGTCCGTTTTCATTCCAATCCAAAAGAAAGACAATGCCAAAGAGTGCTCAAACTACTGCACAATTGCACTCATCTCACACACTAGTAAAGTAATGCTCAAAATTCTCCAAGCCAGGCTTCAGCAATACGTGAACCGTGAACTTCCAGATGTTCAAGCTGGTTTTAGAAAAGGCAGAGGAACCAGAGATCAAATTGCCAACATCCACTGGATCATCAAAAAAGCAAGAGAGCAGAAAAACATCTATTTCTGCTTTATTGACTATGCCAAAGCCTTTGACTGTGTGGATCACAATAAACTGTGGAAAATTCTGAAAGAGATGGGAATACCAGACCACCTGAACTGCCTCCTGAGAAATCTGTATGCAGGTCAAGAAGCAACAGTTAAAATTGGACATGGAACAACAGAGTAGTTCCAAATAGGAAAAGGAGTATGTCAAGGCTGATATTGTCACCCTGCTTAATGAACTTATATGCAGAGTACATCATGAGAAATGCTGGGCTGGAAGAAGCACAAGCTAGAATCAAGATTGCTGGAAGAAATATCAATAACCTCAGATATGCAGATGACACCACCCTTATGGCAGAAAGTGAAGAAGAACTAAAGAGCCTCTTGATGAAAGTGAAAGAGGAGAGTGAAAAAGTTGCCTTAAAACTCAACATTCAGAAAACAAAGATCATGGCATCTGATCCCATAACTTCATGGCCAATAGATGGGGAAACAGTGGAAATAGTGTCAGACTTTATTTTTCTGGGCTCCAAAATCATTGCAGATGGTAACTGCAGCCATGAAATTAAAATACGCTTACTCCTTGGAAGGAAAGTTATGACCAACCTAGATAGCATATTCAAAAGCAGAGACATTACTTTGCCAACAAAGGTCCGTCTAGTCAAGGCTATGGTTTTTCCTGTGGTCATGTATGGATGTGAGAGTTGGACTATAAAGAAAGCTGAGTGCCGAAGAATTGATGCTTTTGAACTGTGGTGTTGGAGAAGACTCTTGAGAGTCCCTTGATCTGCAAGGAGATGCAACCAGTCCATCCTAAAGGAGATCAGTCCTGAGTGTTCATTGGAAGGACTGATGTTGAAGCTGAAACTCCAGTACTTTGGCCATCTGATACGAAGAGCTGACTCATTTGAAAACACCCTGATGCTGGGAAAGATTGAGGGCAGGAGGAGAAGGGGATGACAGATGAGACAGTTGGATGGCATCACCGATTCAATGAACATGAGTTTGGGTAAACTCCATGAGTTGGTGATGGACAGGGAGGCCTGGCGTGCTGTGGTCCATGGTATCACAAAGAGTTGGACACGACCAAGCGACTGAACTGAACTGAGCACTTCCCTGGTGGCTCAGATGGTAAAGCGTCTGCCTACAATGCAGGAGATCCAGGTCTGATCCCTGGATCAGGAAGATCCCCTGGAGAAGGAAATGGCAACCCACTCCAGTATTCTTGCCTGGAAAATCCCATGGACAGTGAAGCCTGGTAGGCTACACTCCACGGGGTTGCAAAGAGTCGGACATGACCGAGTGACTTCGCTCACTCAGCAGTCTACAGATCAACTTAATGGCTCTACTGATGTGGGCCAGGCTAGGGAGACCTAGGCAGAACTCACTAGCGTGTCAGTGGTCTACAGGGGCTAGCTGGTCTAGGATGAGCTCATTTAATGTCTAGCAATTGACTATCAATGGGGTGATGGGGTGACTTAGCCATCCATCCCATCTCTCATCACCCAGCAGGCATACCAGGTTTATTCATATGGCAGTAGCTGGATTCAGAGAGAAAGAGAGAGATTGTAAAAGCAGGCAAAGAGTCTTAATGTCTGGTTTAGAACTGGCACAATGTCCCTTCTGCAAATTCTATTGGCTAAAATAGACCTCACCTCTTGATAAGAGATGCTGCAGTTATACTGCTTATATCTTGGATGCAGGGAGGGATGAAAACCTATAGCCATTTGCCATCACCCTACTACTGGAGATGTTGAACTATACATACTTGAAGAGCAAGAGAGGCTGGATGGGCCATGCTCAGGTGCCATTTCATGATGATGGAAGTGTAGCCCAGTGAGGTGGGTGGGTGGGGGGGTCAGGGACAGATAGATTGCTACTGGTTATGATAACCTCTATAAACTGAATTGTGCCTCTAAGTGTGGTATCCAACCCCAGTCTAATAGGCTAGGCACTGAGACAGAAGGGGACCCCAGATCTGCCAGTCCTCACTACAACTTGTGGTCTGATGGTAGCACTGGGCTGCCAAGAACCATTCACACTCCCTTGTTGGAACCAATGGCATAGACACACGAACCAACAGGTCAGAGTTAGGTCTTAACCTATAGCTGGAGATTCATGTCTGGTTCTGGTTCACCCAGAGTTCAAAGGCCTGGGTTTGGTCTTCCAGCTCAACCGGTTGAGCAGTCAGATATAGAAGGCATAACATGGTAATGCTTTAGGTCTGGAATAAGCAGGTATGTGCACCCTCTCCAAGGGGAGCAGCGGGGCTCCCCCTACAAAGCGCTTGCTACCTTGGAGGCCATGCTTTGGATCACATCTTCCTTGGACACAGTTGATTAGACAAAAGGGCAGACACTTGAACCAAAGACAAATAATCTATGACCTGGCTCATAAAGAAGAGTTGATCCAATTAGATTTCTTCTCTTGAGTATTTGAACTAAGAAATAGAAACAATTTGCTGGTCAGTGGCAGGAGCTGCAGCTGAAAGAGGATAAGGTTTTCATCAGGCCAGAAAGGACCCCAAGTAATGGCATGGAGAAGCCATGAGGTACAGAGGGTGGAGGAGGAGAACAGGGGGCCTCAGACTTCACAAGCCTCAAGCCACATCGCCCCTGAGACAGGGTGGCGGCAGAGGGGCGAACTGAGATAAAGAGAGGCTGCTCTCCAGGGTCCCCTGGATCCCGAAGGCTTTCCAGTTGCAGTTCCAATCCACGTGCTTCTTGACAGTGAATTCTCCTAAGTGGGCTTTTATTCCCTGCAACTCGAAAAACCTATTAACCACAACACTCTACAAACTCACAAGCTCCAGCATGTCTGGGTCTTCTCATGTCCTTCTCAGTTTCCTAGGAAAGCTCCGTTTTAAAGAATACAACTTCACTGTAGCAGAACCAGCAGGACCAAAAAATGGACCTCCAATCCGTTCTCTATGCAGGAGCCAGAGGGATATTTTTAAAATTTAAATCTGGCTATAGCCCTCCTTAAAACCCTTGGACACTTCCCATTGCTCTTAAGATAAACTGCAAATCCTCCCAAGGCCTACAGAGCTCTGTGTGGTCTGGCCTGTGGCCAGGCTTCCAGCCCATCTCCTACCACACTCCCCTACCCTACTAGCTGGGTTCCATGTAGACATGAATGGGCCTTGCTTCTTTTCACATGGGATTTTTGCCCCTGCTGCTCCTTCTGCCTGGGTCACTCTCCCTCCTCCTGGGGTGCCATTTGCCCCGTGGCTCCTAGGATCAGTTCATATGGTTTGGACACTGGACCTGCCTGGACATCCTCAAGGACAAGCCTTGCTCACATACACTCAGGGACTGACCTCACCACATCTGCAGGAGCTAATAACAGGCAGCTCCAGGCCCCGCCAACCTGAGGCCAGCCCCGCCCACCCCAGTTCTGGGAAGGTCTGGCTTCCCTCTGTGGAGTTGACTCTTCTCTCCTCCATCCCCAGCCTTCATCCCCCCAGAGAAGAGAGTATAAACTATAGCTAGCAAGGGATATGAACACTAAGTTTAGGGTCCATAGCAGCAGGAAATGATAGGAAAGATTGTCTTGCTCTTTTAATTTTAGATGAGGAAACTAAAGCTCCCACCATCCTTCCATCTTACCCCCCATTTCTGTCCCGTTGGCTTGGCCATAAGAACAATGAGCTATATCCAAAGATAATAACCGCAGCTGCAATCTATTGAGTGCTGACCATACACCAGGCACTGTGCTAAGTATCTGACACGGGTGATTTTATTTCATTCTTACAACACATTAACCAGATGAAGAAACTGGGGCTCAGGGAGGCTTTAAGAGTCCCTCACTTGCTAAGTGAGGGTTGAATTTAAACCCAGGCAATCTAGCTCCAGAACTAATGCCTGCTCCACTAACTTGAGCTGTCTCAGGCAACTCAGGCTAATTTGGGGCTTCTCAATGGAAGCAAGTGGCAAAAGCGTACATGGAGAGAGACGGGGCTAGAAGGTGCTCACCTGCCTTGACCATGGGACTCTGAGCTAGGTCTCCAGGAGGGGGAGTGAGTCAGGCATCACCACACCCCCTTTGTTGGTTGCCTAGTGACCAGGCAGGCGGGGTGGTAAGGCAGCCAGCCAGGATCAGAGGTGAAGAAAGGAAAAGTAAAGGGGACTATCACTGGAGCTCCATTTGGACGATGTTCTCGGACTCCTTATCGCTACGATGAGATGGAGATTGTTGTTTCCCTTTTGCAGTTGAGAAAACTAAGCCTAGGAGACTCACACAGTTCATAGTGGCCAAAGCAGGGAGCACAGCCAGGCCTGTCTGATCAGCCTCTGTTTGTCATCCGCTCCATTTTACCTCCCAGAAGCCAGCCTGGTTGTTCCTCCAGGAAGGATAAGGATGAGGGGCAACTTGTGCCTCTGCTTTATTACTCCTATTTATTCTTTCTAGCAGGGTATACAGGTGGCCTAGGGCATCCATGCAGTTAATATTTTCAAGCCCTTACTATATACCAGGCAGTGTGCTCACAGTGAGGAAATGACACCGAAAAAAGTCCGTCCTGGAGCCTAGAGTCCTATTGAGGAAATCAGACCACAAACCAGTGAATGAACTCGTAACATCAAGTCCAGTTACAAGGGAGCCATGCGTCTGAGGCTCTCTGGGTTGTGCCTGCA